>NC_044311.2:15729874-16068803 GCF_007474595.2 Lynx canadensis
TAAGAGCTCCATACTTGTTAGCTACGGTTACTGCTATTATCCCAGATACGTTCCCAAATGCTAGCATAGTGCTTGACATGTAGTAAGGGCTATACAAACATCTATTGTATGAATGATCGAATAACATATTGAAGCATATAGCTTTACTTTTTCTTCCCTAAGATAATTATTTTTATTTTTAATATAAATATTGGCTCTTCCAATGTCTATTAGTTTTACATGTCAACATGGTGGTCTTTGGAAAAATCATGAGCGCAGGCTCCTAGCTGATGAAAGGAAGAATGGAGCTTTTCCGGTAGGCTTCTTGAGACTTAATCTTGGTTTCTCCAGGATGATCGGCCCAATGGTCATGGTAATAGACAAGAAATGATGAGAACACATCTTGAGTTTTCAACAACAGAATGAAATACCTCTTGAGATGGAATCCAATGAAATGGTTTCACCTTGAAACCTTGAAATGGTCCACCTATACACTGAATAGAATGCCTATTAGGAATACAAATACAGAGTATCTCTTGCATTCAGAGATGCTGGGCTCAAACTATTTCATTTTCTTCCTGTCATGTTGGAGGAAAGGGAAACAAAAGCTCTGGGACTGGCTAGATTACTTGGGTGCTATGACTCAGCCTCTAGTGCTCCCATGCTCAGCCAGGACAAAGTGACAAGAGATGCAAGGAGTAGAGAATTGAGCCCTTGGATGTCTAGGAAGCAGACAGCAGGGGCCAGAGTTATTGAGTCAAGGTCATCTTCAGCAGGGAAGATGGAAGAACGGCCTCTCCACTCTAATATGCCGAATTACTATTTTCCAAAACCAGCTTGACATTGTCTTAAATTGCTGGAGAGGTCAAAAGAGGTTCTTGGAAAAGAAAGACGGGAGGTGTGCCTCACAGTGAAAAACATAGGTATTCTTCTGACATCAGCTACCACCCAGCAGAGTACAAAGCTAAGGAGCAGCTCAAAAACTTAAAACTCCCTCCTGCTCTATTTCCAGTCAGGTCTACCCAAATATGCGAAGCAGCAAACACAGTATCCTGCTAGAAAAAATAGAGTGTCTCCTTTCTAACTTCAGGAGGAGTGTGTAGAACACCAGAGAAGGGCCGGGGTCACACTGGTGATGGCAAGAATAGAAGCAGCATCACTGCCTGTCCTCCTGATAAGGAACAAGATCCGATAAAGGGACAGAGCAAATCAAACAGTGCCTTCTCTACCTCTTGACTCCCCTCTGCATTTCTCAACTCATCATACTACCCTATCTTCTTTCCCTTTAAATATGTCTGGGGCAGTCAGGAAGCTACTGTATTTTTGGAATGTGGTATTTAGGTATGAGCTGTGCTCCCAAAGGGGGCCACTTTATCCCTGGACCCATACCTTGCCCACATTTTCCCATCACACGGGTCTCCAGGGTCCAACAATTAATGCCCGGATTGGGTGGTAACTATCAAATGTTGTTTCCAGAAGAAAAAAAAAAAGTGTATTTAGCAAACTGCCTGAGAAGACAGATCTTTCAGTGGTTGATTAACAACTCTATCTTGCTTCCTGTTCCTTTCTTCTCATCATTAGGGGATAGATACTCAGGGACACTCAGGGCTTCAAACCCAAAGCTTTCATTAACTCTTCTAAGATCAGTGAGCACACCAATTCAAGAAGAAATACCAGACCGATTTCTCCCAATTTCTTTCCATGCAACACTGCTACCAACAAGGATTTGATTAAAGAGCACAATACAGCAACACAGGAAGGCCCTTTGATTCGGGGTGGTGGGTGGGGTGGGTGGGTGGGTTCATTAATTTTCAAATTAATGAAAAAAGAAAAAAAAACCTCATAAGTTTAAGTACTTAAAATTAAAACTTCCATAGGGCAAAAGTAAGACCATACACAAAATGAAAGGGCAGATGCTAAAACAAAGGGTTGATTTCTTTAATATACAAGACATTCTTACCAAGGGATAAGAAACTGATCCAACAGAAAAATAGGACAGAAAAACAATATATACAAATGACCAAAAAAACCCTATGAAAAGATCCTTGATCTCACTGACACAAGAATAAATTCAAGTGAAAGTACCTAACATCTTGGTTAAAATTAGGAAAACTAGGGTCAGTGTAAGTGTAAAAAACAAAGCACTCTCAAACCCTTGATGAGGGGATACTTGGGACACTCTTTTTGTACAAGCAATGTAGGGATATCTATTCAGATTTTAAAACATGAGAACAAGTTAGACTGACTTGTACTGATGTAAAGATCTCCAAAGATGACCTCAAAAAGCAGCTAGGAAAAAGGGGGTTATAGTTTCATCCTGTTTGTGTAAAGTTTTAAAAAGAGGACACGAATGTGCAGCTATAGGTATATAACATACGTTTGCAAATGCATAGTTCGTTTCTGAAAGGATCTGTATGGAAGGAAATGTATATGAAACTATTAATAGTGGTTAACTGAGGAGCAGAACTCAAGGGGCTGATGGGGAGAAAAGCAGTGGTCTTTTTATTTCATACCCTTCTAGTGGATTTAACTTTTTATGATACAAAGGTGTTTTTGTTTACATAAAATTTAAAAAAAATTAGTGCAAAAGGACCAGAACTTAACTGAAAAAACAATCTGAACATAATGCCTCAGAAGACAACTTTCGAGCACCATGAAACAGTAGGACAATGGCGGCCAAGAGGGTTGGGTCAATAACAAGACGATCAAGTTTAAAAAGCTGAACGTGTTTCAACCTGAGAGACTGAATACACAAAGGGACAATGGTGAGACCACATATCAAAACAGAACTTCAACTCACAACCTGCTTAAACCAGCCCAGGAAGCCAAACGTGCAGCCTCTATAGCAACTGTCCCAACTCAGCCAGATCAGTAACTGCCAGCTTCCCTCATTTTCCCTCCTGCTTCCAATTTAGGGTTAACCAGGGAGAGCCAAATCTGCTCCCCTAAGCAACCACATAACGAGGTTCTGGGTCTAGTTAGCCTGCTTCCAGATTCCTCATGCCAAGAGCCACCAACCAGGGCACATCTGAAGCCTTTCATTTGTCCCACGATAAAGCTTTTACACTCCCTGCCTCCCCGTGAGTCTCTGCCGAATGCGAGGGATCAGGGCTGGCTCCCTTGCTATAGAAAGCTTGGGGAAAATGGCCTCTGCTTGTTCTCATTTGGGTAGTTTTCATTTACTTCCACAAAGACTACAGTATGTGATCTTTTCAATGTAATATTTCCAAAGTTAGCTTTATAACTTATTCTAGAAATTATATAGGGATTTCTTTACATGCTCAGGTTTTCTATAAACTAAGTATTGGTTGCATAAAACATCAATGTGTATAATTCCTGACCAAAAAATGAGGGACAGTTGGGATCTGAATAATTCAGGTGAATGAACTATATAGATAATTTTGAGATGACGTTCGCAGATATGACACCTTATTTCGCATCTTTAGCATTGCGCTCTGCCATGAACTTTAGTTTTGCATTTCCACTCGCAACCACCTCTCACCAAAAGATTCCACCTGGGCTTCACAATGGGCATCCTTAAAAGTAAAATCACTTTCACCCTTTATCCTCACCCAACTACCTTCTACCATAAACCACCTATTCTTCCCTCCTGATTTCTTGGGAACCGTTTCCATTTTCATTCTCCCTGCCCGCTCTCTTATGCTTTGTGTCCCCTTTTTCTCTCTCCTGTTCAAAACACTATCCTCTTGCACCAAAAGGAAGCCAAAGCCTCCTTCCCGGCCTGCCTGTGTGCAGCTTCTGTTCTCCTTCCAATGTCAGGTGCAAGTAACACTTTGACCATGAATTTCCACTGGCCAAAAAGCTTTCACGAGCCCCTGTTGTTCATGGCAACCCTCCTTTTCCAATCCTATGTCCCACCACACTTACACAGACACAGAAACCTGAGCTCAGGAAACAGAGATCCACAGTTAGAAAGCTGATGATGAAGAGCACTTCCTTCCACAAGCGTGAGATTTATCAGAGGTCATCCCAACCCTCTACAGCTTGGCTTCGCTTTCCTGGTTTCAAATCTGACGATGAAGATCTGGCCCAGGAGTCATTCGGCTGGTTTATAACAAGCAACTATCATCATTTAGTTAAGGATATGAACTAATAAGGCCAACAAATACAGGAGGAACTGAGGATCATTATATTTAGAAGGAGTTTAATCTGCTTGCAGACCCAATATGTCATAACAGGTTAAGTCAGGAAGTGCCTGAAATCTCAAAATTCTTGCTTTTACAATTGAGGATATCGGTTTATTTTTGCTACCAGACCATGAGCTTTCAGAGGGTAGGGGTCAATGTCTTACTCATTCTTATATTCTTGCATCGCCCATAGTAAGAGTTTAATAAATATTTATCGAAATGAATTAGGATCCATCCTCATTTCGTCATAAAACAGCTACTGTTCCCTTGGCATTTATTACATGCCAGGTATTTATTAAGTGATGAACTCATCTAACATGAGTAATGGATGGTGAAACTGAAGTTCTGATTAGGTTCCTAGTTAAATGGATATAGAATTCCAAAGTGAGGGCTCAAGGTGCCATGTGAAGGTTGGGTGACATGTTCTGTGAGTCTAACATCTCCTTGTCCGCTTTGAGGGAAAAAGGTGTCAAGAGGCATCTATCTTATCACCTCCCCAAAGAGAGGAGAGAGTTATTAATAGGATTCCTGGAGCTGGGGTGGAGGTGCAGAATGTCCTAGCACAAGGTTGGCCATTGATTGGTGGTAGAGTTGGGTAATGTTTTGATGTTGGGGTGAGCCTGCACTCCCAGAGCTGTCAGACAAGGGATAGAAAACTACTCCCTATCGGTCAGATATGGCCACCTGAGGGAAGGAACTCCCCAGTGAAAAGTATCTTGGGTCCTTTCTCATGGTCCCATAGGATTCCCTGGTAGGGCCGAGGCATCTGAGCAACAAGAAACTGAAGGGCAGATGTTTGGATATGGGGAATGTAGCCATCTGGAATATATCCACCACAGGGACCAGGGGAGTCATATTTCGGGGCATCATACAGGTGGGTAGGGGGCACAAAAGAGCTCCAGAAAGAAGCACCAAGCCCATCTCATTCTACCTTCCAATGAGCCTCTGAGGAGAGCAGCTGAAGCCCAGTTATGCTGATGGCTGGGGTGGGGTGAAAGGGCAGAGAGAAGAAACCGAGCTACCCACCATACCTTCTTTCCCTTTCCTTTACGCCTGAAACAAAGAAGAGAGGGGAATAGTTGAATATTAGATGAAATTCAGTGTATTGGCTAATCTCTTGAATTAGACGCTTACACAATCATATTCAACTTTTACTTTGGCTTAAGTCAATTGACTTTGTGACTTAAGGTGATGGTAGGACAATCCATTACCTGAGATTGGCACAGAATCACGGGGCTGACTGATGTGTTTCGTTCAGGGACTAGAGGAAGATGGTCACATGCACAGAATAGAGATTAAAGGAGTGGCGAAAACAGAAAGTAAGTTGCCTTCTATTCTGCATACACATATGTCGCCTTGCAAAATCCTCAGGACAACCCTGAGCACTGGGGGAAGCGTTGCTGAAAAAGAAGACTAGCGAGATAGCAAGAGGGAGGGAGAAAAGGTGACACATGCTTCTGAAGGGGTTCAGAACCAGTCTCCCCAGAGAGCACCACTCTGGCATGATGACTACTTTGAACTGAAGACGATCAAGTCCCAAAAGACTCAGGAAGAGCTTGGCACTTCCCCCTTAACTGCCTGGAAAAATTCAGACAGAGGGCCCAGTTCGGGAGGAACAGGATGGGCTAGAGGATGGCTGGAGGTCCGCAGAGCCTGTTGGTTCAGATTCCTTTCTGCATCCCATTGTCTCTGCGTGGCACCACAGACATTTGTTTACTAACCATTTGGTCTTTCCATCGTTCTGTGAGTTGGCTTCCTCCCCTTTGAAGGCTCAGATCGCTACCCCCTTCCCGTTAACTCAGAATGGCAAGCACACCTCAACTGCCCGTCAGGAAGCCTCTCATTGTGTTTGTGGGGCTCCCGCTCCATAATTAAAGTTTTTTTCTGTTAACCTGTTTTATGTCAATTTAATTAACAGACCAGCCAAACAAACCTAGAGATGTGGAGGAAAAAATTTCCTCCCTTACACCTCTAAACTGAAAGCTCTAACGTGACACATTTGCCTTACGTTTGTGAGCTACATTACATTAGATGCCTGCAGGGCAAGTCCATGGATATGCTCTTATTTAATTATCTCTAAGCAGCCTTTTTAGGGAAACATGATAAACATCATTGGTCCTACTTTAGCACAGTAGAGGAACGCACCAAATGGAAATGGCTTAAAGTCACACGCTGGTTAGCAGAAGGACAAAATTTGGATCGTAGGTGTCCCACAGGGTAGATTCTATTCAACACTCAGTGATTTATAGAATCCTTCTACTGGCCACATTTAGATATAGAGGGTCTGCAGACACAAGTACTGAGTTTCAAATGCCAAATCAGTCCTCTGTTGACTACTTTCCACAGACTTTGGGAAGGTCAATAACGAGAAGAGAAACTCCTTTTCCTGCAAAAAATCTTCTAAGAGCTACTCATACAAAACTTTTATCAAAACAACATGATGTCCATCTGTCCCAGATCTCAGTCATTTTAGGCACTGCTTTTCTTCTTTTGAAACCTATTTCACAAAATAATTCTTTAAACAAACCCTGAACTTACTGGGGGACAAACGACTCTTATGAATATATTGCCTCCTTTCTACATGATCTAATGCGCATAGATCTCCGGAGTAGATGTAAAAATTCTTCCCACCCATAAACCTGCTTGAAAAACAAAGAAATACATAAACAAAATCCACTTTTTTTTTTTTGACATAGTATCTATCTCTCTCTGGGACTAAACACAGAATAAAGATAAGACTATGTCTTTGCTTACATCTGTATTTATTATTCAACATGCTGCAAGTTTATAGGGAGATTGAGTGGGAACCCATCTATCTCAGTTTCTTTCTGCTTCTCTATTATTATTTCTCAGCAAGTGCCTATGACATTTAACAGTGAGAGCTTTGCAAGCTCTTAACACATAATCTACATAAATGTAGGCTCCCTAAAACTCAAGAGGGTCCTGAGGCAACCTGAAAGCTGCTTTTAGAGCACACTAGCTTATGCTGAATTCAGTCGAATTTCTGAGTAGGCTGAGTGACTGTTACCATTTTTTTTTTAAACCCTTGTTTTGTTTAACCTTATTCATTGATTTGGTGGGGAAAGTACAGGATTGAGATCCAAACCAAGGTCTAGAAACTGGATTCAAACCCTAGCTTCTGAGGAATGAATTCCAGGAATTTAGCAAATCACACACACTTCTAAGCTTTATTTATCATAGACCTATAATGAATAATATTCACCTCCCTGGTCTCATAGTTATGAGGATAAACTGAAATAAATATATGTGAAATGCGCTTCAGAAGCCATCAATGGCCACTTAAAGATTATGCTGTATTGTGGGTTTCAGTATTGGGCTGTTTCGCTCGAATATCAGATCATTCTTTTTCCAGAGCCTTACGTGTCTTTTTCTTAAGCACAACCAACTAGGATGCGATTCTCACATAACCTATGATAGTATTCATTTCAAACCATATTTAACCTGAATCTAATCATGAGGAAAGGATTTGACCGATCTGAAACTTGAGGCACTTTGCAATGTGACTGATCAGGACTCTTCAAAGGGTGACTGAAGGGAAACAAAACAAAACAAAACAAACACACAAAAAACCCAAAGCAGTCTGCAGAACTCTTCCTGATTAAAGAAAAAAGATGTGATAACCAACAGCAATGCAAAAGACTGACTTCTGGCTGTAAAAAAAAAAAAAAAAAATATGCTAGCAAAGTGCATTATTGGAACAATGAGGGAAAACTCTGATTACAACCTATATTAGATATTATTGAATCAAATATAAATTTCTTGGGCTTTTCATGATTTGAGGAGGAAGGAGAGAATCCTTGTTCCTAAGAGGTACATACTGAAGTGTTTTGGGGTAAAGTGTCATGACAACTGCAAAGGGCATGCAAAATACCCAGGAAAAACAAAGCTATATTTTTATGTGGAAAGAGAGAGACAAAGGGGAAAAAGATTAAGAACTGGTAAATGGAAAGTAATCACCTAAAAGTATTCATTGTACCAATTTTCCATCTTGTCTGAAAGTTTCACGTTTCTCAAAGGAACATGTGGAGGGGAGGTTCTAGGCTTAAAAAATAAACAACAGCAACGGAAAGAACTTCAAGAGAAAAAGAAATCCCTTCCTGATGAAGGAAGAGAGTTTTAGGAATACTCATTTGAATGTGGCCTATCTCCTCATAGTGACACTGAATAGAAACCGAAGGTGAAATGAGAAGGACTTCTTCAAACTGTATTTTGTGGAGGCACCTGAGTGGCTCAGCTGGTTAAGCACCTGACTCTCGGTTTCAACTCAGGTCATGATCTTGTGGTTCATGGGTTCTAGCCCCATGCTAGGTTCCACACTGACAGTGCAGAGGCTACTTGGGATTTTCTTTCTCTCCTTCTCTCTCTGCCCCTCTCCTGCTCATCCCCCCCCCTTTTTCTCCCCCCACCTCTCTCAAAATAAACAAATAAACTTAAGAAAAGAAAATTGTATTTCTTGTATGCCAGGACTACCAAAGTCCTAGCACACGGACAGACGTCACATGTGCAGCGTGGACCTGGTTTTAATTGGGCAGCATGGAGATCATGGCTTAGCCATTTACTAATTATGTATCCTCTCTTCCCCACAGTTAAACATGGGGGTATTAATAAGTTCTATCCAAGGGATTTCATGAGGATTCACTGAGGCGATACATATAAAACACTTAGAAAAGCTTCTGTTACATGAGAAACTGTCCATGAGAGTTTACTATTACTCACTCTACCACTACGATTATTGTTACTATCATCACCATCATCATCTTACACTTTGTCTTCTCTCTGCTAGGACAATGGAGGACCAGAGTGATGTACCCTTAATGCAGTAAAGGGAGTAACTCCGATAGTGGCTGACATTTCTTGGACATGTACTATGTGCAAAAACTTTACTTTGAGACGAAGAGGAATTTTGCCCCAGGATGGATCATGCCCAGAGTCTCCTCATATCCGCTTTGGATAATCTGGATGATAAGATCTGGGACTTTTGAGCTGATGATCCTCAGATGAAATTTTGGATTTTTTGAATTGATGCCATAATGGGCTGAGACCTCGGTAATGTTGGGATAAGATGGATATATTTTGCATGGGGGATGAATGTGAATCTTTGGGACCAGACTGTAGATTGTAGGAGGCTGAAAAATGCCCCTCCCCTGCCCCCGCCCAATACCTAGGTCCTAACCCCTGGAACCCATGCATGTTACCTTTTATGGAAAAAGAGACTTTGCAGATATGATTAAGTTAGGGATCTTGAGATGGAGGGATCATCCTGGATTATCTGGGTGAACCCTAAATGTAATTATAAATGTCCTTATAAGAAGGAGGCAAAGGTGTAATTGACGTGGGAAACAAGAAGGCACTAGGACTCCCGAAGTAGAAATTGCAGTGATGTGGCTACGGGCAACATGGCAGCCCCCAGAAGCCGGAAGCAGCAAGAAACAGATGCTCCCTTAGAGCCTCTGGAGGACGTGGGCCCAGCTGACAAACTGATTCTGGTCCAGCAAAACTGACTTCAAACTTCTGGCTTCCAGAACTATAGAACAGAAGTGTGTTGTTTTAAGCCACAAAGTTTGTGGTAATTAGTGATAGCAGCCCTAGGAAACTAGCACCACAGTAAGTGAAGAATAGAACCCACAGGGGCGCCTGGGTGGCGCAGTCGGTTAAGCGTCCGACTTCAGCCAGGTCACGATCTCGCGGTCCGTGAGTTCGAGCCCCGCGTCAGGCTCTGGGCTGATGGCTCAGAGCCTGGAGCCTGCTTCCATTCTGTGTCTCCCCCTCTCTCTGCCCCTCCCCCGTTCATGCTCTGTCTCTCTCTGTCTCAAAAATAAATAAAACGTTAAAAAAATTTAAAAAAAAAATTAAAAAAAAGAATAGAACCCACAGTCCATTCTATCTGACTCTCCATCACACTGGATAAAGGACTTTTGCTACAACTAAATACCTGGCTTAGCTCTGAGTTTCCTGCCAAAGGAAGAAGACAAAAATGTCAAATTACAAAATGATTGCTAGCTAATGTAGTGAAAAATGACTGGCGAGCAGAGAGAAACTTTCAAATTTCATGATTAAAATTTTTTTCAGTATTTATTTATTTTTGAGAGAGAGAGAGAGAGTGTGTGTGTGTGTGTGTGTGAGCAGGAGAGGAGCAGAGAGAGAGGGAGACACAGAATCCAAAGCAGGTTCCAGGCCCTGAGCTGTCAGCACAGAGCCTGATGTGGGGCCCGAACTCACAAGCCATCAGATCATGACCTGAGCCAAAGACAGACGCTTAACCAACTGAGCCACCCAGGCGCCCCTCAAATTTCACAGTTTTAAAAAGATTCTGTGAAAGGATGACCACACGACATAACGGGCAAGATCTTTACAACTGCACTGATGACGTACGCAAACTCTGCTCTGGCTGTAGGTGGAATGTGAAGTCATTGCTCTGTGAAAGGCTTCCTAAACCACAGAAAGCTAAATTCTCATGTCGGATATTTACTAGAGATGCGGGATTAAAACAGGGATGGGATAGAAAATATGACAGAACAGGAAGGTTAGCATGCCCCTTATAGTGCAGGGGTCCACAGACTTAATCAGACAAACCAAGTCACCTCCGACAGTGAAAAGCAGTGCTGGGAACAATTGTACTGGGACAACAGGGTCAAGCAACAACTGTCCCAGAAAAATGAGACACGTGGTCATCTTGCTAATAGGCAACATCCTTCAAAGTGAGGAGACAGCCTAGCCAGATCTATACTATGCCTTTTCAAAGGCACTTTGAGACAAAAAACAGACTTTTGTTCAAAACTCACATTCTTCATGGGGCACCTGCGTGGCTCAGTCAGGTAAGCATCCAACTCTAGATTTTGGCTCACGTCATAATCTCACAGTTTGTGAGTTCGAGCCCTGCGTCAGTCTCTGTGTTGACGGAGCGGATCCTGCTTAGGATTCTCTCTCTCTCCTCTCTCTCTGCCCTTCCCCTGCTTGTGCATACTCTCTCTCTTTCAAAAATAAATAAACACTAAAAACAACCTCACAGTCTTCCTCGACATCCATACAAATTATCTTCTGTGAACTAGTAACTTATTGAATTTACAAATAATATTATACACCAGATATGTTTTCTAAATGAAATAGACTACCTAGAATTCAAACATCTAACAAATTAAGTATCTTATCCTTCCACGCAATTTTATAATTGCCATGTTAGCATAGGTGACAATTTTGTTTCTTTTCTTAAGACTTTAAATTGTCATGTTCTTCATCATTTTAATACCAGCACAATGCCCCAGTTATACATTAGATCCACTCAAACGTTATTCTTTTGCTAGATATTTTGATTTTCTCCCATTTTTGCTAGTAATTTATCATAAATAATATGCAATTGAAATAAATGTTTCAGGGTGATACATTTTCCTTTTGGATCATTGCCTTATGATAAATTCCTAGAGATGAAATTTATTCAAGTCCAAATCTGCATCTGAATTCTATTCACTGTTTCCATCACTGAAAGGGCCAATTGCATAAAATTATGGGCAAGTCTTTAAATGACAAAGAGTTGGTTACATCTGTCCACTTTGTATTGAGTATGCGTCCATAGCGTCAAAACCAAAATATGTAACGTTGTTCCACAGGGCAGGTAACAGCTTCCAGAGTCTGAGTCACCCTCTCCTGGTTTTAGTCATTGTGGACCTTAGTCAGAGTGCCATTGGATAGGACCACTGGCTCAGTCCATTTGCCCTCTGGTCAGAACAGAGCTGACCAAACAAATAGAATACTGTATTTGGTCCAAAATTTCTATTTAAAGAAATGTTTATTTACAGCTCATTAACACTTCCTTGGCAATGGTCCACTATTTTTCCTAAGAGAGGTCACCGGGGAAAATGATGTTCTGCATTGTTTTGCTTTTTGTTTTCCATTAAACATGTAACCGCACAAAGATATAGGTATAACATTGTTTTTTCACTGAGACACTGTTTGCTACAGAATTTTTTTTTTAAAAAAGAAGGAATTAGGGGTGCCTTGGTGGCTCAGTTGGGTAAGCATCTGACTTCGGCTCAGGTCATGATCTCATGGTTCGTGGGTTTGAGCCCCGCATCAGGCTCTGTGCTGACAGCTCAGAGCCTGGAGCCTGCTTCAGATTCTATGTCTCCCTCTCTCTCTGCCGTTCCCCCACTCAGCTCTCTCTATCAAAAATAAATAAAGATTAAAAAAATTTTTTTAAATAAATAAAAAAGAAGGAATTAAAAATACAACTATAAATACCTTAAAAGTCCGTCACAAAAATTGATTAAATATGGTTCATAAATACAAAAGAAAGAAGCAATCTATAAATCCTGATTTTAAAAAAAGATGTCAAACATATATTCAGTGAAAAAGGTACATGTACGATTCCACCTGTGTAAAACAAAATAGAAAGATCTACACACACACATACACACGTAATTAAAAAGCTACAGGAGAACAATAAAAAATGATAGTCTTACCCTCTAGGGGAAGGTTCTGGAGCTAAAAAAATGGTGAAGAATCTTCACTTTTTATCTTATACCCTTTCCTAGTCTTGCAATTTTTTTTTGCCATGAGCATGATCATACCGATAAGTAGGTAATAAAGGGGTTGGCCAGGAGGCATTGACAGATCATCTCTTTTCTGTCAGGAGCTATAGGGATTACAAAAATGTGAAACATAGTGTCTCTTCTGAGCGGCTGAGTCACCACGGGCAGTCATTTAAACTTTCTGAATCCCAGGAGAGTGTACAGGAAACATTATAGGCCTGATGTTAGATAAAACCAGGTTTAACTCCCAGTTATGGCACCAGCTTCTCAGTTTCTTCCACTATAAATAAAAAAAACAACAACGCCTATTTCATGGGTTTCTGATAATGCCTGGTCCTGACAGTGTCTGTCTCAAAGCAGAGGCTTGACAAATACTATTGACCTTCAAAGGGATGAGAAAGAATCCAGTTCAGATTTCCCAAGGGTTCTGTGGAATACTAGGTATCTGAGATTTCTACCATATGAATATTCTGGAGTCACATAAGTCGGAGAAATACCTCTTTGAGCGCCACAATGGGCGCCAGCCTGTTAAAGGTTCTGAGAACTTACATAGCAAAGTAACCGATTACCTCATAATTTCCCCAATACTTGGTCCCCCTGCCAAAGGCCTCCCCATACCCCATTATTTTTATAGCATAAACACCCACAGAATGCATTGGCTAAATTCAAATTAATTAAAGGACATTTCATTCTCCCTCCGTTATAATCACTAGTAATATACGGTCACAAGTTTTGCAAATGCGCATTCTATTTGTACTTGATCCCTCTCAGGCTGTATAATATAGAGAAAGAGCCACTGCCAACTGATGCCTATTACAGGTGGAGATGAAAAAACTATCCATAGCTATCTAGGGTGGTTTTATTTAATTAAAGAAATGCCCCTTGATTAAAACTAGTCATGCCTATAAGTAAATGAAAAATGGGTTATTATTATCTTTGAATTTTATCCTCTCCTATATCTTTTTCCTCAGGCACCACTTTCATTTTCGACGAGATCATTTAATAATATGACCCCCAAAGACCTTGAAAACCTTACAGAGTGGGGGTTTCGAAGGACTTTGGAGTTAGACGTGCCTAAGTTTGCCTAAGTTTGTCATTCAACCACTTACTAGTTACTAATCAGTGCTAGTAAGTTACTAGTTGTCAGTTTGTTTTTCGGGCATGCTACTTAATACTGGGCCTCAATTTTTTTCATCTATACAGTGAGCATAATACTTCATTTAATGTGCTGTCGTAGCTTATTTTCAAACAGTTTCCGTTACTCCCCACCCCATAACATCCCTGTCCTTTTGCAAGGTAACCTGGAGTTCCTTCCACGAAGACATGGGGTCCATTTCTCCCTCCCTTGAATCTAGGCTGGCCTTGGAAGTCCTTTTGACTACAGACGAGGCAGAAGTGACATTATGCCAGTTTCAAGCCTACACCTCTCCAAGAGGCCATCCATGCTCTTGCTTTTGCTGTGGGAACCCTCCCCACCGCAAGCCACCATAATCCTTGCCTAGCCTGCCGGATGATAAGCAGTCATACGAAGGAGGGGCCACCTGGCCCACCTGGGTCACTCTAGCCTAGAGCTGGCCACACTTCCAACATGCGAGAAAGGCCAACCCAGATCGTCAGATACAACTCTCCGACCTGTAGCTGACCACAGATTCGCAAGTGAGCCAGAGTTGAGACCGGAAAAACTATCCAGCCACCCATGAATTTGCGAATGACTAAAATGACCCTGGGTGTGGGGTGCGCTTGTGATGTAGCAAAATCCACCTGATACACGTGACTATTTTAACAATTTAAAAAGTTAATATGTTTCTGTTTCTTACGCCACCTGATTGACATTTGTTTCATGCATATATACTACCAATAGAAGAACATGCTTCTTCATACAAGAATCACAGAGACCTCGTTCAAGAATGTTACAACTGCTCAGTGCTAAAGGACACCAGCAGTTACATTATCAATGGAAACCAAACTATATATTTGCTGACTATGACTGTCAATAATATTCAAAATTGTTATGGTAACCTCCAAGTAGCCCAGAAAAACTGATACATAGATGGAAGACATCCATCCAGTTCCTAGGTCAAATCTGAATGAGACACTTTAATATTGTTTGCTTGCATATTCCTCGTGCCAAGCACAGTGCCAGCATGGAGTCAGGGCTCTACCAGTGCAGCCCAGGGGTTAGGAGCAAGGGCTCAGTCTGAGTCCCAGTTCCTTCCATAACTTTGCCTTGCCTCAGCTTCCTCACCTGTAAGTGAGGATTACAGAAGCATTTACTGCTTCTTTCGTATAAGGATTAAGTGATATTATTTAGACAACGTACCTACATGGCACATAGTACATAAGAAATGTTAGTCATTTCTCTTTGCGAGTGATTTTTGTTTGAAACATCCTCCTGGAAACAGAGCCCGTGTGGTAGTTCTGGGCATATGTGAGTAGGCACCCTTGGGCTTGCTGGATCTCGCAGGCTCTCAGAAGCTATCCTGCAAACACAGAGGCAAACATCAAAGAGACAACTAAAAGAAAGCGAAGTTTCTAGAGAGTCAGTGAAGAATTGAAATGTCATGTCTTAGCAATCGCGATGAAACAGAACTGAAATAGGTAACATTTTATTAATTCAGGAGCTATAGTGAGCATGTAGACACTCTGAGGCTCTTCCCTGTTGTTTTGTCTGCAAAAGGTTTCCACCAAATGGAACCCACTCTCCATTACACAGTCCTGAAGGGTAGAACCCTGAGGGTCCACTTCCTTCAATTTCATTTTGGCCATTTATCCATTAACAGGCCTGCCCAGACCTGGGACCTCGTAGACATTTTCACCGAATGACCTAGGCTGATGACCTGAGGCTAACACCTGAACTCTCATTTCAATGAAAGGTGAACAGAGAATTTATTTGCACTCAGATTACCCTTCCTTCTAGAACCTCACAGTTTCTCCTTTCCAGAACTGCTGTTTTATCAAAGCACATAGAATTGCTACCCCTCCAATCTGTTAGCAGAAACTAAGTGGTAGATAAATCATTCCAATCTTCACGTAAATTTGCCCTTGATTTCAGATTTAGATTCTTCATTCTGTTAAGCTCTCTAATGTACACTTTCAAATTTCATCTCCTTAGTGACCACCTGGGGATCATGTAAGATAGAAATTTCTTCATTTATTTTATCCTGTGAAGTGTATTTTTCAAACAACAACAACAACAACAACCCTGAAGTCCTCCCTAAAGAAGAAGACAGAACAGAAAAACAAACCAGTATTTGTAGAACAATAAAGTAGTACAAAGAACTTGCCTGGATACGATGGATGGCAGTTTAATTTTAACAAGAGGATCATGGGACAGGCTGCCTACTATTTACCTAATTATGCAAATGCATGAAAGAGGCAGCCCTTTTTAGATCAATGGGTTGTATCTAGTCTAGAAATGGTCTTACTGCTTCCTGTTCTCCACCTGAGCCCTTTATCTTTTCACTTAAACGTAAGCTTCTATCAAATGTAAAAAATCTTCTTTTCATAGTAAAAAAACAAAACAAAACAAAACTCCACAACAAAAAAGAAAAGAAAAAAAAAAGAAAATCAGAACAGAGATCTATGGTTTTTCTTTTCCATGCTGTGTAGTTCACTGAAGTTCCATAGAGAAATGCGTAGCCCTGAGTTGGCTTGATTGTCCTTTGGGAGTCACCCGGAAAAATCAACAGCTACCCAGGGACTTAGCTCCTGTCAACAACAAAGCAAATCAGACTTTCCAAAGTCATTTAATTGTCTGCAGGATGTAGTAAGGCTTCCCCTATCTCCTTGCTCAGAAATAATATGCCAGTTTAAATAAAACTGAATTGGTATTCTCCATCCTAGCATTTACTCTTATCTCAGTGAACCAACCAGCCAGGTTATGATAAGTAAAAAAGGTAAGGTCAGTCCAGGTGAAGCTAAGAAAAAGTCAACCAGAAGAGAGACAGCCATTTTCAGAGAAAAAAAGATCATCTGAAATCCTATCTTGTCTCCTCTAAATGCTTGCACAATTAAAAAAAAAAAAAAAAAGGCCATCCCAATATTAACATGCAATCACAAATCTCATTGCCTATAGGATGGTTTCAGGAATCATGACCGAATAGCTACTGCTTATATATGTTTGGCTCAAAAAATGTTTGGTTAGGTGAGAAAGTATTGTTTATACCCAACCTGTTGCTTTTTGCCTTGCACGGAGCCTCAGGATACGATAACAGGAAGGGTGGTGAGGCTGGTCTGGTGTCCCTGATCCCCTGATGCAGTAAACTTGGTCTAAGCATGAGCACACAGCCCATTCACCCCCGACCCCTGGCATTCTTTTCCTTTTCTCTCTTTCCACTTCAGCCATTCTTAAAGTCACAGAGGGAAGAGCTGGACAGAGCAGAGCCAAACTCCCATGTGTGGTGGGCCTCTGGACCATCTGAATGTCTCGGCTGTGGACATCCCCAGAGCCACGTTAGGGACAAAGACACAGGAGGTGCTCAGGACGTGTTTGCTCAGTGAAGGGCCGGATGACTGAAAACACACGGAAGCTTCTCACAAACCTAACCCTGACAGGGTAGGGGCTGGGGTCCCGGGGATGACCCACCCTCCCCTCACCAGTGCAGACTTTTCCACCTCTCGTCACTGTGGCAGTCCACGTGGAAATGGAAGAGGAGGGAAGGAGCCCCTAATTATGAGCTGCTTCTTATGCAACTGGGTCCAGAATAAAAGCAGAGCTGCTGACACTGGGGACATAGGGGAGGCAGCATCCAATTCATGAAATCTGACACCTAGCCAGATAAAGGAGGATGACACTTCTGCTCCCCACAAGTCACCCAGAGATGCCCATGGTCACAGGAGGTCAGGCTCTGGGAGGGCTCGCCATTGTTTACCACGTAGGGATGGATCCTGGTCACTGGGCCCGTGACTCTGGCCTGGCCCATGATTTTCAGAAACACATAGTCAAAACACGAAGGTAAAATATTTCTGCGGTGTGAATGGCAGAAAGAGACTGACTGTACTGACTGTACTAATGTACAGCATTTCCCTCTTTGCCTCTACTTTGCCTCAGCTCTAGAAGGGAAGCCATCATTATCAACCCTTAGGGAGATGGGGCATCGGAAGAGTCTACACATCCTGCTTGTGTGCAGCTGCTGAGAACTCTGTGGAGTCCAGGAAAACGTGGTAGAGCTGTGGCCACCAAGTTCTGTGCAGCTGCAGAAACAGATGGCACTCCTCCAAGGATGGAGAAGCGGAGACCTTGGTCACATGACACGCGGATTCTTCTAGTATCCAGGTATTAGATCCTTGTCATCTTGGGGATCCAGGTAGATCTGATCGAGCCAGCTAACAATTATACAGGCATACCTTGTTTTATTGCACTTCACTCTGTTGTACTTCACAGATATTGCTGGGTTTTGTTTTGTTTTGTTTTGTTTTTATACAAATTGAAGGTTTGTGGCTGTCCTGAATCAAGAAAATCCATTGGTGCCATTTTTCCAACAGCATTTGCTCACCTCGTGCCTCTGTGTCACATTTTGGTCATTCTCACCATATTTCAAACTTTGTCATCATTCTTACATTCGTTACGGTGAACGGTGACACGTGATTACAACTCACTGAAAGTTCAGATAATGGTTAGCCTTTTTTAGCGATAAAGTATTAAAAATTTTTTTTTTAACATTTATTTATTTTTGAGACAGAGACAGAGCTTGAATGGGACAGGGGCAGAGACAGAGGCAGACACAGAATCCAAAGCAGGCTCCAGGCTCCAAGCTGTCAGCACAGAGCCCGATGTGGGGCTCAAACCCATGATCTGTGAGATCATGACCTGAGCTGAAGTCAGAGGCTTAACCTACTGAGCCACCCAGGCATCCTAGCCATGAAGTACTTTCTAATTAAGGCATGCACATTGTTTTTTAGACAAAATGCTATTGCACACTTAATAGACTACAACGCAGTGTAAACATAACTTTTGCATGCAGTGGGAAACCAAAAAATTTATTCGACCCGCTTCATTGCAGTGGTCTGGAATTGAACCCACCATATCTCCAAAATATGCCTGTATACGGCAGAGGCCATTCTTGCCCTGCTAAAGCCAGAACTAAGAGGGAGTGGTTGAAAAATATGTTCCAGGCAGTAATTACGGGGGTGGATGGGAACGGTCATTATACTTCACTGGTGCTGACAAATACTCCCCGACTAAGCTGGTCTTTTCCCCACTGGCACAGAGAAGCAGCAAGTACTATTTTTTGCTCCCTGTTCTCCTCCGCAGGCAAGCATTACTCTGATCTGCTGACCAGAGAAGGACAGACGCCCGGGTGTCTGGAAAGGGCCGTGGACAGAGTTTTGAAGGTTCATCCCTTTTCTATCAACCTATGATCGTACAAAGTCCATGTTATGTCTTCCCAAGTGCACTTGTGGATACCCGAGCTTTGTCCTGAGATGACCAAGAGGAAAGCTTCGATGAGCTGCCTTTGTCGCGTCAACAAAAGAAGAATCGGACAGAAATCTTTCCAGAGGCCACTTGTGGAGCGGCTCTGCATTCAGTGGGCTCTGTTCAGCGGCCACATGAGATACAGCGGGGCGAGGGGAAGGGACCGAGGTTAATTCTTGAGTGTTCAAGGTATGGACTCTCTCAAGCCCTGGGTTCTCCCCCACTTCCATGTGCCTCCTGGGCCCCCGGTCATTTTCACTGCTCATTACCACGAGCACCAGAGGGAAGGCAGGGGAAATGAAGGCAGATGAAATTCAAATGAATCCATCCTGCCACTTGTTAGCAGCTCAGCTCACAAGTACACAAAGGGGGAGGAGGCTGCAGTTCTGTGGGTTTCAAAGCTCCCTGCTATTCTTGTCCCTCGTGCTGCCAGGCAATATCGAGTGGGCTGTATGGAAATGATCTGTGGGATGAAAGAAGAAAGGAGGGGGGAAGCAGGCTCCATCAGTCGCTTCTTCGAATAAAAGGGAAAGGAATTATATGCTCGGTGGCAGCGTGCCATGCAGAGTAGCCCAAATTTTATTAAACAAACTCGTGTTTGGAAGCATCTTATTCCCTCAGCACTGGAGGGAAAGGGATGCTGAGACCGTATTTAGAGCAATTATAATGCAGAGGATGCACTGATGGTCATAGCAGCAAAAAGAAAATGAGAAAGTATTCTTGAGAGCTGCTTCCAAGGACGGCAGAGGCAGAAACAAGCAAGGGCCGTATCAAAACCTTAAAGGATAATGAAAGGGAAGAAAAACACAGTAATCCTTTAAGCCCACTCCCCCTAACACAAATAGGCGGGCAGGGAGTGGATGGAACTGTGTTGCAGAAGGAGGTACCCTCCTCTCTGAGCTTATGGAACAGGAAGGAGGAGGCCTGTGGTTACCACGGTCCTGTCCTGCTCTGTGGTGGACGCTGTGATACGCCATCCAAATGCCCCTCTAATGAAGGGCTTGTTCCAGCTGCTGGGAGTGCTGAGGGCAGAGAACTTTCCGCTGTCAGCTTCTTCGGGGCTTGTCTCTGTGTGGCAGAGGGTGGCTCTGCCCTCTAGGGACCGCCTACATCCAATGACTGACCGATGTAGGAGGATAAAGGCCTGGCCTGCTCAGCCCAACCTGGGGCAGCTCCGAAGGGCCACTGGAGAGATACAGCGGGGCGAGGGGACTCAGAGCTGCCTGAGGGGTTGCCTGAGGTTGTCGTTGGGTATGCATTAAAGCTCAACTTCTCTCTCCAGTCCATCCCATCCCGCCCACAAATGTTGATTCCAAGGGTACTTTTTTTTTTTTTTTTTTTTTTTCAGAAAGAAAGAGAGAAAGCCCATATGAGCAAGGGGGATGGGCAGAGAGAGGGAGAGAGAGAACCTTAAGCAAGCTCAGCGTGGAGCCAGATGTGGGACTCAATCCCATGACCCTGGGATGGTGACCTGAGCCAAAATCAAGAGTCAGACGCTCAAGTGATGGAGCCACCCAGGTGCTCCCCCCCCTCCAAAGGTACTTCTTAATGAAGCTTTCACATATAGAATCCCATTTCCAGAGTCTTCTACCCTGGAAGCTCACAATGCAATGGTCACTACTTTTTCCTTATCCTGCTTGGGATGTATAGCTTATCACTTTCTCTGAGCGAAAGATTTACTTTTATGTACGATGCTGGCATATACAGGAAGAAAAGTTATGAAACACATCAAAGAGAGACAGGTTGGAGAGATAGGGGATGGAGGAGAGAACAAGACCATGAATGAACCAAATGGGAACAGAACAAAGAGACAAAAAATAGAATATTGAGCATGAAGACGTCACAACTACATCATTCAAGATAGTTGTATGGCACCCGTAACAGGTCCAAGCACTGGGGAGACCAGGGAAGGGCACAGCATGAGTTTACCTGAGCAAGGCAAGAGGCGGAGTCTGTGTGAATCCTATACCATAACTGAGTCCAACAATGGGAATATAACCTGTTTTTTGCGGTGTTTTTTGGCTAAGCCTAAGAACATGATACCTTTCATTTGGGGGAATTATTGGCAATACAGTCACAGAGAATGCTTGCCACCAGGTAAGATCATAACAGAGAGTTTGGACTAAAGTATTACTATTTAAAAATTTTTAAGTTTAGGGGCGCCTAGGTAGCTCAGTCAGTTGAGCGTCCGACTTTGGCTCAGGTCATGGTCTCACGGTTCATGAGTTCGAGCGCTGCGTTGGGCTCTGTGCTGACAGCTCAGAGTCTGGAGCCTGCTTCTGATTCTGTGTCTCCCTCTTTCTCTCTATTCCTCCCCCGCTCACGCTCTGTCTCTCTCGCTCTCTCAAAAGTAAGTAAAAACGTTAAAAATTTAAAAATAAATAAATAAATAAAATAAAAATGACTTAAATGTATATATTTTAATATTTATTTATTTTTGAGAGAGAGCAGAGAGACAGATGTTTATTCATTTTGTCTCTCTCTCAAAAATGAATAAACATTAAAAAATTTAAAAAACATTTTTAAGTTTATTTATTTTTGAGAGACAGAGTGAGAGGGAGAGAGAGAGATCCCAAGCAAGCTCTGCACCGTCAGCAGCAACCTCTGCAACATCAGCTCAGCACCGTTCAACCCCACATGGGGCTCGAACCCACAGACCTTGAGATCGTGACCTGAGCCGAAATCAAGAGTCAGACACTTAACAGACTGAACCACCCGGGTTTTCCTTTGGACTAAATTACTGATAGATCCGAACACACTTCCCCATTGAATGGTATTAGACACAGCCTTTAGACCCTACATCTGAGAGGAATAAAACAGGGAACAGCTCAACAAATGGAGATTCATGAAACCAAGGTTTTCCTGAATTGTCTTATAGGAATTTTTCATCACTGGAGGAACTGCCCGAGAAAATTAAGATACAGCAAAAAAAAAAAAAAAATAATAATAATAATATGTAACCAGTTTTAAAAACAAGGTGGATACACACATACATACACATGCACACACCCACACACATAAAGTCTACATTATTAACAACAACAACAAAAAGGCCAGTTGCATAACAGTGTGTGGTGGTGGTATAATTCCATTTGACTCAGCAAATACTTATATGGCCTCAGGTACACCTGATAATTTCACAATTCCCAGCTCACTTAACATGCCTAACCACCTTCTGGGGAATTTACAACTCTTGTCCCTATTTCCAGGTGGAGGAGTTGAAGAACAGACAAGTTAACTAATTTGCCCAAGGTCACAGAGTGAGTAAGTCATTAAGCCAGGATTTGCACCAATGCAGAATCTATGTTGACCGCCATGTTGGGCTTTCTTTTATCATGCCCGCGCAAATAAAGAACATAGAGGGGTTAATTTAAAATCTCTTTCTCATCACCAAACTGAAGCTGGACCTTGCCAAGAGGAAGTATAGTGCCATCTGTATGGGTTTATCATGTGCTTTACAGAGGCTGGGCTGCCATTTCAGGGCCTCACAAAATTCTCAGTGCTCCTTCTGGAAGGTGGTAGGATTGCACTTCTCCTCCCTCTTTGAGGTTAGCTGTGCCATGTGATCACTTTGGCTAGTGAATTCTGGGCAGAACTTAGGCTCCCCTACCTCCGTCTCCATCTTCCTGAGTCAGTGAATAACTAGGAAAAGCAGATCCCCTCCCTGACCCATGTTATGTGGTGTGAATGAAAAAGAGGCTGTTGTCCCTTTATGCCACTGAGATCTGGGGATGATTACAGTTGCTTTTACCGTCCTTCCACAGACAAAGAAATTGAGGTTCAGGTACTAGTAAGATGGGAAGCAGTTTGACTGGCAGAGAGTGAGGGGCAGTATCATTTCGGGAAGGAAGACCAACTTTTGCAGCGTCGAGAAGGTAAAAAAGTATACTTCAACATCCGCAAATATCCCTTCCAGTGTGTGGGGACAGAGAGCTCAGAGCAAAACTCAGAATTCTGAATGCCAAGTGAATATCAGGTTCATTCTGAACTCATTGGATATGTTTACAGCAAGTCAGCAAGAGAGCTGGAGCAAAGGACCAGAAATTGTCAGAGGAGAGAGAGAAAAGTGTAGAGCACGGATGGAGCTTACACCATCATCAAGGCCAGGACGTTATCAAGATTTTGCTACAACCTGCCCAGTTCCTAACACTGCATGGTCCGTTGTTCAATGCCACGTAGATTGAGACTCTGACTTGATTGCATGGGAAGCAGCTGGACTGACCAGTTCCACGCAAATGGCTTTCACCTTTGGTTCCTTTGCTGACGTCAGAAAACGCAAAGCCCGGGGTGCCTGGGTGGCTCAGTTGGTTAAGTGGGTGACTCTTGATTTTGGTTCAGGCCATGATCTCACGGTTCATGAGTCTGAGCCCCGCATCAGGCTCTGCGCTGACAGGGTGGAGCCTGCTTGGGATTCTGTCTCCCTCTCTCTCTGCCCCTCCCCTGCTCTCTCAGTCTCTCTCTCTCTCTCAAAATAAATAAACTAAAAAAAAAAGAGAGAGAGAGAAGAAAATACAAGGGGATACAAAGTGGAAATCTAGCGAGCCTGCCCTCTTGACTCAGAAGAATGGATAACTTCTGGGTTAGCAGACTAGTGGAAGTTGTCCTGCTTTGAGTAGGCAGTATTTCAGGGATGGAATGTGGGATTCGTTTCACCGCTTCAATAGTGTAGAGTCTCAGTCACTCTCAGATCCACCTAGTCTCTGCCCTTCCGTGTTGGATCAGACCTTTGGAAATTCCTGACCTGCAGCATATAACACCTGGTGGGGCCCTGCCATCAACTTCTCTGCTCCTTGAAATCCAACTCCCTGCATATTCCTGCCAAGTCCCTCTTCAATGTGGGGATTCCAGCTGGGCGTCGATGCATCCTCTATCGAGCCAGTTTTTACCAGGCCTCTAGAGGTGTGATCAGAACTGCTGTCCCCTTCCCAGATGGGGTGAGGGAAGCCCCTTATCTTCATTAGCTTCCCTTTCCTAGATCCTGACCTTTCCTAATCTCCTCCTATTTCCAGAAGGTGCTTCTGAAGTTCCCGCATGCCTGGTAACTAAGCATGACTAGAATATAAAAGACCTCAGAAGTGAGTTGCTTGGGTTTAACTGGTATATAAAAAAAAATGCAGACAGAATTGTTTTTGTGTGTCATTCTTAATACAAGCTGCAGAATGCCTGTGCAGAGAAACACAGGGTGTAAATTAGGAAATCTCAGATGTTGCATTGTTTTGGGTAAACACCATGGAAAAGTGAAATAGGAAATACAGAGCTAATTGATGTAGAGGAAGGAAAAACAGCAATCTTTTGATGCTAATGTTCTGTGGGTGAATGCCACATACAATGCGCAAGGGGAAGGGGATGCACCATCCCACTGGGGTAATAATGGCCCTGGTGTGAGAGCCTTGATGTGCGGGACTGCATGGATGTCTAATGATGCTTTAAAGTGAACAACGTCACTACCAAAAGGAATGTTTAATTTTTCTCTAGACGGGGGATGGTCTTTCCAGTGGCACACAGCCAGGAAACACATTTTCCCGTCTCCATGACAGGACTTCCTGGGGGTAAATAAATAGCTCTTCCCACCAAGAACAAAAACAAAAGGAAATGTTGTTACGCGGTAAACCAGGTGACAAGAGAGCAACCAAAGAAGTTCTCTTCTTCAGCTGATCATGTGTGTGTGCACGGCAGGTGTGGCACAAAGAGAAAGGGCGAGTGAACTTGAGAGTCTGCGAGGGAGAGGTGGCAATAATGGGACACACATTATGTGTAGAGGGGTCTCAATCCTGGGCAACGTGTCAGGAGAACAAAATAAGTGTGAAATAAATGGGCTGGACAGAGAGGAGATGCCAGCTACACAATCTTTGCCAAGTCCTGAGTAGGAAGGGCTTGGGGTTCACCGTATGACTTGGCTGTACCATAAAATGGATCTGGTTAATGGCTAAATCTGGTAAACACATTTATTACGTGAAGTATTTTGTGTTTGTAAGTTTTCAACTCAAAAGAGGCTTTGCCCATTTCAGAAACACTTTTACTCATACCAAGTTCATCAAACCATCTGGTTGCTAATCTCGTGCCAGACAGTGATTGACATTAATGATCATATGGTGATAAGAATGATGATTATAACTGTAGTGGCTGACATTTATTTAGCCTTTACTTTGGACTATATGCTTTATACACATCGTATCATTTTATTTCACACGCAGAGCTACCCAGAAATGTGTGAGCAACTGTAGCTCCTTTTATAGATGAGGAAATCAAGGCTCAGAGAAGCTTGCTTGAGTCAGGTACACAGCCTGGATTTTGACCCAGATCTGCCAACTCAAGAGCCTGAGCTCATAAACATTATGGAATATCATCTCTTGGTGGGCAGAACTGATGGGGTTTGTATCTATTCCTCCCTACTGGGCTGTGAGAAAGAGTTTCGTGTGCTACAAATATGTTCTCATAAATATATTTAATTCAGCTTCAGTTTTCAAATATGTTCCCTGTTACAACTACGTATTCAATATTACCCTCTCTTAAACCACAAAATCAACACCTATCATTGTGTTAACACAGCTTAGTGGGATCCCAAAGGATTGATGTTAGATTACCTAAATCTAAACAACCTTCCACGAACACAAAAGAACAACAACAACAAAAGGACAAGTAAATGCCAATGAGAACAGAAACCATATATTAATTATTTCACTTTCCAACCTTTCCCTAACTGCTTTCTTGCTCCCTCAACAGCTATTGTTTTAAAAGCCTGACCCAGACCACCGTATTTAAACTGTCTTGGGTAGGGGCGCCTGGGTGGCGCAGTCGGTTGAGCGTCCGACTTCAGCCAGGTCACGATCTCGCGGTCCGTGAGTTCGAGCCCCGCGTCGGGCTCTGGGCTGATGGCTCAGAGCCTGGAGCCTGTTTCCGATTCTGTGTCTCCCTCTCTCTCTGCCCCTCCCCCGTTCATGCTCTCTCTCTGTCCCAAAAATAAATAAACGTTGAAAAAAAAAAACTGTCTTGGGTAGTATGTAAGTGACAAAAAAATACATTTGGGAGAACAAAAGAGTCATTTTTCCTTTCTCTGTCTAATGGTGCCTTTGGGTTTTAGCTTTCAAAAGAAAATTTGATGATTTCTAATGAAATAGGAACGATAAAGCCATCTTTCTGGATTAGGATACTTGTCTGAAATATTTGGAAATCTGTGTTTTAAGATACACCAAGGTAAGTCCCCTCTCTGAGCTGAACTATATTTTGATTCTTTTAACCACAGTGAAACAAAAGATGTTGAGCCCAAGAGGGGAAACCAGCTACAGTTTACCAATCCCAGTGCCCAAACAATCTCTGCATATTACCCATAGGCTCTCTGCATTCTGTTTAAAGGTCTGAGAAGTCAGTTGTTTTGAGCAGTGCTGGGCTACAGGGTAGGAACTGCATGTTTGTGATTTGGGGTGACAGAGAAACTTCAGAAGTGCCTTATATGTGACATTTCCGGAATGATCCTCCAGCAAATGGATAGGATACAAAATCCTATTTCGTAGGCATTGGGAAATTTGCAGTCTCTGTCCATGGCATTAGACCTCATCCAGAGAAATCCTAGCAGAATCTCCTTTTATTTCATGTGTGAAAGAAGGAATGGTCAACTCCTAAGTAGATTAACAAGGCATATATTTAAAAAGTACAACTTAGTACAATTCTTAAACATAGGAACTTCAAGAGAATTTATGCATGTAATTTTTTTTCCCTTGGGAAAGTTCTTGGAACTTTGGGACAGTAACCACAGTTTATTGATCTGTTTGGATTAATATAAAAAGGAAAATCTTTGATATGGCAAGAAACAGGAGATTCAGCTTTCTAATGGAAATTTTTCCAAGGATCTCCCATCAATTTCAGTGAATACTAAAGCTCTGTGCATTCCTTTCTCAATAAAAAAAGGAAAAAACATAGGCCTAAGTATCGAGTACATTTGACATTTCTTCCATAAAAACAAAGTTGTCATCCTACCCTTGAATCTGCTAGTTATCATCTATAGTTTTCAGCAAGTTACCTTATCCTTTCTGTACCTCAGTTTCCTCATCTAATTAAATGGGGACATTGATTATTCCTACTTCAGGATTGGCTTATCTACTTCCACAGTCTCATTCTACTAATTCTCAATTTGACTCTTAGGTAGAGAGTAAAGGTAGGTGATCCAAGCCTGCAGGTGAAATGGAAGAGAATCTCATACTGGCCAAGTAACCTCTGATGCTTTTGCAAAGGGAGTGCTCAGAATACCCCTCTCTCAGAATAAGAAAATAATGTGCAATGAAATGGATCTTTGTAGCCTGCCCAATATAACATGGTTGCTACTTGTACTAATCTAGTAATGCAAGTTATACAAGTTATGGACTTTTATGCTGGATTGATTGTGATGGGTAGGTAGTAAACTGATGTCTGGTTTCTAAATTCCAGTTTTTAAATTATTCATAAAGTATGCCTCCTGGGCTGGGCCTTGCTTCTTTCTTGCATATCTGGTTTGGGAAAGGGAGTGGTCAAGGAAGGGCTGGAAATTTCAAGTAAGGAGTCCAGGATAAGGATGCCAGGCATGACTTTGTGCCTCTTGAGTTGGGGGTGAAGAAGAGAATAAACCTCTGGAGGGGACAAGGAGGCTGTAAAACCCTCCTGGAGGGACAGAATGTGACATCCACTCTCTTGTTAGCACAGAAGTCCCTGCGTCCTGGGAGTCCAGACTATTCTCCAGAAAATGAAATGCTTTGGCAGATGGTAATGACATTCATTCACTCAACAGCTATTTACTGAGGGCCTACTATGTGCCAGGCACTGACTAAGGAGCCGTGGATGCAGAAATAAAGACAACAGAGTGAGCCTCCGCCTTCACAAGGACTCCAGACACCACGTAAGCAAGATGGGCACCGCCTGGTTGTCTGACCATGAGTTCCTGTGTCTAAATCTGAGCGACAACAGGTGCCACGGGGAAGAAGAAAGAATTTGAGTCCAGGCTCGGCAGTGTGATTCTGGGAGGATGACTTAACCTGTCTAAATTTCTGTGAATGTATTTTCAAATGAAAGCAAAACCATATGGTCTCTAGTGCATCTTCCTTAATCTTTACCTGTTAATTATAAATGAAATGCAGAGAGAAGCTACTTTCTTGTTCTGGCAGGAAAATCTTCGGGAGGACTATCGATACAGAATGTTTAACACTACAGACATAGGATCCTTAACACTATCTAGCACATAATCATCATTTCCTAGAGGGGATTACCCACCAGCACACCTCACTGGCTACCCCAGGACTCTGAGCTTTTCGAGAAATTATCCAGTCACGCTAGCACTGCACCAAACGTCTAACCAGACTGTCACAGTGGGTATCATTTCCACTTATCAGTAGAAACAGAGTGAAAAGGATAAATAACTCTTTATAAGTTGATATCAAAATGCATTAAAGATCCACCCAAATAAAAAGCTCTTATGTTACTTTGCCTCTTCAGTCAGGATGAGACACACGGAAATTGAAATCACAGAACTTGAAAAAAAAAACGTTTATTTGATTATTTTTCACCGAGAAAGAGAGCGAGAGGGGTAGAGAGAGAGGAAGGACCCCCATGAGGGGCTCAAACCCACAAACCACAAGATCATGACCTGAGCCGAAACCAAGAGTCAGAAGCTTAACTGACTGAGCCACCCAGGCATGCCCCCCAAAATTACATAACTTTTAAGGGACGAGGAGGTCCTAGGACAAGCAAAAGAGCTTTTTTCCCCTCCTTGAAATTCAAAACGACCCCTGGGAAAACACGGTTTATTTTTGTAAACAAATAAAGTCAAGAAAATGTAAATCCCAGAATTTCAGGTAGTCTGGGTTTTGTCATTTTATAGTTTCCTTGACCTTTAATAATTTTTTTAAAAAAATCAAAAATCCCATGGAATTAGATCCTCAGGAGGACTCATTCAGAGGGAATTTACCTTAAGGGCCCTGGGGGAGAAGCCGATTCCATTGGCAACTTCCTCAGGTTTTCCCTTTCGCCTTTTGCTCAAGGCCCCACCCACCTGAGGCCCACAGGTAGGGAACGGGGTGGGTGGGGCCAGGAGGGGGGGAAGGGCCCCGGTGTGGCAGGCAGCTTTGTTACCCTTGTCCTCCCCTGGCCCACGGAGCAACAGTAATGGCGGCACCTTTGAGATTCTTCGAAATGCAGAATCTCAGGTCCCACCCCAGACCTCCTGCATAATGAGCTGCACTTTCACAAGGTCCAGGTGATTTTCTCGCACTTGAAGGTTGGATTCGCTCGGCCTCAGCCTCCTCTGCAGGCTGAAGGGGGAAAGCAAGTGAGCATGGCAGAGGTAGTGACCCATGGAGGAAATGAAGCTCAGGGACCCCTTCTCCCCTGAATGTGGTGTTTCTTTGCTTTTTCCCCACCTCCAATCCCGCATCACTCGCTTTCATTCGTTCATCTGGCCACTCAACAAATATTTTCTTAGAAGCCTCCTCTGTGCTAGGCACTGTCCCCCGCTGCGTTGAGGGTACGGCAGTGCACGCAGCAGACCAGGTCCCTGCCCAAACAAAGCTTGGGAGGGAGGAGGGTGGAGGAGGAGGAGGAGGAGTGAGATGGACAGGAGGCAAACACATAAAGAAACCATTTAATGTCAGGGAGTAGCTATGAGTCATAATAAAGTAGGACAAGAAAAGCCTGTTGTGGTGCGATGGTGCTGTTTCAGACAGGGGTTGGGGGACGCCTCTCCAAGGAGGTAACTGTTGAGCAGAGAACTGAGTGAGGGAACCATTCTGAAGGTAGTTGGGGAACAGTGTTCCAGGCAGAAGGAACAGCATGTGCCAAGACCCTGAGACATCTGCAACTTCTTTGAGGAAGAGTGAAAAGTCTAGCTTGGCTGAAGTGAGGTGGTACAGTGGCAGAAATAGGTTTGGAGAGGTCAGCAGGGGCTAGAGGTCAGCAGGTCTTCAAAGACCATAGTGGGGGGAGGGGTTTGGATTTTAATTTACGCACAATGACAAGCCACTGGAAGACTGTGAGTAGAGAAGCAAGACTGTCTGATTTATATATTGAAAAGATTACTCTGGGGGCACCTGGGTGGCTCAGTCAGTTAAGTGTCTGACTGTTGACTTTGGCTCAGGTCATGATCTCACGGTTTGTGAGATCAAGCCCCACATGGGGCTCTGCACTGACAGCATGGAGCCTGCTTGGGATTCTCTCCCCCCCCCCCGCCCCTCCCCTATTGGGCTCTCTCTCTCAAAATGAATACATAAACAGGGAAGGGGAGGGGAGGGAAGGCAGAGGAGGAAAGGGAAGATTACTCCAGCTGTTGTGTTCACACCAAGGCCACCAGCCATCACCTCTTCTAAAGAAGCATCTACAATGCCACAGATTGTCCATCTCTAAGGGTTTGTACCCCCTTGTTCAAATATTTGATGACTGAGTCAAAAACTGAATGATTGAATAAATGGTTCCGATTGCCCGTATTTTGGCTACCTGAAGCAAATAATCTTATGCTATGCAGTATTGATCTTTTCTCACCATATCTATTTGGATTTGCTATAGGATAACAGACACATTATCAACAGGAAGTCCACCCAAATATTCCGTCAAGATCTGAGGTTTTTAGAGAATTCTGGATTTCACTTTGTTTCTAATGGGAAACCATGGAAAATACACATTTCTCTCATAGGCAGACTTAAGAAGGAAATTCACAACCATTCCTCTTAGGAAGCTCGTCTTCCCCCCTTACTCTCAAAGACTTTTATAATAACCCTCAATAGAATGTGAATTGCGTATTGGACGACCTTCGAAGTCACTTTTATCTCTGGTTCTATGAATCTACGATTTTGGTGAATCTTGACCGTGGTGCTTTTCCAACCTTTCTTCCAGAATAAGCATCAAGAACGCTGATCATGATTAGCATATGGCTTTGAGGGTTAGGTGCAAAATCTGGTTCCTTAGACACCAACACTGACCAACAATCTCTACTTCTGCCAGATGTTCACAGGTTTCACCAAGAAGCCTTCTCTTGTGCTTTTGTATGTATCTAAAACAACTTTTAAAAATTCTAATCTGGCCATATTGGTAGCTCAATTTTGGCTGGCAGTGAGAATGCATGACATGTGTACCTGTGTTTCTTTGGAATTACAGCGTTATTGTCCTTACATGCTCTAAATAACCTTCACATTTTTATAGCATTAGCACAGAGGTGCTTCCAGTGTCCCTCAGCCAACTGGCCCCCTAGTCAATCTGCTCTGACTCACACAGACGATCCCTTCTTTACATATAAACCCCTAGCCCCTCCAGAGTGGGTCAGGACCATGGTGGACGAGCCTGTCTCCTGACAGACAGCAGTGCTAGCTCCACGACAGGTCCATTACCTAACTCCAACCACCACCCACCATTGTGATCATAGCCCATCACTAGCCAAACCTCCCTCATATTTGCCCTCACGTGGAAGCCTATCGGAAGTGCAATCTCTGCAGCACATAGCACTGGTGGTTAAATATTCTCGAAATCAACCTATACACATCCCCACTCCCTCGGAGGAAACTATGGCTTCCTTATATAATTAATGACTTATTTCTGCATAGTACTGTACAATTTTCAAAGTGCTTCATGCACATTTCTTTTCTTTGATTGTTCAACATCCCTGCGGGGAAGACAGACACGGTTTTTATCTTCATTTTGCAGATGAGGTTAATGACTCATCTTCACGACCAGTCAGTGATGGAGCGAGACTGTGAAGCCTGCTCTCTGACCCCAAGACTAGCGCGCCCTTTTTATTCCACCGTGACACCTCACCCAAGTCCAACTTTATGCTGCAACTCAGAAGCACAAACATCTCCAATCTCCATGCCCATCCAGTCAGAGACTGCAGGGAAGCCTAGACTCCCATCCTCCAAAACCAAGCTTCCACACCAGTGTTCATGGACGTGCAAAATTTGAAGATGAAATAAACCAAGGACTGATATAGTACGGTCACATTTTATTGTGTCAGCTACCACCATTATTTCATAAAAGTAACATGGCCACCACCAAAATAGAAAGTAAAATATTTTAGAATAAGAGCTAGTCTTTCCTAAGAAACAACCATTAAACCATTTGCACCACTCTATTTTTAAAAATATAATTATATTTTTGGGGGCACCTGGGTGGCTCAGTCAGTTGAGAGTCCGACTTTAGCTCAGGTCATGATCTCACAGTTCGTGGGTTTGAGCCCCACGTCAGGCTCTGGGCTGACAGCTCAGAGCCTGGAGCCTGCTTCGGATTCTGTGTCTCCCCACCGCTCTCTGTCCCTCCCCTGCTCGCACTCTGTCTCTCAAAAATGAATAAATGTTAAAAAAATATATATTAAAAAAATAATAAATAAATACATATGTATAAAATTATTTTTTCAAATCTAAAATTAGAAAAATGAAAACAATTTTCCTTTAACTATGCTTTATATATATTAATAATTGACACAGTTTGTCAATCTGAGTGTGTGTACATATATATGTGTATATATATTATATACATACATATATACATATATATATTCACCAATGCAAGGAAAAACAGATATTTCAATTAACTTCATTTCTGTCAATATTATCAAACCTCCCAGTTTCACATGCTGTTTGATAAAAATGGAAATAACACTCACTAGGGCTTCTTCACATAGCTTAGAATATTCTAGGCCAACTGAAAGAAGTCGGGAATCAACTGTTTCTATGCCACTGGCTTCTTTTCTGCCTCTCTCTCTCCCTGGAACTCTAGGAGGACAGTGGGTCGTTGGCAGGGTGTGCATCTGGCTGAAGGTAGCAGGTGCTGTAGGAAGGGGACTGCAGCACCTAGAGCCTCTGCTGAGACCCAGAGCTGACGGCTTGGGCCTGATTCAGAACGCTGCCACTTGCAAATCATCTTATGGGGGTATCACAGGCACTTGTGTTACAGATCTGATTTTAAGAATCACTGGCTTTATTTACATGCTATACTTGAATGTCTCCATTTTATTTTAAGAAAATAACGTAAGTCCCTACCTGTATGGCATCTATCTACCTACACAGGTATCTTCTTACATGCAACAGAAATTAGGTGGGGAAGGATTCCATAGGGAAGACACTCTACTAAAGTACAGAGAAAACATATATCAAAGACTAGACGACAGGGGTGCCTGGATGGCTCAGGCGGTTAAGTGTCCGACTTCAGCTCAGGTCATGATCTCATGGTTCTGGAGTTCGAGCCCTGCACCGGGCTCCGTGCTGACAGCTCAGAGCCTGGAGGCTGCTTGGGATTCTGTGTCTCCCTGTCTCTCTCTGCTTCTCCCCCACCCATGCTCTATCTCTGTCTCTGTCTCTCTCTCAAAAACAAATCAACATTAAAAAAAATTTTTTTTAAAGACTAGAAAACATTAAGAGAAGGATTTCTTGGTCTTTCTGCTTGCGATACCCCAGGGTGTTTACAATTATTTCAGATCAAGTCATTGAATGTCAACACAATAGCCCAATATAAAATGATGCTAAATCCATTTTAGATTATATTTATAAGCTCATGCTCTTTGACGGACAATCCTGATGGACAGAACTTGAAGCATGTTGACACTCAGGTCAAACCCTTTTCTCTTCACTGAGGAAGAAAATGAGAGGAGTAGGTTGTGGGTTGAAGCACATAAGGACTGGTCAAGTTTGAGCTCCTTTCAAGAAATGCTCGTTTGATGTACTCGTGGGACTTTGAGGTTATGAGGTCTCGTAGGTAGCTTATAAACCATTTAATCATCTAAAACTATTTATTATTACAGGTGACCCTTGAACAACACAGGGGCTAAGGGTACCAACCCTCTCCCGCCCCCACAGTTGAAAATCTGCGTATAACTTGGACTCTTCAAAAACTTTATGAATAGCCTACTGTTGACCACAACCCCCACTGAAACTATAAACAGTTGATTAAGACATATTTTGTATGTTTTATGTATTATATACTTTATTCTTATGGTAAAGTAAGCTAGAGGAAAAAATAGTAAGAAAATCATAAGAAAAAGTACATCTACAGTACTGTATGGTATTTGTTGAAAAAAAAAAAAAAACCCATGTATAAGTGGACCCATGCAGTTCAAGCCCATCTTGTTCAAGGGTCAACTATATTATTTAATGACTGACAACCCCAGCATTAGGTTCTAGGGATTAAAAAAAGAACACGGACCCTGCTTCCACAGAGAACCTACATTTTAATAGCAACCGTTTCTGTGTAACTAATAAAATGCTTTTCTTCTTTGAGAAATCTTGTTTTTAAGTATATAATTCATTTGGAAATTTTAAAGAGCATCCTTCTTTTTCTTTTTTAAGTCATCACCACACCCAATGTGGGGCTCAAACTCACAATCCCAAGACTGAGTTGCATGCTCTACTGACTGAGCCAGCCAGGCACCTCATCTTTTTTTAAATAAGAAAACAGGAATAGAAGTCAAGTGCTGCCACATTTACATAATTCCAACATTTTACTTTTGTTATTTTGATCTGGCTAAATTAGTCAAGAGCCTACATTTTATTTCAGTCCATTTAATTTCACCTTAATATTTTTCGCCTTCACGAGTAAATGTGTTTGCTTTTGTCCTATGACAATATGACAAAATATAGTTACCAAATATTCATAATTAACCTGTTGAATTGGATAGCACAACCTCCCACAGACTTCAGAAAGATCTCTATTAATTAACTTTGGGAGATGATGAAAGTCACAGCCCCATTTCTGAGAGTGCCACATCATGAATCCACAAACTAACCCAACATAAACCTCTCTTGTAAACTGCAGAGTGTGCTTGCTTCAAAAATTCAGGAGGTTTAAATGTTTAAATGACTACCATTAAATCATTGAATTGACTTAGCCCCAAATCTCATCAGCAGCAAACCTATTTATTTCTTTGCTATTGCTTCATTATTATTTGTTATTTACAATCTCCACGAGGCCCGAAGATTGGGTCTCCTGTAGCTTGCCAGCTTTCCAATGTGGTGCACAATCCAGGGGTTATCTTCTAGAACATTTGAGATGTCTCTATTTTATTTTAAGAAAACGACCTAAGTTCCCACCCATATGGTATCTAACTACCTACGCCGGTATCTTCTTACATGACATAGACACAGTAGAGGGCAAAGTAGCCAGAGAGGAAGCAAGATAGAGAGGACAGCTTTTACTCCATCCTGTGCCAGAGAACAGCTCCCCTGGAATTCTGTCCTGTTTGTAGGCTGGGAATAGATGTGGAACAGGCAAGGACTCACTGGTAAGTGTCTGTAGCCAATCCACAGGCCCCATTGCACTGTCCCATTTACGAAATGTCCCTAAAATTCTCCCTACACAGCTGAGAAAACCTTAATAGAACACATTTCCATAGTACTGTGGCTCAACTGTGGTGCCATTTTTTTTCTCCACTATCTACATAGTTTGCAATAACCCCTTGAATATCGTTGGGTTTTCATCTCGCACAAAGTGTATCTAAAGACACAGCAGTACAGTTACTGCTTGAAATGAAAACCTTAGCATAAGAGAAATAAAAGACTGCAGAAGCTAAGTTTTAGATACTTCATGTTCCCATTTTTTAAGGATTATGATTTGTACCAAGAAAAAAAGAAAGCAATCTATGAACACTTTAATTTTTCTTGGTTTGACATTTGTGCAGAAAATACTGCTCACCACTGCAACGGACCTTCTTTGGGGCTACGCAAGTGCGATCTCTAAGATTCACTTTATGAGGCAACGTTTACATTCGCCGAGGCCAGAACTGGAATCTCAAATGCTATGAAGTTGGGTGTGGTGTGGGACTTTAGAACAGTGAGTAAACCTAGTCTGCCATCCAGCATTCTTATATCATGGGCAGCCTTGCTCTAACTCACAGTCGTGTGGTGTAGTCGCCTTGGTGAAAGATGATAACAAGTATCGTTAACCTTCCAAAAAGTGGCCCCTACAAAAGGTACGCTATGAAGTTGTTTCTGAATTAAGATGTTCAAAAAAGACCCGGATGCATTCTATTCAAAATGGATTGATTTCAGAGACATGACAAGGAGGGACTATCAAATATGGTGAGTGCAAAAATCTTAAGTAGCTACTAGAGTAGCTGCTACTGCGATTTGAGCCCCAGATTTGAGGCTGAGGTTTCAGTCTCTGATGGAAACTGGATAACCAATTTGAGATTTTATGTCTAACGATAAAAATGTGAATACCAACAGCCTGAGCGGGTTGGAGGTTGGGAGCAGGGACTCAGTATGAACTGCAAGTCCAGGAAATGCACGCTAAATCTAACGTTCTTTTTCAAAAGGCAGGTGACCTTCCCAGGGTAACCACCCAAGTGAAGCGTCTTCTTCTTCTTTTTTAATTGTTTACAATTAGCTGAACATTGTGGGAAGATATTTCCATATACCTGTAATCACAACTAACTTTTATCAAACAGTTAAGAACTGACCCAGCAATTGAACAATGAAAATACTAAGAAATCAGGCTGAGAACTGCATGGCGTGTTGCAACCAACTTATCACCACCTCTCTCCTTCAAAATTGCTGACTGTGATTGCTAGGATAGCATATCATTAAAAGCTGTGTTCCCTCTTTCTTGATATGTCTTTGGCTCTGCCTTTTAACAAATCCAGATTATTCTTTTCAAAATGTATTTTGTCTTCCAAAAAATGTACTCAATTTTAAATTTAAGGGTTCCATTTAAAAAGACTGGCATTGCCATATCAATGTGTATGTATGTATTATATCTTTTTATATTCAATATTTTTCTTATAAATCCAAAAAATATATGCAGAGTGACACAGTTGTTTACCCAGAAAGCAGGGTGTTTTCAGGGGACGAACATCTCAATTACTGGATAGCAATTTATTTCAAGTGGTTGAAACCTAGAGCTGGGGGGAAGGGGTGTGCCCAGAACACCATATGTTTGAAAAGTCTATAAAATGAGTTTCACAATGAACCATTGTTACTGTAGGGGCTTTTCAATTTTCTAGCAACAAAACAGATCTTGTGTTTAAAATCCACAACGTTTATATCTTGTCCTTTCTGGGAGAGTTTTCTGTTAGGGAAGGATGTCAAGCTCAAGTTTGCAAACACAGAAGAAGGAACTCTAGGACAGAATTTGAACACCTAGAATGTGGTCCTGGTTAAAATAATCTGCTTCATGTCCCTGAACTTCAGTTTCCTTTATCGGTAAAATGGGGCTAGTTTTGATCCTTTAAATATAGACATTCTTTTCGTAAGATACATGAGAAAAGGACTGTGTTCACTTCTCCCAATGCAGATTCCACTATGATGCACCTGCCATAGGATGCAATGAACATAGCCTGAAAGGATGGAAATGCCAGAATTCTCCTTGCTAGTTCTTTATATGTGCCGATAAAGACATTAATGGTTACTCAACTTTTATTATGCTCCAAGTACCACACTGAGCTCTTTATGTGAATTATTGCTTTCTATTTGCCTAATCTAATGAGGTAGTAGCTATTTTATGCTTGGGGAAACTGAGACACAAAGAGGTCAAGTAACTTGCTTAAGGTGATACATTAGTAGGCTTGGGAATTCAATAATCCCCAAGGCTTGTTATCTCTTTGAATAATAAGGAAACAAATAAGAAACTAATGACTGTGCCTTCAGCTTTGTTAATAAAACTTTTGATTCCTGATATTTTTATAGCACTTGTGGTATTTCTTGAGATTCCCAGACAGTCCTGGAATATCATGAGCTTTATTTGATAGCTTAAAAGGCCCAAAACTCAGGAAGAAGAAATAATTTGCCCAAGGATCTAAGTGGAGCAGTGAACAAGAATTCGAGCCTTCAGAATACTAATATGACGACATTCCCCTGGATAGTTCACCATGACCTTCTATCAAAAAATGGGGTAGAAGGGAGGGCACGGGACTGCGAACTAAATCCCTTCAGTTATTTTGGGAAACACAGTACTAACATGTCTCTCCATATTCTATAAAACTGCTTCGCATCTCTCACTTGTGAAACGCAAAGTGATGAAGTGATTTCTCTTTAGAACAGAGCATCCACCAGGAAATGTACCTCCTTTCCTAAACACCCTCACTTCTCCAGTGATGAAAGAAACAGACTAATTAACAGCACCCATAGGATAAAAACAAACAGGACAAAGGAGATAAATGATGAGAATGAGGTGCTAAGCTGATGGCAAAACTCCATCAGGTATAGAAAGGACAGAAGTATTAATTCTAATCACCTAAAAGGAGAAGGCTAAGCAGGGTGGAGAGGGAGAAAGAGCATTTTATGAAGCTCAGGGAATGTGATTATATTTGAAATGTGCTAGAGTGGATGAGGAGGACTTGATTCTTCTCCTGGGGTGAGCACCCCCAAATAACAGAACTGAACCCAAACGAACAACACTAAGCGAAACTAATGGGCTTGGAAGGGGCATCTGTGAGCACATCCTACTCATGGAAAATCCAAGAAATCACCTTTTGCTAGAGACTGTATAGCTTTAAGTCAGACTCAACTTTGGGGAAAGAAAGGTAATGAAGTGTGAAATAGTGTTTTCTTCAGAATGGCAAATAGGAAATCTTTATTTTCCAAATTACTGGGTTGCTCTTTTCAAATAGGGCAGATTTCACTAAGAGTAAATCTTAAAGAATAGGAATTAAGCAATTAGTGAAAGAAGGCTCATGACTCTCAGGGTTATCAAGGGTAAAATGGCAAAAGTCATCTCCTTATTTTACAAATGTTGGGTCACTAAAAATTTTCAGTGTACCATCAATGGTTGAGTCTCTCGACTCAACATTGCTTTGGACCTATCATTAAGTGTTGCATAAACAGTGTTTTGGACCTATCATTTTCTTTTTTTTTTTTTTAATTTTTTTTTTCAACGTTTATTTATTTTTGGGACAGAGAGAGACAGAGCATGAACGGGGGAGGGGCAGCGAGAGAAGGAGACACAGAATCGGAAACAGGCTCCAGGCTCCGAGCCATCAGCCCAGAGCCTGACGCGGGGCTCGAACTCATGGACTGCGAGATCGTGACCTGGCTGAAGTCGGACGCTTGACCGACTGCGCCACCCAGGCGCCCCTGGACCTATCATTTTCAAATAACTAGACGATGGAGACATATCTGGGTTGCAGTTAAATCCTAAAGAAAATGGATTTGCTGTCTTTATAATCTATCTTGGGAATGCATAGAATAGGGGAGCTCTGTTTTTCCCTCCATAAGTGAATTGGAGAGCCTTTGTTCCAGAGGATGTGTTCTGGGAAATGACTCGACTTTTTGAAAGAATAGTAAGCAATCAGGTTTATTAATGTAACTGTGGAAGAAGGACCTTCCAAACTATGTGAGCAATTTGCTGCTTCTCATTGAAAGGAGCAAAGTAAGAAGAGTGAAGGCAAAGGAGGTATTTTGGAAGCATGTGGCTGGCATGGACTGAAGTACGATATAGTAGAAACAGTGATGGCTCCATAAGTCAGTCATCCCTCATCACAAACACAGGGACCCCTTTGGAACATCAGTACATCGGGGGACTACTATAAGATAGTTGAACTTATTTAATATTCATTGACTGAAAAAATAACTAACGACAGCAAGCTACTCTAAATTCAGTAGTGCTTTTGAATGAATTTGCATTTATTAATCTCAATGAATAGCATCTTTGTATGTTTACCCTATGGTCGAACATGTGTGTGTGTGTGTGTGTGTGTGTGTGTGACATATTAATTTGTTCAATCTATTGATAATGTTTGATAAGCGTGCGGATTTGAGCACCCTTATAAGTAATTCGTGGCTCCCCAGGATTCTTCAGCTGCCAGATGGGAACTACTAAGCCCTTTCTCTTCTACTAAAGACTCCATGAACTAAAAATAGGCTTTTAGAAGGCATTCCAGCACGTTATCCTGCAAAAATTTGCAGTCTATCTGCATTGAAAAAGAGCCAGAGTATCAAACACTAAAATGGTAACAGTATTCATTGCTGGCTAGAATAGTTTAGGGAGGTTTATTTGCTTTTCTGTATTTTCCAAATTTTCAACAGTAATTATTTATTCCCTTTGTAGTAAAAACAAACAACAAAAAAGCCAAACAAAACTTAACAAAAGGTCCCCATGCCATGATTATCAGGAAGGCCCTACCTAGCAGTTCACTGTAAAGTTAAACACCCAGATTCTTGGAAAATGTCCCTAATAGCTGCTTCTACTCTTTCCTGAGGACCCATTCCTGCAAAGCAATGTGGGAAACTATGAGAATGTAAATGTGCATTCTACAACCATGACGTATCCCAAAAAACTAGGTTTCTGGCAAGAACAACTACATCTTCAGCACAAAATAAATCCTGTTCTGCTTCTGTTTGACTCGGAGGAAAACTGCACAGCCTTCAAAGCTTTCTGATACTGCTTCCCCCTAACCTCTCTAGCTTAATGCTTAACCATGATGTTGAGTAACCAACTTTGGCTCTGTCATGGCATTTCAAAGCCATCTTGCTTACTAGTTCTTCAAAGAGTCTAGTTATTTCCCAGGACACATCCTCTGGAACAAAGGCTCTCCAATTCACTTATGGAGGGAAAAACAGAGCTCCCCTATTCTATGCATTCCCAAGATAGATTATAAAGACAGCAAATCCATTTTCTTTAGGATTTAACTGCAACCCAGATATGTCTCCATCGTCTAGTTATTTGAAAATGATAGGTCCAAAACACTGTTTATGCAACACTTAATGATAGGTCCAAAGCAATGTTGAGTTGAAAGACTCAACCATTGATGGTGCACTGAAAATTGTTAGTAACCCAATGATCTGTGTCTGCATCTGCAGGAGGGATCATACAACATTGCTAACTGTGGTGGAGACCACTATTTATCTCCCAACTCCCAGTATCACCTTCTTCTTTGGTAAGAGACACTCAATTTTTGCTAGGTACATGACCACCCGCAATAAAAATCATATACCCAGCCTCCCTTGTATTTAGGACTGTTCATGTGACTAAGTTTTGGGCAAGAAGATATGAAGAGAAAGTGTTGTGCTGTACTTCCAGAAATCTTCTTATAAGGGAGAAGGCACACCCTTTTATTGCTCCATTCTACTACATGCAACGTGGATGTGATGAATAGAGTTTTACCAGCCTTTTGGGACCAGAAGAATCAGGCCACACTCTCGGGATGATAGAATAGTGAGCTGAAGGGGGGGTTATATCCCTGAGTGAATAATTTCTTTAGCTTTGATTCCAGTTCTGTATTGCCTACTCTGAATTGTTTCTAGGTGAGAAGATAATAAATGTGTGCTTTCTTTAAGTCGCTGTATTTACTGGGCTTTGTTTTGTTTTTTGTTGTTTTTCTTTCAAATCTCTGTACTTGCAGCCAAACCTTATCTTGAAGGCTATATGAAGTTTTGTATGACAAGCAGACATTTTAACAGAATGCAGAATTAGAACACTTAATAAACTTAAGTTAGGCACTATGTTCAGTAGTGAATATCAAGTGTTAGTGATCCTTAAGAATTCACTCAGAAGGTTAGCATCCTCATCAAATCTCCCAGAGGCTGAAGGGTGATGGGAATGGATATTCTGGTGTAACCTAAGGCTTGTTTCTTTCTCTCAAAAGGGGGCCTTTAGAAACAGTGAAAACAAAATCACAGAGGCAACATTTCTAGAATTCAAGGAGCCCAGACATTGGTACAAAACAGTTCATTCTTATTTTTCAATGTTGTTGCTGGCAAAAGTTCGTACTGATACCTCTCTTTTCAGCCGAAATCTCTATCTTTGATGAAAGTGTTACAGTTGATAAATGTCTATTAAAAATAGCAATTTCAATTCTACAAATACCTAACCAGTACTCTGCAAAACTGCCAAGATCATGAAAGACAAGGAAGATTGAGAAACTATCATGGACCAGAGGAGATGATAAGGGTAGTTTGGATACTGAATTGGATCCTGGAAAAGAAAAGCACTGTGGTGACATCCAACTAAAGTCTGGAGTTTGGTTGATAGTGATGTGCCGATATTAAGAGTTTTCATTGTGACAAAGCAGACTAACATAAGATGTAAACAATAGGGGAAAGTGACTGAGGGCATACAAAGAACTCTCTGTTCTAGCTTTACTTTTTTTGTAAATAAAATTTTAAAATGTTATTTAAAAAATCGTAATATCTTTGGTAGATTTGTTGTGTTAATAGGTTATAAAACCATGGACTTGTAGAAGGGATCCAGCAAGTGGTAATATCCTTCCTTCCAAGTAAACCCTTAATAAAATCCTTATCAACCACTTCATTATCAGACAAATTCTTTGATGTGTACTTCTATCATGGCATAACTGAACAATCTATTCTCTTATTATGAACTTGCACAAATTTGAAGATGGTTATGGGTTTTTTTTGTCCTTTTCTTCACCATCAATTAACTATTTGTCATCAGCTTTTCCTCTTACACTTCTTTCTTCCATGAAGTCATTTTTCTGGTCTTTCTAAGTTTTCCACATATGACTAAATTTCAGATTCAGATCATACTAAGTGCTCTCACAAAGGCATGCTGACAGTAAGCTTTCTAAGGGCAAAAGTCCTCCTTCTCTGTGGTTCCGTCTCTTCCCTTTACACAGAGTAGGTTCTCATTATGTTTCTATTAAGTTGACTTAAAGTAATGAACAAGGAGTATAGTGAAAGAACCATTTCATGATTCTTGAGTGACTTATCACCTTTGCAAAGATTCTAGCATGATGTCAGATTTAATTACAACACTAAACTTTTAGCTCTCGCATATTTATTTCAAAGCACCAGGTTAGATAGATTTTCCACTACATCATGAGCTACTCTTGTGAACATCAGATGCCTCGGGGAGCTCCATGAACTTTTTCTAACAGCCCAGGATAAAAACTGTGGAAGGAAATCCTCTTTTAGTAAAATAAAATCATACCTAAGGTTTGACCAAAATTCTCACAATTGCCAAGATTCCTCACTTATTTCCAAAGAGCATCTAGAAAATCCACAAACTAAGCTCTAATTTTTGTTTTTGTTTAATTCTAGGTCCTTCCTTGTTGAGTTAGCCTATTTTACTGTCTGGTTGTTTATTTCTTAATGCTACACTTTTTTCTTACACTATATTTTTAGTTTGTTGCCTCAACTCTTTTCTATATTACTACACTCTACTCTTTTCTGATTAGATAATGACATTTTGAAGTTTGTTTTGGTACATTAAGATAAAAGAGAACATACAAAGAAGTCAGCTGGGAAGAAAAACATATCAGCAAGACGACATCCAATGGTGCTTCCAGGAAGTACTTTTGGCAGAACTTAATGAGGACAAGAAGAGAATCAACGATAAGAAGAAGAAATAGTTTAGTGAAAGTGTGATCGTCAATTGCCACAAAGTGAAATTTGATTTAGAAGTTAAATACTCACATAAGTTATCCTTCAAATTGGGATCTGGCCTTGGAGTACAAATGGGGCCAGCAGCCCTCTGCCCCGGACAGCTCAAATCGTCTTGGGCATTAGTCTGGGCTCAATCCCTGAAAGGAGATGCTGTTGAAGCAATATCCTTATTCCCTTGGATCCCTTGATGATTCTGGTATGTCTTCATTGCTAGCAGCCTATATATCCACGCCCTTATTGTAGGATGACCCTCACACTGCTGTAACTTGCTTTGCTTAAACCACTGCTTCTCAAAATACGGTCTGCAAATCAGAAGCATCAGCACCACCTGGGAACTTGTTGAAACTGCAAATTCTTGAGCCCAACTGCAGACCCACCGAATCAGCAACTCTAGGGGTAGGGCTCAACAATCTGTATTTTAATAAGCTCTTTAGGTGATTCTGACACATGAGCAGTTTTGAGCTCCACTGACTTATATACATAGAAAGTCAAGTGACTGGGACTTTATTTTTTGGGGGAGAGGCAGTACCTGGCCAATGTTGATAGACGTGAGTGTATCGAAACCCCAGGTGCCCCACTTCTGGTGGGGACAAATCACAGGTGGGACCTAAACTGTCTCCAGAACTCTCTTGTAGAACTGAGCCAAAATTACCTTCTGTGGGACTCTCCTGAGAGCAGCCCATACTTGACCTCTTTACCTTTATATCCCTGCCTCACTGCCCTACTCCTTTACTACTTTTTCCTGGGACCAGTACCTAATAAATCATTTTCACATGAGCCTTCAGCTCACAGTCTGCTCCTAGGGAACTACACAAAAAATATGTCCTTCAGTGAAAAAAAAAAAAAATCCACCTTCGTTGGTTATAGCCTGGTGACCCAGCATTATATTATCAGTTGTTACTAGACTCCGGGCACCGTATTACAGAATGGGGACAACACGAAAAATAGGAGTCTTTCTGGTCTTAGAGAACTTAGGGCTAGCGGCAATAGTGGTGGGAAGCAGACACAAGAATGGATATTGTCAGTATAACAATAGTGAAATTCTCAACAGTGCTAGGAAAACATTTCCCCCCAAATTCCTGAAAGGGGCAATAAGCCAAGCTAGCTGCTCAAGCATGGATGAGGTTTAGCGAGTCAGGATAGGGAAAGTGAACAAAATATTCCAGCCCAAACCATGGACCAAAACATGAAAGCGAGCAACAGAGAAAAAAGTCGTGATTTGGTGTTCGTGTGGTGTCAAGTTCAAATTGGAAAGGGGCAGGTGATGAAGCTGAAAAAAATAGGAAAGCATTGGAAGCACAGGAAGACACGTCCGTGCCCTGTAAAGTAGCACGGCCTTTTTCTGTATCTGCTGATGGCTCTTAAGCATGAGAGTAACTCTGTCAGAAGTACATAGGAAGATCCTTCTGGCTGAATTAAGAGGGATGATCCTACCATCAGGCAGACCAAGTCAAAGACTCCAGGGATAGTTCAGGCAAGACATACAAGGGGCCCGAGCTAGAGGAGGATCTGTTAACACACGAAATATTTAGGGGGGTGAAAGTGACAAGAGTTTGACTGCATAAATGTACTGAATGACAGGGAAGAACGAGGCAAGGACAAATCCAGGTTTCTGGCTTAAGTGATGCAATTAACTTAGAGTCCTAATCATTTCCATTTTGTCAGTTCAGAATGAGGACTAAAACAGTCCTGCTGAGAACTGCTCCCCCACCTTAGGAAAGCAAGACACAACTAATATTCTACATCAACACAGTTGACGGAAAACTTCATCGGTGCCGACAGACACAAGGCGGCTCTGATTAGCACAGATACAGAATTGCCTAATCAACAAAAACACCAGGCACAATTAATACACAGGCCCTTTCAGTTAAATGCAATTTAGGCATGATTACTTAAATGGAAAGTTTATGAAATTATCCAGTATTTCATCAGTAATTAATAAAATTCTAAGCCTTGAGAGAATCAGACGTAGAGCCATGTACAAGTTTACTAGAGAACCAACAGTGAAGTAAAGATGTTTGTGTTGGGATGCAGGGAGCAAATACGTAGTCTCTGTAAGTGGTCAGCAAGGCAACCTGCAAAATGAAACCCTCGAATTACTATTTGGACAGGAGCAAGCACAGCACCTAACTCTGGTACATAAATATTACCATTAAATGTGCCTCTTTTCTCAAAGCCAGAGCTTACCACCTGCATAAAGGGAGGAATTTGTAGAAACGACTTGGAGGAGGGTTTACTGGTGCCTACAATACAACCCAGTCTAGCTCCATCCTCTTGCACACGATGCACTGGGAGCAAAAGTGACCGAATGGCAAAGCCAGCACAAGACCTTGGCTCCCCTTCTGTCCAAGTGTTCGAGCTCTTAGAAAGGCCCCCTGAGTAATACACATGCACGTATTCACATCTCTCCTTCCTTTCTGCTCTCTTTGACTTAAACTCCTTGGTATCCAAAATGAGGAGAAATAGCAATAGGAAAGACCAGTGTCAGGTTTCCCTGAAAATAATGGCGATGTCAATTGGCCTCATCATCCCACCATCAATCTGAGAATAGACCTCCCATAAAGAAGCGTCTGGGTCGGGAGAGCAAGAGGCAAAGGCGGGAATCAAGTGATATTCGTACGACCAAAATAGCTGCCTTCTTTCCAAGAAATTTATAGGCAAAGACCCCAATCCCAATTTGAATAGAGCGGAGATATGTGTCTATCTGTCTGTCTTAAGGCAAGCAGGAAACAGCAGCTACAGCAGAATTGAGAAGCTGCATGGCACAGAGATTTCAGAGGAGGGGCTGGGGTTGCCAGAACAGTAGGAGAAAGTTAGGGGTGAAGGGGGGCTTTTTAAGGGGACATAGTGGTAGAAACTATTTATTACTCAGTACTAATGCATGTCACTATTTCAATGACTGGTGTGCTGGTACCATGCGGATCAGAAGAGTATCGGACCTAACAAACAAGAATATTGTTCTTTTATTAAACTCTCTAAATCCCCAAATGTGAAGCACAGGTAGGGTATGGCAGAGAGTTTAAGGACAGTAATGAATTGAATTAACTATAATGATCAAGGGGGAAAAAAGATAAGGCAGGGTAGCTTTAACAGTTAGAAGAAATGACTTAAATTATCTAACTCAAGGGAAGGATAAAGAAGGGCTTTGACGAAAAGATCTGAAATGCATATTCCTTTAAAGGTGAAGTTAACGTGATTGGTTTTCTGGGATAGATAAGGGAATGCTGGGGTGATAGGTTAAGGACAGCAGCATTTCTCAAAGGAGCCTCAGGAGCCTCGGGTAATTACTAGAAGGCTCTGAGGGGTCACAGAGTTCAGAACCTATAACCCTGAGAACACGGTTATCTGAGCAAGATGAGTGACCCCTATCCATTCCAGACCTTTCTGTACCTTCCTGACCTTCCAGCCTTTAAAAGACATGGAGATGTCAGAGACTGACTTAGTCTTTGATCTTGAGCTGGGGGACTCTACAAAACATCAGGAAATACAGTGGGAGAAATTGATGGCAGTTGCATAAACCAACTTCCAACTCTAATGACTTGACATATTTGGCATGTGCGGGAGACATGTGACCATTGTCACAAATGCTGCAACATCAGTATGACAGCTAAGAACTGGGAAAGCATGTGTTTTACTCTACAAACTTGGCCTGAAAACTGACAACACGTTCATTCAATATGATGGTACACAGTCATTAAAATGATCTTTATAAAGACATTGTAATAATAATGTTTTTTAACATGCATAATGAAAAGGGAGGATATAAAATTACCTGTACAGTATGATTGCAACTAACAACAAACACCTAAAGTCATTAAAAAAACCCCAAAATATTAACAATCTTTGGGTTGGGGATTGAGATTTTGAGTGGCATTTCTTCATCCTCTGAGCTGCCAGCACAGAGCCCAATGAGGGGCTTGAACCCATGAACCGTGAGATCATGACCTGAGCTGAAGTGAAGCGGTTTCTCTTAAAGATGCACACATTTCTGGGATGGCATTTCTATGGACTGGTTTGAAAGGCATTCCTAATTCATTCAGGGTGTTTTTGAAATCGTTCAAATGTCTAACACAAATTATTGCAGCCATTAGGGTCCCACATGGATTAATAGTAAGTCAAAGATAAAATTATCTCAAAACTTGTCTTAACAAGTTTTATCATTTTTAAAATTTTTTTTTCAACGTTTTTTATTTATTTTTGGGACAGAGAGAGACAGAGCATGAGCGGGGGAGGGGCAGAGAGAGAGGGAGACACAGAATCGGAAACAGGCTCCAGGCTCCGAGCCATGAGCCCAGAGCCTGACGCGGGGCTCGAACTCACGGACCGCGAGATCGTGACCTGGCTGAAGTCGGACGCTTAACCGACTGCGCCACCCAGGCGCCCCAAGTTTTATCATTTTTTAAAGAAATACATGATATTCCACACAACACATTAGTGTGGTCGCCACCACAACCCCTGAGGTGGAAACTATTACCACTCCACATAAGGGGGAGGCGGAGGCTTAGGCAAGATGAGTTAACTCACTCAGGGCCATGCAGCGAGGAAAGGAAAAAAGCAGGATCTAAACTGGGTGCTCTCTGACCTCAAGCCCTACATCTTTGACCATATCCTATACTGTCTGTATTTTTTGACTCCAGAAATACATACCTAGATAGCTTGGAAGCCAATAGTCCTCACAGACCGTCTTTCTTTGTCACTGTTTGCTCTAAAACAATACCAGAGAAAGCAAGCCATGTTCGGGAGCACACATACACATAGTAACTACTGGAGTTCAGGAACTACGGGCCACTTCCGAAATCTAAATGAACCCTATCTTAGAAGCTACACTTAAAGGAAAATGATGATGTCGTTGTCTGATGGCTCTCCTTTGATGAAATCAGCTTCAAAATGTTACCTCCTTGCACACATAAAATTCACTCTGTGAATTTGTTCTGTTTCGAATTTGCTAATTTATTTAAGAGAGCTAATCGTATCTAACACTAACATTTACTCTGAAAGACTTACCATGAGCTGCTGCCCAGAAGGAAACAATTCTGATCTGGAGAAATTGAATGAAATAGAATAACATTCTGGTTTAAAATTCACTTGCTTCAATTCCCTGACTTTCTGACCAAAACAAACAAACAAACAAACAAAAAACAAAGAAAAAATTAATCTCTAATCATAATTTGTATAGTTTAATGATCAGGAGGCACCTCTATCACACTCATCCAGGAACCAGAGACATCGAAATCCTGGCCCCAGCAAACAAGCAAAGCCCCTGTGATCTTTCCTCCTGCCAATTCATATTCTCAAGTCCCCTGAATTCTTGGGCAGAGGAGAGATGTAGTAATACAATTATGACCCAAGTCCTATCTTAGCTCTCACTAAAACTTAGAGGGACAGAAATGTGTGCAGCTGGAACGTTAAAACTCTAAGTGACGGCTTTTGCAGAATGAGAAATATGCTGGCGCGAGACAAGGCAACAAGAAAAATCACGGGCTGAATCTGAGTGCAAAAATCTCTGGTGAAATGGATTTCATCACAAAACACCTTTCCAAATGAAGAGCTAAATGCTAGAGGCCTCAGAGAATCATTTCAATCCAGATGGGCTAACACTTCAGAGAAGAACCTGTAGGGAATATTTCACAAAATAGGAATGAATGAAATCAGCTGATGGGGCTTCTACTGGTTTTTAGCCTCTGCAGAACATTCTATTTTCAGAAAACCTAAAGAAAGCAAATCCAAAAAGACTTTTTTTTTTTGTTGTTTTCTGTCTAAGTGTCCAGGCAAAACTAGTTCTTTCTGAGGAAGCAGCAAAAATATAAAAATAGAGACTCAGGAAACATAACTTGGGTCTTTACCCGATGCTATTTAAAATATATACCAATGATAACTGAATGTGTCCATCTAACCTTTGAATCTGTCTATACAGCAGTATATAATGTATATAATTTCAGTGCATTATCTTATCTCAACGTCCCAAGAATCCCGGGAGGTTGCAGGACAGCACTGGATTCATTTCACAGGCGATGAAACTGACACAGAGAGACTAGAGGACTTCTCAAAGGACAGATGCAAATGGCAGAATCTGAACTTGAACCCCCACATCCTTGGTGTATGTGAGCCCAGGACGAGCATGATGAGAGAGTACGCTCGGCAGCCAGCCTGCTCAGATTCAAAATCTGAGCTCTGTTGAACTGGAGAATGTGCTTAATCTCTCTGTGACTCAATTTCTTTATCTATAAAAAGGAGACAAGGACAGGACTGTTGTGAGGATAAAATGAGTTAATATGAGCAAAGCGCCTGGACCCCGTAAGCACTATACTTGTGGCTGTTATAATTAACTATGTACAGATATTTGGCCCCACCTCCCCTTTTAGACATAAAAACGTACTTATGAAGGTATGCCTCCAATATTTTATCTGGGTATCTCCAAACTCCCAATGTACTATGCAAAATCATTAGCAAGTTAGCATCTGCTCCCAAGCCAGATCCCTAATTTTCTATGATCCCGATATTCACCCCTGCTCTCATAGTTCACCATCCCTTCTGTTGGGTAATCGGTTGCAGTCAGCTCATAGCACCGCTCAGATGGAATGGGATCTGTTATTTTCCTGTTCACCGTCCGCGTAGATGCAACCTTAGCACTGGAGTGGCCTGAATTGCACAAACTCGTTCGGACCCAGAAGAGGCACTTTATAAAATACGGTAGATTAAAAAAACGTAAAAGATCCCACTTGCCTCCTGATTGCAATTTTTTTAGCTACTTTCACAGTCGCAGCCTGGTTATTACTCCTTATCACAGAGACCACATCATCTGAAAATATTTTGTATAAAGAACGAGGCCTTGCAGCACCTACCGGGTTGGCCATCTTAATCACCCTGAATTTCAACTCCCAGAAATTGAGTGTTGGAGAAAAAAATTCCTTGGAGAGCTCATTGTCATTTGCTATTTCTGATGAATGCCCATTATTCCCTTTAAATTTTAATACATTCAGAGGAAATAACCATATTGTATGGGCTAATGAAATGTACTACATGAGCAACATACTTTGAAAAAGCTGACGCTTGGAGTTTGCTTTTGGAATTATCATAACTTAATTTGACAGAGGTTTAAGAAACAGATAATAATAGTCGTATGCATTAAATATTAATGAGATGCTATGGGATGTTCCTAGCTTACAGCTGGTCAGTGAAAATGCTCCATAAATGTTCATTCCTTCCCCTTCACTGCCCCCCATCCAAAAAAAAAAAAAAAAAAAAAGGCTTGGTAAGAATGGTCTCAGCCTCATCAGCTCCCCCACGCTCCTCAAAATGTGGTAGCCCAACCAGCAGAGCATTCCTGGGGAGCTTTGTAGAAATGCCAAATCCCAGGCCCCATTTCACACCCACTGCATCAGAATCTGCAGCGTAAGGCGATCCCAGGCGAGGGGCTCCGCTGGTGAAGCGTCCGACTCTTGGTTTCGTCTCAGGTCATGATCTCCTGGTTCGTGAGATCAGATAGAGCCCCGTGTTGGGCTCTGTGCTGACAACATGGAGCCTGCTCGAGATTCTGTTTCTTCTCTCTCTCTGCCCCCCACCTCCACCCCCATGTACTCTCTCTTTCTCTCTCAAAATAAATAAATAAGCTTAAAAAAAAAAAAAACGATGATCCCAGCTGGTTCCCGTGCACGTGAAAGTCTGAGAAGCACAGGGCTACCTCTCTGCAGGACCTTTATTTGCAATTGTCTCTCTTACTGGAGGGCCCATTCAAGGAATGACACTTTGGTAGCTGTTCAGTGGGCAGGTAAAGTCAAGATTAGCCTAAATTTGATAGTCAGTACTATGATCCACCTCAGCAACCATTCTAGAACTAAAGGCAGCCAATCTCCCAGATTTTCTCTAATGTCCCTTGTTATTTACTTATGAAAGCTTGAAAAAGCAGATGCGGCCTCACCTGCAACAACCCAGAACAACAAAAGAGTGAGTCATCCCACTTTCACAACTCATAGCTGGGTGAGCCCAGGAATGAATGAAAGGCCAGGCGAACCATCCCTCTTCGAGACTCAGCTCAGAAAGCAACCTCTCACAGAATGAACTCGGTGGCTGGAATTAACACGTTTCAAGAGATTCCAACAAGAAAAAAGAATTGGAAAAGGAAAATAACGTAATGAATCACTCTGATTTTGGCAATACTCAATGTAGGAAAGAAAGTCTGAGTCTGTTTAAGTGACTAACACCATCAATTCAGAAAAATGATTTAGCAAATAAGAAAGTTGGAATGTGATCACTTAGGATAAAACACCCTCAAAGAGAGAAATGGGACCTGAATGAGCCCCCCGTTACATCCCAGGGGAGTCAGTCACGAACTACTCTTGTACCAGCCCCCTAGTCACTCTGTCTTTGGCCAGCAAGTATATTTTAAAATCGAAGGTAACTCAGGGGTGCCTCGGTGTCTCAGTCGGTTAAGCGTCCAACTCTCAGTTTCAGCTCTGGTCATGACCTCAGGTTTTTGTGAGTTCGAGCCCCGAGTCAGGCTCTGTGCTGACAGGGTGGGGCCTGCTTGGGATTCTCTCTTTCTCTCCCTCTCTCTCTCCCCCTCCCTTTCTCATGCTGTTTCTGTCTCCCTCAAAATAAATAAGTAAATAAATAACTTGAAAAAAATTAAACTTGAAAGTAATTCAGTAAGCAACAGTTGGACAGCAACTGCATACCTGGAACGTATGAATACCTGGTGGGGATTCCAAACATGGAGGTGATGCAGGGTGTTCGCTCAGGAGCCTACAGTTACGGTGTGTGTTGAGAGTGAACAACTATTTCAATCTTTAGAAAAAAAAAAATTTTCACGCGTAAAGGCTCTACTTCAGCCAGGGGGGAAGGGCAAAGCACGGAGCATGGGGTTCAGAAAGCAACTCCCCAGGTAATAGGCCCTTAAGCAGAAGTCCCCGATGATACCAAACGACAAAACATTAAATGCTTTAATTATCTCCTTGACATTGAATGGTTTCTCCAACACTTTTTCATAGCCGATTCATTTGTATATGTTCGGGAAGCCTACAAAGAAGGTAAGGAGGTGCTTTTCCTCCTAACTTAACAGAAAAGGCCTTGCAGCTCACAGCTCAAATGAGTGAGTCATGCTTACATAGCTAGGAAGTGGCAGAAAAAAGAATGTGAACTTGGATTCCATATCTCAGTCTAGGTCTTTGCCTATTATTCCATGTTAAGTTGCATACAAAGCATACGCACATACCTTATTTCACCTTAATTTTGATCTTAAATTGCCCTGTGGAGTGGAAAAGCTGCAAGGGCGATTGATTCTGATTTTCAAATGAGAAACTTGCCAAGTGGCTGTTAGTAATGGGTCGTCAGGAAATGTCTGGGTTCCTAGACTGGGGAAGCTTTCCTCTGCTCCCCTGATGAGAGTATTCGGGACAATTCATTTCCTTCTCTTCTTGGAAACCTAGCTTGACGATATTTCACAGGCTTCCCTGCCATTAGGGTATCCGTGTGACTGAATTCTGGCCAATGGAATGGGTGTGCAAGGAACATACACCTCTTGTAAGGCCTGGCCTATGAAAGTATCCCATGTACATTCGTCTAAACCTCTTTGCTCCTGGCTGACTGCAATGGCAAACAACGACAACCATGGAAGCCACGCATGGTGATAACAGAGCCACGGACAGCTGAGGTCCCTGAATGGCTACATGGAGCAAAGTCACCTCTCCCTCCCACCTTACCATCAACTTCAAACTGCCCCGGAAACTATTTGACTAAGAAATAAAACTTTTGGGGGCACCTGGGTGGTTCGGTCAGTCAAGCGTCCGACTTCGGCCCAGGTCATGATCTCACAGTCCGTGGGTTTGAGCCCCACGTTGGGCTCTATGCTGACAGCCTGGAGCCTGTTTCAGATTCTGTGTCTCCCTCTCTCTCTCTGTGCCCCTCCCTCTCTCTCTCTCTCTCTCTCTCTCTGTCAAAAATAAATAAACATTAAAAAATTAAAAAAAAATAAAACTTTTGTTGTGTTGAGTCATGACATGATTGGGTCAATTTGTTTAAGCAGTTAGAGGATCCTGGCTATGATACACAACCAGCCTCCCTGCCTGCCAGCTCATTTGGGGCAACAGCAGCAGCGACGTGAGTCTTGCTCTGTTTCACAGAGACTGTCAAATCCCTCCCTGTGGTGATTGTTCACTGTGCTCATAAGTCATTGAGCCAACTGGAGGCAGTGTAGAGAAGCAGATGAGATTAACTCTGTGAACAGACCTCAGTCTGGAGTCTAGCTCCGTCATTCCTCAGCTACGCAAACTCCGGCTGGCCCCTTAGTTTCAGAGTCTTGGTTTCCTCATCTATAAAAAGGTGATGATAAACAACAGTAATGTTCTGGTGAATGTTAAGCCACGTCACAATGTAAGTGACAGGCATGGCACAGGCCCTGGCCCGTAAAGGACGTCTAGTAATCAGCAGGCATTAGCGATCTTTAGCAGGTGCACCGTGGGCTTTTCTGTCACCACAACACAACTAGAATGGTGGGTGAAGGTAATACGGGCAATTGGTAATAGAAAATCAGAGACATGAGCTCTCCTTCAACTTGGCATTCCAAGGAGGAGACAGCCACAAAGGACAGTTACTTGACAACGAAAAAGATGCAGGTAGGTGCTGTCCATGCAAACAGGGCGGATGAATCGGTGAAATGAACAGAAGAGGGTTTGTCTCCAGCACTACTGGGTTTTACTCATAATCCTAGTCCTACCTGTCGAGTAAGATCTATTTATCAGCAGAAGGCCTTAGTCATGCAATTGTAGCAGGCTCCAGATTGGATTTTACTAATAGTCTACATAAACAAAGCAGCATGTAACTCAAGATGAGGACATTATTATGTGTCTCAAAGGCTTTAAGAGAACTCCAGGGGGTTAGTAAGAATTACATTTCCTTCTCCATTGGTCACTGGCTTTAAAGATAGGGTCGTAATGTTTGCTCTGTGACTGCAGGCTTATTTCCCTCATTACTTTCTTTGCCCAGCAGTTTCGAAACTACTTTGGAACGTTTCCATTTACCATAGTGCTTCGTGAATACAAAACACAGACACATATATGGACACCACAGTGTTCTCTCTGCTTCAAATCTAATCAGCCCCTCACCAAAATAAAATGTGCCCACATACAACTACAGCCATGCAGCACACTATTTTCAAATTTCGTGACACTCCAAATTCTCATGATTCTCTTATTTGGTATTGTGTTAAAGACGACAATCACTAAATCCAACTGTATTTAGTTACAGTGTGTGTTACCAGTTAGGTTCATACACACCGAGAGCAAGTACATTCTTCCTGGGATTATCAAACCATCAGGAGCTGCCTTTTCTGCAGGCAAAATAAAAGGGGATGATTAGATCTGAAGGAACTGTCGAAGATTCGCTGTCCTGATCTTTACCATCTTTCTCAGCCACATCCCTTGTAGGTATTTTGGCATTCGAGCTGACACATGGCAGGCAGACTGGAGGTGCATTCTCTGGGGGCAACACTGACAAAATGCCCATCACCCTCATGCAGAGCCAACAGGGGCCACTGGCCAAAGACCGGTGCGTCTGCCTCTGAGCGGTCTCATTTCCATTCCATCTTCTCCAGACTCACGGCCACTGCCCTGCTTGATGCCGTTCTGTCTTTCACACCCCTTGCAAACCTTCCCTTTTCACCAAGAGGCCGGGCCTCGAAGTCGGACTCCTCGGTGGGTGAGAGTATCTATCAAGAAATGCCTTTGTTTTAGTCCTTTAGTTCTGTCTTAGTTCCTAAGGTTAAGCTTCCATTTATGAAAAGCGCTACTAGTTTTCCATTAAGGGAGTTGTGTAAGTATCGACGGAGATCCACATACATATATATTCTTTGTAGATAATTTAAGTAAAGTAAGTCCATTTAAAGAAAAGCATTAGGAAATTGTGAGCAAAAATCATGAAGGTGCCAGCTAATGACTAAAGTTGGGAGACGTCACTTAAAAGCCACACGAGCCTCCAAATGTGACGCAGGGTTAGAGTTTCTGCTTTCCTGTAGGCACTTTGTATACACCGAGGCTTTGTTCATTAAACACAAACAAACAAACAAACAAAAATAAAACATCTGCAAAGAGGAGTCGGAGGGGCCGCCGGGAGCCTCTGGTTTCTGTTTAACATGCACAATGAGCAGTTTTAGGAAGCAGTCTTTTGGAGATGAGTGTGTCCGGAAGTGTGCCCTTTCGTTTCTTTCTCAGCTGAAACACAGTGGCCGGAAGGCAAGCTGCATTTGCCGGGGCTCATGCTCCACGGTGCACCGCCTCTCATGGCACCGAGGTGGCAGCCCGTCTTCAAAGGCCTTCTGGAAGAAGTGGCAGCTGCTTTTACCAAGGACAATGTGATTTTTCTCAGTTTTATTGAATGTGGAGCAACGTTTTTTGTTTTTTTTTTTAAGGTTTGCTTCTTGCGGTTTTCGTTTCTCTCTAAAATGGCCCCCTGGATGGCATGTGCACGTACAACTCAAATTTTGAATGAAAACTTCACGTCTACCTCCGTGTCCTCACTCAAGTTGCAGCCTCACCCCCCCCCACCCCCGCCCCGTACCTCACTGTCATCAGGAAGGCATTGGGTCCACAGACAAATACACAGGAGACAAGGTGCCCGGCAGGACTCGGAGAAAGAAAAGAAAGGCTTCTGCTCTCCTTTGCCATAGTTGAGGGGATGCTGAGATATAACAAAATGGTGCCATTTTGTCAACAAAAATTAATTCTGCCAGCTACCGGAAGGCTTGTAACCCAGATGCCATCTGTAACCCAGATGCCATCAATGGTTTAGGAAACGTGTTGGAGAATCACCTCAGTTTTGTCACCCGTAAAGCAGGGTTCTTTTATCCGACCCCAACATCAAAGGGATATTATAAGAAACATTTATATGATATCTTTAAAGTGCTTGTGGTTCTCAGGGCACCCAAGTGGTGCTCAGTCGGTTGAGTGTCCCATTCTTGATTTCGGCTCAGGTCACGATCTCAGGGTCATGGGACTGAGCCCCGCGTCGGGCTCTGCACGGAGCATGGAGCCTGCGTGAGCTTCTCTCTCTCCCTCTGCCCCTCTCACCTGCTTGCCCGCTCTCTTTCCCTCTAAAAATAAAATAAATTTTTAAAAAGGTGCTTGTGGTTCTCGAGGGGAAAAATGGGCGTTTGGGGTGAGGCTATACAATAAAGCATCCAAAAATGAATGAAAAAAAAAATAAACAAACAAACACCTTTTCTCTCTAATAGTTACCTCTGCCTCGGAAACTACACGTAAGATTTCATCAGCCTGGTAGTCAAACCCCCTTAATAGCATATCATGATACTCCATGATATTTTCTCCCGCTGTTCCTTTACGCCTCCACGCTATAGCCAAAACCAAACAAAAACAAAAGGAAAAAATAAAAACTAACCACAAAAAAGCAACCAAGTTTGCACTGTCCCACTACATGCTTTCTTATCTCTGTGTTTGCTTATGCTGTTCCCACTGCCTGGAACACCCTCTTTACTGCCTGCCAAGGAAGCCTTCGCTATTTTCCCATCAGCATTTCTTATACTAATCTATAGTTGTGTATCAGAACCACCTGAAAGATATGTTAAACTACTGATCATTCAGCCCCAGCCTTAGAAATTCTGATTTAATGTGTACAGAACATAGCCTGGAACTTGGCGGATTTTAGAAGCTCCCAGGAGACTCTGGCATGTAGTGAAGCTTGAGAACCATTGCTATAGATACTTACAATCCTCTCTAGGCCTCTGCTGTTGGACAGTGAACTTCTTAAGTTTGTCTCCCTTGGTACAGATGGATGTCAGTGGGAAAAGACTCAAGCATCTGGTTCAGCATTCTGAACGGATCTGGGCCTTGGCTTGCTAAAAGGTAAGGCTACCCTGGTCTCGTTCCAGGACACCTACATTTCTGATGGATTTTCAGTCTGCTTCTATAACATTATTGTGCAGGTTATTAGAAACAGACCACCAGGAACAGGAAGGCATCACAATTCAGCCAGGCTGTGGATGGCTTCTGCATCTAGGAAATGTATCGTGCAGGCTATTTTAGGTTCTTAATTAGACATCGAAAAAATAGCCATCTGGTGCCACCAAGTATGGACACTATAAACTTCTTCTCCAATATCCACACGAACGTAATTTGCCTCTTAATAAACCAAACGCCACCCATGAGATGAACCGCTGTTTTCAAGATGGCGTCTTTCAGTACGGCCGGGCATAACTATTTCTTGACACACACATGGGCACAGTCTGTTCTCAAAAACAAACAGTTCAGAGTGACTTTATATGAGTAACATTATAATTCATAGTAAAATCTAATACCTGGCCCTGAGCAGTAATCAGATTGATTTAAAGGCCTAATACACCCAGCATGGTCAAGAGTTCTCAAAATCTCTGCGAGACTCGGGTTATCTTACTGTTGCTTAAGGGACACCGTCAGCTTTCTTCTCTGTGAGTTCTTCTTTCTGACGGTTTACATGTTTCGTTTTATACTCCACCTCTCTCATCCTCCCAGAGGCTTAAATCAGTGAGAAATGGCATGCCAGTTTCTCCTAAAACATTAATGACAGACCAATTTCTGCAACATCTGAACTCACATGTATATCCAAGCCCATCTTTGAGAATATTTCAAATCAGTCTTTCCACCATATTTGTTACTCTGCCTGAAGAAAAATGACAGAAATTCTAGATTTCATGGAGAAACTGCCCCGATGTGGGCTGTGGCTAACACAAATTGGCCAAACTGAATGTCAGAGAGCTGGAAGTCATTTTCCTTTCATTCATTCCCCCTAATAACTTCTTCCTACCCCATTTTCCCCTTTCCCACCTATGTCTGTTCTATTTTTTTTTAATCCACTCTTTTAGGCACTTTTGCTCTCTCTTCCTTACTCTATTCCCTGAGCTGTGAGCACAGAGCCTGATGCAGGGCTCAAACCTACCAGCCGTGAGATCATGACCTAAGCCGAAGTCGGACGCTTAACTGACTGAGCCACCCAGGAGCCCCAATCTCATTTTTTTTTTTTAATCTCACAAGCTCAGCCTCTGCTTTTGGGGTGACCTCTCCCTATGTGTGAATCTATGAGGGATGCTGTCATCCTTTCAATCTCCTCCTTGACCCTGGCCATGCCCTGCACTGGTGGCAGTGGAAGCCACAACTCCCTCCAGAAACAGATTCCAGCACATTCCAGATACAGGCTTCTGCCAAAATAAAAATATGCATGCAGATGGACAAGAACTAGAAAGGGAGGAGCCCAGAAAAACTCAAAAATATTTTTTAGCATGGTGAAATTTCAGGAGATGCTCTGTTTATTTCCTGCAGTGTTGTTATAACTTTGTTATGGCAGGGTTTTAGAGCAGAAATTTAAACTTGTAATTAAAAATATATACACTTTTTAAAAAGCTGCCTTCAAGTCCCTAAAACATCTATGAATGGTTTGGGGGAAAAGTGGGGTTGAGGGGTGGGTAGTTGACAGAATGAATATCACTGTGGAGGCATTCTTAGTGCACGGACACAGGAAACGGGCCCCTTCCTTGTGTGCAGTTGACTCTTTGAACTCCCGGATTTCTACGCATCCTTTTCCCTGAAGACCATCTCTTTCACTCTTGCAGGTTCGAGCTGACGTGGTTCTCCTAACCTTCTGAAGCCCTGCATTTAGTTCCCTAGCTCTTCTGTGCTATTCCCTCCGCTTCTGGCTTCCACCCCACTTCACAGCTGTGCGGTGACATCTAACACTTCCCGGCAGCATATGCTGGCAGGAGCCGATGCCAAAGCAGTGGAGACTGAGAAATGGAGAAGACCCCATGAAGGGCTGGGCTGTGCCTCCCAGGGCCCAGCTGTCCTTCCTCCTTGGGCCCGGGGACGGGGCAGACCCAGCTGATCACACTGATACTGGTCTCATTTCTAAAATTGCCTTTTTATTTTTTTTGAGAATTCATTGAGATAATACATATTAAATGGCCTAACACGGTAAATTTTCAATGTATGTTAACTGCTGATTACACATCCATCTACAGGGCTACAGGGCTGAACAATGGGTAGAAAAGTTGGGGGCAATTTTCCATCAACTTCCAGTTTAGGTAAAAAAAAAAAAAAAGCACTATATCTATGACCCATGTGAAAGTCTGCTCATTCTCCCTACTCAGATAAGCTCTGGAGAGAACATGAAGGAAAGGTCTCTGTAGGACGTATTATGACACTTCATTCATTCATTCATTCATTCATTCACCAATATTTACTGAGCCTTGACTGTATGTCAGACTATCGTACAGGTGTTTAGGATACAACACTGATAAAGCAAATTTCCTGGCCCTGTGGAACTTGAGAGTAGCAGAGGACACACACACACACACACACACACACACACACAGTATATCAGTGCTCTGGAGATAAACAAACTGGAGTGGGAATAGAGAGCGGAGGCAGGGGAATGACTGCAGACTGTAGGTGGTTGATCAGTGGAACTTCTCTAATAAGGTGACATTGAGTAGAGCCTTCCATGGGGACCTCCTAGGAGACTGTCCTTCAGTAAAACAAATGCATCTGATACATAAGAATTCTTTGTATATATGACTTTTGGACTAAGTCATTTTTATCATACCCCTTCTCTACGTGAAAAAAAATGATTTGTGGTGATGATCATGAAATGGGACAAATATATTTATTTCATGTACAAACTAAAATATGCATTCATCAAACAAAACCCTGTACTTTGAAGTATCCGATTGTTAAAAACTAACAAACAAAAACCACAAGTGGTCACAGAGGATGAAAGAATTAATGAGACTCAAGATCTATTCATTTTTACAATCATCATCCTCCACTGCTACTTCCAAATCTACTAATTAAATGCAAGAATACATGATCCCACAGGGGCTGGGGGCACAAGCTGTGCCTGAAACAAGGGAAGGATACAGGATCCGTTAAGTCCCTTTTGGTAAGTGGACACCTGAGGTCGTGTGGGCCATGCGGCATATTGGGATCTCTCCAAATTAACACCCATGCATAATTCAGCATTTATTAGATAATAATAATAATGTGCTAATTTGGAGTTTACATATATTATTTTTTTAATGTTTATTTTGTTATTTTAGAGAGAGAGAGAGAGAGAGGACAAGCAGGGGAGGGGCAGAGAGAAAGGCGGACAGAGGATCTAAAGCAGGCTTTGCACAGACAGGAGCGAGACCAATGAGGGGCTCAAACTCACAAACTGTGATATCATGACCTGAGCCGAAGTCAGATGCTCAACCGAATGAGCCATGCAGGCGCCCCTGTAGTTTACATACATTATTAAAATTTAACAGTAACCACAGCAACATATATTTTGGGGAGGAAAGAGTATTTTAGCACTGACGTTGTTTAGATGTGCTAGTGTTTGGTGATAATAAGAACCACTCAGCAGGTTTATGACAGGTTTAAATCCTCTGTGCACCTGCTTATTGCCTGCCCACGGGTGTGCTACTCCCCCTGTCCCACCCTAGACAAGCCACTGATGGGATGAGCTGAGTGTCCCCACTCTCCTCACTTCCAGATCTGGTGTGATGCCATCGAGTATTCTTCATGGGCCTTTCAGGTCCTGGAATACGACAGCTCATCCCTCAGAAGTAAAGTGATATGACAAACAAAGCTTGTTTGATGAGCATAGAAATGGAGCCACACAACCTTCATGTTTATGAGAAAGAGCATTACCTCATTCTTGAGAGCAAATAACAGATACTGACCGAATATCTATAATGTGTAAGAGGGCAAGCTAGGGGTTCACAAAGTTATGAGACACAGTCTTGGAACTTAAGACATAGCTTGGGCACAGATTATAAAAGGCAAAAAACAAACAAACAACCCATAGTGCAAATAAATTCAAGAGATAGAATCTTATTAAAAAGGAGAGATTACTTTAATCAGGGGTGGTCAAGGCAAATGTCTGCATTAGTGTTTGACCCAGGTCTCAAAAGGATGCAATGGCATTGGATGAGTAAAAGGAAGAGGAGAAGAGAGAATCTTCAGTGGAGACGACCTCAGGGGTGTAGAAAATGCAGAGTGTGTTAAACAGTCAAGCAACAGTTTGGATGATGTCCAACAGGAGCATGGAGATGCACCATGAAATCTATTAGGGGAAGTAGAATGGGGCCATAGGTGGCCTTGAAAGCCGGGTTAAGGGGTTTGACTTTACTGGCAGCTGAGTGTCACCAAATGCTTTGAGCAAGGGGGTAACTAAATCAAAGCGGTATTTTAGGAAAATATGAAGTCATATGAAGGACTGGGGTAAAGGAAGGGGGTAAAGAGAAGCAAATGTGGATACAGGCATAAAGTGATAAAAGAATTTGAAGAAGTTCTCCTTCAAATACAGTGGAATGGGTGACATTAGACAAAGGATCAAACATCACAAAATTAAAACTCAGAGGCTGGGCTAAATTTTTAACTTGGGGAATGTGAAGTATGAGACTGGGGAAGATAGTCACACAACTGGCATCTAGTAAAATGCTCTTGTATCTGCTGACATAGTATCGTAAGCTAAAGATTCTGAGCTAGATTCCCAAAGAAACAATACAGAAAAGTCAGAGGGACAAAGACTTCTCTTTGAATGCTAGAGTTCAACTGCTGGTTTCTCCACAAAAACCAGTAGAAGTTTTCCATCCTCAAAAATAAGTTAAAAAAAAAAGAATCACTTACATGAAGGTCCAGTAAAATTCTGTCTGGTGGTTGGTCCTACCTGGGACAGCTGACCTTAAGTCAGACAATAGAATATGAAACCCTGAGCATCTTTTAGAAATTAAGCTCTACCTTCTATTTCTAATTCTTTTCTTGGAAACGCAAGGGGCTTCAATTGTAAACCCTAAAACAAAGAATAAAAATGAATCCTTGTAACCAAGAGATCCCGACCTGAGCCAACATCAAAAGCTGGGTGCTTAACCAACTGAGCCACCCAGGTGCCCCACCTCTCCTCTTTAAATAACGCTGCCTACAAGAAATCTTCAGCGCTCCAAAAAAGAGAAAGGCTTCACTCTCATTTGTGAGTTGTCTCAAGGGAGAGATGCAAGTTTAAGAGAGTCTAGACAGCCAGTGTATTCGTCTTTATCAGCAATAATTTGCTGATTTTAAGGTCTCATCCAGATTATAAATTTTGTGTTGCAACCATGCATTCTTCAAATCACTCAAATTAAAAACAGTATAATTGAAATATTTTGCATCAACTATCAAAGCCCTCGTGCTATATACATTTTTTTTTTTCAGTAGATCTGAGCATTTGTGTGTGTTTCTCTTGGGAGAAAAAGACTCCACATCCTAGGAGGTGAGGGCAGGATTTGGATCTTCCGGGGAGGGCGGGGGAGGAGAAAACAGACTGGATATTCAGTCTCCTTTTCTGACTCAGTTTACCAAAATCCTTGCACTTTGAGAAACAGGGCGAACATCCATTTTGAGAGCTACAGGTGAAGTGATTTTTCCCAACATTTTTCAAGATTTGGTTTCAGTTTTTTAAACCGGAGGCTTCAATTTCCACTGAAACTTAAAGAAGCCCTTTGAACTGCCTGGGGAACTGGAGGGAGAACGGGGAGGGGAAAAGGCAAGCATCCCTGCAGACTGTGTCTACAAGGTGGCAGCGAGTGAGGGGTTTTCACCGCGAAATCAACATCATTCGCTCCTTGATTCAGTCTCTATCAGGGTGATTTTCACACTTGCAAAAACACATCTTTCTAAACATCATGAATAATGGATGGAGATTTCTGAAACCCCTTCCTTTCCCTCCATAATTTAAATCAAGCTCTTTCAAAGCCAACATACTACATCTTGATTGAAGCCTGAAAAGGTTATAAATAGTAAAGGTTGAAAATTTTCCACAAAGGTAGGTAGATGAAGAAAAAAAAAAAAAAGCCTTATACCATACACGGGCAAGATGTACTCAGCAGCTCATTATCAACACTGTTCTCCTTCATCACTGTGCTGCTGTCTTGAAAGAACGCGAGGAACAAAGAAGGGCCGCTGCACCATTGTGCCTGCCTCCGAGCTGAAACCTCTGCATTTATTCGTGCCTCCCCCAAACCAGGCATATGATGCCATATCCTTTACGCCAAACTTGGCACAGGGAAGCTGTGTGTAACTTGAATTCTTAATACAGTCTCCCTCTGATGCTGGCCATTGTTTGCTGCATGCTCTGTGCCCTCTAGAGGACTGAAGCTTACACCTGTAAACTGGTTGCTGGCTACCAATTTCCAAGCAGGAACCGTTTTCCTCTGTTTCAAATTCCTCTAGGATTCATGTGAAACTCGTGCCGGGGAAGTATATCAGGAGTGAAATCGTGTGTCACAAACACCCAATCTCTACAGAAAATGCTGTACGAATGTGAAAAGGATACTTCAGGCGGAGGCACTGAGAAGGGGTGGTTCATGGATGAGGTTGGGAATTCTTCATAATACTAAGCGTCATCTGCGTGATGTGATTTAATTTCCAAAGGACTCTCAGAAACCCGAACCATCTGACCTTCAGAACAGCCCTGTGACGCTGTCCCATCTCTCAGGGAGTTTCCTGTAACTTCCTTACAATAAATAATGTGCTGAGTAACGGGTGTGTGTTACAGGTGTTGTTGGTACACCCACTGGAGTCAAGGCCTCTGCTCCCACGGAGCTCCGGGCTGGGAGGGAGAGACAGATAATAAATGGCAAACACAAATGAATCATCGAGATAACTTAAGACAGTGAGAGACGCCATGAAGAAAATCCATCGGGGCAGTACGTCAGAGATGGGGAGGCTGTTCTTGAGGGTGACACTCAAACTGAGAACGGCAAGGGGTAAGTGGCAAGCAAAGGGTGATCTGAGGGAGGGGCATGTCAAACAGAAGGAAGGGCGAGTTCAGCAACTTTGGTTTTGAGAGGCTGGGGGGAGGGAGAGAGAGGACCGGAGGGGTTCGAACTCATGAACCTTGAGATCACGACCTGAGCTGAAGTTGACCCCGGCGCCCCACGTTCAGCCACTCTGAAGCAGGGACCTGCTTGGCATGTCCTACAAACTGCAAGAAGGCCAGCGTGACTGATGGGGGCTTTGGAGAGAATGGGAAAAGAGATGGGCTGGGAAGGTGGGGAAAGGGCCTTCCTCCTTGGAAGTACAAGACCATGCGTAAAGAAATAAGATGGAGGAGGAGGAGGAGATGGGGCTCATATTTGTCGAGTGTTTACTGTGGGCCAGACTTGGAGCCAAGTTCAGCCATAAGTGGTGGGGCTGGGACCCAAACCAGATTCTCTGACTCCAAATCCTGTGTGTCTCGTGCTATGCCGCGCTGCCCGGCTCACACCCTGCCATCCGGAAGGCCAGCTTTGGTTCACCCAGGTGGAAGCGGGAAAGAGAAGGAAAAATGATATTCTGAATCCCACACAGGAGCCTTTTTACCTGCTGGCCTATGTCGTGAGCGTTTGCTTATGAGGGACATAATTTCAGCCTGAATTTTAAAAGTTGCAATTTCTCTAAACGCGAAGCAACATCGTCTTCGTTTCCTATCTTTGGTGGCCTCTGGTCTAGAGAATCAGCTGACTGTCTCTACACTCTGAGGCAAATTCAAGCACTGAAGATAGAATATAGTTATCAGATGAAACTAAAAAGGTGACGGGAAAAGAAGTAAAGCATGTTTAATGCCTCTAGGAAATGAATCCAAATGGCTCTGGATTGGCGTTGCGGGAAGAATGCAGTACAAGTTCCTTCTCTAAGCAAGTTTGAATACTCTCTCTGACACTGCTTTTACATGAGCTCAAATTGCTTTAGAAACCTGTCATATCGAATTAGCAAAAGAAGATAGTAATTCAGAGGGGTGCCAATGTGGCATTATTGAAAATTGCCGGCTGGAAGGCTTCCTGCAGCATTATTTGGGGACAATAACTCACTTTCATCACCATGTATCAGTACAAGCAAATGATGGGCTTTCTGTGGCTCTTGGATTAAACTTTTTCAAAAGTCCACCACACAGATGAAAATGCCCAGACATCTGCATTTAGCAACGAGAGAACGAGGACACAAGAACACATGCGAGTGTTGGCTCCATTCTGGTCAACTGGCATGAACCAAAACCAGAAACACAGACCCGTGGTAGCCCAACAGAACAGTCAGGCTTCAGAAGACGCTTGACCTTGACGTCAAACTCAAAGGCTGGGAGAACTGGGAATAAGCAGTACAGACGTGTAAAATAAAATACTCTTCCTTGTGATCTTAACGATGGGCCATCTCTTCAGAGAAACCTTCCACGACCATCCTATCTCACCCGGCCTCATCACTCTCCGCCATGTTACCCTCAGAATTTTCTTTTTCTTTACAAGACAAAACAATTTCTGGAATCGCCCAATTAGTTTTCATTACTTGCCCGGCTATTCTATCCCTCCCATCCCAGAACATAACCTCCCTGAGAAGGAGAATTTTAACCACCCTCCACCAGCCCCTAGGAACAATGCCCGGAGCACAGTGGGTACTCAATAAATCTTAACTGAAAGACTTCTGACTTCACAAAAATCTCATTAGACAAGAGCAGAGGCTATTCTGTGTGCAAGAGTGTTGTTTCATCAGCTGTTAACAGTGAAGCCTATGCAAGCTAGAATCTAGGCGCTCATCATGAACTGTCTGCTGACCGGAGACTCATTCTATGTCTAACAGTCAGTTGCCAGAGGGAATCTTAGGTGTGCAAGAGCGGCAGGGCAATTTGGGTTCTCCGCACCAAAGTAAGCATGCCCCTGAGCAAGCTCAAAGAAAAGGTTACCCAACTCCTCAACACCTGCTTCCTGATCTACACGATGAAAATCTCGCATTATCTCAGACTTCTCTACCTCAAAAAGTCTAATATTTTTCCGCGCCTTTTTCTTTTGCCAAATTTCGAGGTCTCGGCCTTCAGAGAGGGTGGGAGAATTGCACGATGGACACTATAGACGGAGCGACTGTTGGATATTCTGTCACATTTGCTTTCCCTCTTCTTGTACATGTGAGTATGCATGTGTGAATGTGGGCACGTGCATCTGCGTGTATGCGTGCTATGTGGTACGCGTAGCCACGTACATGTATGTATGGGCATTAGGTGAACATGTGAGTGTACGTGTATATTTGGCTTGAATTGAGAGTTTGTGGCAGACACATTGATGTACTTCATCCCTGAATACTTCATCAGGAATCTCATTAGACCAAGAACAGTCGCCTCTACTACAATTATCACACTCAGAAAATGTAAAATTTATAACTCTACGGTTCCCTAATAAGCAGTTGGTTTTCACATCCCTTAAACATCCCCAAATGTCCTTGATAACTTCTTATTTTCGACCCAGGGTCCAACCACGTATCACACATTATATTTAGTTGTCATCTTCCTTGAGTCTCCTTTAATCTAGAATGGTTCCCCAGCCGTGTTTGTTTGTTTCTTTTTGGCCCTGTATGACACTGACATTTTTGTAGTGTCCTGGGCCAGCTTCTTAGGGAATTTCCTTCCATTTTAATTGACCTGATTGTTTCCTCTAATTATATCTAGGGTGAAGTCTATCATTCTAAGTACCTGACATGACCAATGTAAAGTAGATATGAAATACCTCTGGTTCCCAAAAGAAATTTTTAGGCTGAAATAGCGAATCAATGAAGGATAAGAACACTTCTGACATAGGCATCAGGTCTTGCCTGAGAAACAAGTCTCCTCAATTTGTTAAAATCCTCCTCAACGCAATCAGGTTAGTGCTTCCCACACATTAGTCACTCACATATGATCTTCAAGAATTTTGTTACACCCAAGTTCTACTTACATTAGCATTGATGCAATCATTTATTTTAATTCAACTTATTGAAACTGTTATCCTAAGAAATAATATCCGTAACAACGGTTCTGCTGGGCTTGCTCTATTTTTCTAACACCTATCCGGTATACAAAAATACCGAAAACAAATCTGTGCACGTCTAAAACCATCTCCCATAACACAGTGGGGTTCTGGGGGAAACACTGAGTACAGTAGGGTCGCCCTGCTGTGGGCACACACGTGCGCGTGTGTGTGTAGACCGAGCTGGCATAAAAGGCCTTCTCAAGAACTAAGGAAACACGAAGGTGCCCAGGTTGTCAGGCCAAGTCAGGGACAACATCTAAACAAATGACAAGGCCTGCATTTCCTGAGAGGCACAGCTGCTATCTCCAGTCCCCTGACGCCAGATTGATTGCTTGTCTATTCATTTCCCAGGCCCTCAACAGGCAAGATTGAAAACAGGCTCAGGAAAATGCTACTCGGGCAAACTCTGACACTGATGGAAGGAATCACTGTGTCCTCCAGAAGATCACTTTGTGGCCTATAAAATATGCATATGGATCACAGAATTCCCGAGGTTTCATCCCCTCTACATTTGCCAGAAAGAGACAGAGGCCCGGAGACGCTGGGTGGGTTGCCCAGGGTCACACTGCTCGTTGGTGGCAAACCAGAAACTTCATCTACAATCTCAGATCCCTGAGAACAGTTCATTCCACACCCCATGCTGAGGCCTGAGCCTATACAGTTTTTGATGTATAAAACCATATATATACCATTACACATATAAAGCCATATTTATACACACACACACGCACGCACGCACACACACACACACATAAACACACACACATGCAAAACCACATTCTGGCTTCCTGAATCCCTCCTAAATGCTCTTTCAACCACAAATGTGTTCAGCCCCAAAGGCAAGGGGCAGAGAGGTTCATTCCCTGAACCTCACCACCGTCATTTTCGCTGCTCACCAAACGATCATCTTTCCCTGTGTCCCTTGCTCTGTGAACCATGCAGCCCCGGCCAGCCCGTATGAAAATGCTCCTAGTAACTCTACCCATCCTAATTCCTGCCAATGTATAATCATACTATAAAAACTCAGCATTTGGACCTCCATAAAATTATTTTAGGGCTAGACCTCCCACCACCTTCACACCTCAGGTCAAAGCCTTGTGGAGCAGAAGGCCTGGGGAGCTCCGGCATGGGTTGGAGAACCCCCCACACCTGTACCGGCAGCTCGTAGACGCCCAGCTATCCACGGCCCGAGATGCTCTCAGGGGCTCTCCCCTCTCTTTCATCCCAACAGCCGATTGGTTACTGAGTTCTGCGGCATCTGTCTCCCTAGAACTTGTCCCCTCCATTCTCTCTTCTCCTTCCCTACTGATACACCTTGGTGCAGGCCCTCATGTTCCTCCCCTACACTGTGACAAGGTCTCCCCCCTGGTATCCCTGCCTACCAAGCCACCCTCTACATCAATGGCTCTCAAAGTTTGGCCCAGGGACTCCTGGGGTCCCTGAGACCCTTACGTGAGAATGAGACTATTTCCATGATTCTGTAGACATGATTTGACTGTGAACATGATATAGACTATTTCCATAACAATACAGATATAATATTAAAGATGCGATTTGCCTTTTCTACACTTATTCTATCATGAGTGTACCGTGGAGTTTTCCAAAGGTTTTCTGACATGGGCTATCGGAACAGAGTGAATCCAGAAGCAGATCTGAGAATCACAGTCTTGTCTTTAGTCGGGTATTAGAGACGTGCAGAAACACAAAAGGATGTCACTCTTCTCACTGAATTTTTGTTCTGGAAAATAAGTTTTCATAAACATGTGTTCTTTACGTTAATAGCTGATGGGTTTGTTATTGTTATTTTAATGAATCAGCAATCATTTTTTAAAATTTCTCAGCCTTATTTTCTAATGGAAATTAGGGATAATATTGCCCACCTAAACGAAAACTGTTTGGGATCCTTCATACAGTAAATCCTTCGTTCAAGATAGCTCTGTTTCCCTGTTCACCTCATTCATACTAGGGTCTCCAGGTATCCTTCCCCTCCTCTCTCTATCAGGCCAACCAATTTTGTCTTTCCCTCAACCCATCCAGGGTCTCTAAAGCCCCTTTCAAGCCATTCTCATCAACTCACAGCCCAGGTAAGTATGACTCTTTTCTCCGTGATCTCCCTGCACCCAGAACATACATGTAGCACTCCACCTGTGATGCTCTATGAGCTCAGTTGTCCATAGATCTATCCCTCCCTCCTGTGTCCGCAAGCTCTCAGAGGTCAGAGACAGAATCTCACAATCTATATCTTTGTATCCCCAATCCCTGCAACAAATGCATATTTGTTAAATGACTTGAACACAGGGGAAGTGGAATAAACGGGACAGGGGGTTTCTAAACATCAGACATGGGGAAAGAGAATGAACGAGAAAGAGTGGGATCAAAGAATTCTGTCCGTCCAACTTGGGAGGGGTCTGCACAGAGCAGTGCTTTTTAAAGTCACTAGGCACAAGAATTATTTAAGGGGCTTGTTAAAATGACGATTCTCAGCTCCACAGTTTCAGCTGTTCTGACTTAGCTGGTTTGGGGCAGGGCCCAGAACTCTTCAGTTCAACAAGACATAGGGTACAGAACACATTTTATGGACCACTGGCAAAAAGAACATAGTGGGGCGAGGGGTAGTAGTTAGTAGATTAGGCTGTGCCAAATCACCTGGGGCGGGGAGGTAGGGACAACAAAGAAGACTTGACGAAAATGCAATTTCCTGAGCCCCACCCCAGTTCTTCAGAATCAGAATCAGAGGTGCGTCCAGTGGGGCTTACAGTCAGGAAACTTTGCTCCTGTGTTTTGAGTGCTTAGTCATAAGAACCTGGAGCAGGGGTATTAATTCCGGCCTTTGTCTAATCATCTCTACTCATCCCTGAACCTTCCATCTATGAAGCAGAGGCCATATGGGGCCCCTGGATGTAAATGGTAAATACCCACAAGGAAAGGCCCTTTGCGGGGCGGGGTGGGGGGGGGCGCATATAAATGGATTCGAAGGAGAAGATGGGGAGCTTTTGGAAAAATACTGGATTAACAAAAAGAACTGTTTCATAGAAAGGCCAAAACACTGGAAGGACAAGAATCTCCCAAGTTTTCCAGAGTTTAAATGTCCACACTGTGCCTATGGATCCCACTCCCATTGTTCCCCCGTATAATCGAGAGCATTCACCACCCAATGAGGTAACCACTAGTTACAGTGGCTACAGAGCACTTGAAATGTGGCTCATGTGACTGAGGAGCTAAATGTTTAATTTTATTTGTGATTAAACTTAAAACCTAATACTCCAGTCACCGGAAAACACTCAGGCATATTTGAAGCAACGTGGTTATGGGGATTTGCTTTCTCAACAGTTTTTTGAAATCTGAACACAGGTCAAGTGTTTCTGATGAAAACTCAGCGTCCAAAGGGCAATGGGCTGTGAGTATAAAATACACACCAGATTTCATAGATTTGGTATGGAAAAAAAATCAATAAATTTTAACTTGATTATATGTGAAAAGGATAATTTTGGATATACTGAGTTAAGTAAAAAAAATTATTAAACTTAATTTCACCTTTTTTCTTTTTACATGTTTAAAATTTCTTTGTTTAACACTTTAGTTTTGAGAGACAGAGAGAGACAGAGCATGAGCAGCGGATGGGCAGAGAGAGAGAGAGAGGGAGACACAGAATCCGAAGCAGGCTCCAGGCTCTGAGTTGTCAGCAGAGAGCCCGATGCAGGGCTCCAACTCACGAACCGTGAGATCATGACCTGAGCCAAAGTCGGACGCTTAACCCACTGAGCCACCCAGGCGCCCCTCTTTTTACATGTTTAATGTGGCTACTGGAAAATTTTAAATTCCTTAAGTAGCTAGCATTATATTTCTACCGAAGAGCGCAGTTCCATTCAAGACTATATAGAATGTGACTACTGAATGTTATTAAATATTTTGAAACCATCTTGGAACATTAGTTTATAGAGGGAAATGGCTGTTCCTCTATGAATTAGTCACCCCAGAGGACTGAAGGCTGATTCCAAGAATATTATCATTTTGGAAACTCAAATCTTTTCCAGATCTCATCCTTACTTTGCCTCCATCACAATGGATCAGATTCCAGGAGAGCTGATGAGTCCCTTCTGAAAAGAAGACTTGGAATTTTCAAGTCCCAATCTGGCGTGCACACCTGATCACACTCTATATTCAGCAGCCTTACTTCAAATGACTTTGGCTTATTTCAAAACACCAGACCCAACCCTAAACGGTTTAAGAATTAACAGACAAGACTATTCACAACAATATACCCCTGGCTCTCAAAGACCCCAAATGTCTATTGAATACAGGCAACAGCATCTCTCTCCACAGAGACTAGTTACTAAACCAACCACACTCTTTAGGTCAAATTCTGGCATGTTAAATACATTACCAGGGGCACCTGGGTGGCTCAGTCGGTTAACCGAAGCGTCCGACTTCGGCTCAGGTCATGATCTCGCGGTCTGTGAGTTTGAGCCCCGCGTCGGGCTCTGTGCTGACAGCTCGGAGCCTGGAGCCTGTTTCCGATTCTGTGTCTCCCTCTCTCTCTGACCCTCCCCCGTTCATGCTCTGTCTCTCTCTGTCTCAAAAATAAATAAATGTTTAAAAAAATTTTTTTTAAATAAATAAATACATTACCAGACAGTGACATTTTTTTCTAACCCCTTCTGTGGGTTTCATGTGTCTGAAAACTGCTTTCATTGTTATTTCCCACATTATCAGGCATTGACTCGCACCTTGAGACAGAGGTTTTTGGGCTCCATGGTCCCCCACTGAGGCCATGGTTACAATGCAGGGGATCCACAGCTCTGGGAGGTCTTTTCTGATTTTTTTTCCCCACTCATCAACAACTGGAATCTGGCATTTTCTTTAATTTTAAAGACCAGCAACAGACTACACTACTGTTAATTAATACCTGTGACATCACCAAAAAAAAAAAAAAAAAATCACAGCTTTTTTTTTTTTTTTTTTTTTTACATGGCAGCACAGTTGTTTAGAAATCCTGAAATAGGACCACTTGGGTGGCTCAGTCGATTGAGCACCTGACTCTTGATTTAGGCCCAGGTCATGATCCCAGGGTTGTGGGAAATAGCCCCTCCTCGGGATCCATCCTGCTTAAGAGTCTCTTCCCATCTGCCCCTTTCCCCCAACTCCTACTCTCTCTCTCTCTCTCTCGAAAATATAAAAAAAAAAATTAAATCCTGAAATACCATTTACGAATATCACAACTTTAAAATCAGGATAGTTAATTCCTCCTGACCACAGCCCCTTCTAATGTAGGGAGGGGATTATTGGTCAACTTCTCACCTGGTAGTCATTCAGCCACAAAAGGGAAAGGGTGCATCTTCTCACCCAGTGATCCAGGCGTCGAGGCTGCTTAATGGCTGCCCCTGTCGACATTTGTTTATTCTTCGTGGATAAATAGAAAGAAGTCAACCGCTTAAATTATTTGTTATAGTTCTGCAAAGCCGGACAGCTTAAATGAGAAGGTTTAATTCTTCGTAAGTTAGCACTGGCTTTTGAAATATGACAGGTCTGTGGACTACAAATCCAGACCAGGCAAGTTCAAACACATCTGATGGTAAAGCTAACTATCCAAGTGTGTTATTTAAAGTGATTTTTTTAAAACACTGATGACGGAGTAGGCAGTGATATAGGTCACGCATAATATTGTAAGTTCAGTGTGACAGAGATTCCCAGAATCCCTGAGAATCAGGGCATTTTGTAGGTGGTGGGGGTGGTGCTGTTCTTTGTAATTTTATGTACATTAATTTTTACATTTAAAATATTTCTAGACTCAATCTCAACAAATTTAAAATGTTAATTTTACATTTGAAAAAATAAGAGAGAGGTGTAATGGTGCACATTTTCACCTGTTAAAGCCTCAGAAGTTGATGATGATGTGGAGGTTTTAGAGCTTGGGAAGCAAACAGTAACTTCCTAGTGACTCAATAAGTTACTATCAGTTTTTCTAGAAACCACTTGGCTCTTCCACCTGCAATATGAAAAGTGGATTAAAACCTTGCCTGTTATTACTGAATCTATTTCCCTCAGTTAAGTACAATATGAATCTATATTTAGAAACACTGCCAACACATTCCAGTTTAAAAAAAAAAGCTACGCTGGGCTTAGAAGGGTAAGACCAGGCAGGGCAGAAAGAAAGTGACGCACACTGAAGACCGGTATTTCTAGGCACTTGTTGTCCCAACATTTAGAAACGCCCCGGCATCAAAACAACGCTGTCGCTTTTGAAAATTTTGTTCTTTTTCTTTTTTTTTTTTGTAACACCAAAAGCCAGATTCAGCCCACAATTTAATATTGTCAATACATTTTCTTCATTACAGAACTGGCACCCCAACTGTTACCTAAGCACTTCACTCTTCAAATCCCACACCCACATGTTCTGAACTCATCTGCACTCAGATATGAATAAAGATGAATAGCATCTTGAGGAAATAGCTTCTCCATTCTCAAATGGCAAAAGCCATGAAGCAAACACGTCACAGTGTCTGAGGGATTTCTCAGAGGAACAAGAAAGAACCCTAAAGCCACCATTTTGTTAGAAAAAAACCCCACATCCTTCCCTGGCAACGTGCCCACTAGGGATTTAAAGTCCAAAGGAACTTCAGAAGTTCCCACACTGAGAGGTTCTGTGATTCTCTTAATGAAGAAATGACTTTTCTTTCTCCTTTTACTAAATTTCAGATAATTACATTTTGGTAGGTCAGCAGTCCAACTCAGCATCTCTTTATGGAGAATGGTTCTAGGAGACCTTGATGAAATTGCAAATGCTTGGAAATAGTCACTTGCTTGCATGCTGGGTAAATAGGAAAGCATGCTGACTGTATTTATTTTACTATCATTATGTCTCCGTGGGGTGGGCTAGTAAAAAAGTGCAGGCTGTTAACAGCTTGGTATATACATACACATACACACACCCCCCCACACACAGTATATTCTAAAAGAATTTACTTTTCCTTCGTCTCAAACCGTGCCTGCAGAAAATCCCCCATACTTGAATGGTTTTCCAAATATTTGTTTATAAGGTGGATGGTTGTCACTTCATTCATTAGTGTTCATTCGTTCGACAAGTTGTGAGCGAACGCCTACTATGTGCCAGGCTGGTGGTGAACATCACATACACTGGTACCAACACAGGCCCATCTTTGCTCAAAGGAACGTTTCACAAGGTGGCTGGGTGCCCAGACTAACCTACGGTCACCTCCTGTATCAGTCGTCTCGGGCTGCCATAACCAAACACCAAAGCCAAGGTGCCAGCATGGCCAATGTCTTATGAGGGATCTCTCCTTGGGTTGCAGATGGCCACGTCCTTGCTGTATCCTCGAGTGACTGTTCTTGAGTGGGTGTGGTTGGAAAGAGAGGATGTAAACTCTCTAATATCTCTTCTTATCAGGGTGCTAATCCCGTAATGAGGGGCCCACCCTCATCACCTAATTACCTTCCCAAGGCCCCATCTCCGAACGCCATCACATTAGGGGTTAGGGCGTCAATACCTCTTTAATATCAAATGTGCTATTTCATCCGTCATGTTAATTCAATAGACCTAAGTCTTTCAAATCCATCTCAGAAGAGTGGGACTTTGGCTCCTCTGCCATTTGGCTTTCTGTAGTGGTTAGGGCTGAGGGCCTTAGACACCAACAGAGGATGAGAGCCAGAGGAGCACCAGACCCCCCCAGTCCTAAGGACGCAGGTGGTTTAGGGTTTGGAAGAAAGTAAAACAGGCTCTGAGGCTCTCAGGTCAGCATCTAAAGCAGAACTGATAAGATCTCCGCAGTGAGGTTGAAATTCAGAAATGATATGCTTTTTAAAATCCAGTCTCCTTACTCCAAGGCCTGCCTCCCTCTCTGAAGTTCTCGTGATCAAGTTCAATCAGGCAGTACAGCAAAACAAATAAAAATAACACAAACTCAGAATAACAGCAAGAGTCCATGCGTTATCGTGAGGTTTTCACAAAACTGCAATCACAGAGCACTTTTCTCGGGACCTGAGGAAGTAGGGTAGGTGGGTATTCACACCCCACCCCCCAATACATTAAAGGCAACACCCACCAAGCTCAGCCCCTCCACTAGACGTCATTTGACTCCACGAGGTTTGATCCTTTCCTTAAAAGCCTGGATGATCAAAGCCAGCCTGGCGCGCAAAGGGATCAAAGAGGAGAAATTACAGAAATCCAGATGCAGGTTTTGACTCTAAAACTTAGGGCAGCGGACTTCCTCCTTTCAGACCATCCTCTGCCACCTCAAAGAAATAATCAGCACACGTCACAGAGGCTGAATGCACCTTTCGCCCTGGTCCTCGGTCCATGCAGAAGCAATCGAGAACTTTTAGCTGGATCTCTGACATCCAGACTTCCAAAACGGAAGGTCAAGCTCCTTCCTGTTTCTAACAGAACGAAGGGGAAAAAGACACTCCTACAGGTCTCTTCCCTCATCTAGTGTTAAAATTGAAAAAGCGGGTATCGTTGGGTGACTTGAATCGGGCTGTGCTGGATGGATGGTTCTGCCACAGCACACAGGGTCTGGGAATAATTCTAAGGCATCTCTCGTCCGTTGCAAGGGCTTTTATTTCCATAGTACTAAGGGCTCCTCAGAGCCACTGATGTAGGACAAGAAATATGATAGCCATTTAGCAGAAACCCGGGGCTCAGAAAGTTGAAGGGACTCTCACCTCTGGTCACACAGCTAATGGCAGAATCCTATTCAAAATCAGGAATTCCAAGGGCAGATGTTATCATCTTTACATGGGCTTGGGAACCTAGAAGTCCATTCTTCTGCAGGAGGCTGGACGTAGCCTGCGGATGTGTTTTGTATTTTGTTTTGTTCTGTTTTTAATTGAGCTGGTCCAACCATCAAATATCAGGAGGTTTCGCATAAAAACCTGGATTTCTGACTTCTGGGGGGAAAAAAAGCTCAGATCTGTCCTCACGCAGGGCAACCGAAGAACAGAGCTAAGAGGAGACTGTAGCCCGCTTTCCCATGGATAACCCAGAACCCAAACACGGTCAAAGACTCTCTCCTTCCACGGTCTCATGCTCAGCTACACAAAACCCTAACAGCTCAGGCTGTTCCCACTTCCACGCCTGTGCTCACATGACTTCTGTCTTCCTGGGACGTCTCTGCCTGTCTTGCCAGTCTGGTATGTGTATGTGATCAGTCTTTCAGGATCCAGTTTGCGTGCCCTTGGCTCCAAAAAGTCAGTTCTTGGTATCCCTGGAAGAACGAACCAGCCTCTGTTCTTGAATATTTTTTGTGTTTATTTTATTTATTTAAAAATTTTTTAAATGTTTATTTATTTTTGAGAGACACAGAGACAGAGTGCGAGCTGGGGAGTGGCAGAGAGAGAGGGAGACACGGAGTCCAAAGCAGGCTCCAGGCTCTGAGCTGTCAGCACTGAGCCCGATGCAGGGCTTGAACCCACGAATGGTGAGAGGACGTCCTGAGCCAAAGTCGGATGCTTAACTGACTGAGCCACCGAGGCCTCCCTTTTTGTGTTTATTTTATTAAACGTCTTTTCAGGTGTGCATATTCAGTGTTGGGCACATAGTAAGCAATCAGCTATGTTTTGATCCGTACTAAAAACAAAGCATTAAGTAGTACTTATCATGTACCAGACGCGGTTCAAAGCACCTAATACATATTAACTCATGTAAGCCTCACAACTCTCTATCCTTACATTCATCTCACCTAGAGGAAATGGATGTCTGAGGATATTTAGGCACGTTAAAGGTTAGGGAATATTCTCGGAGTCACTCACTCTGCTATTCAGTTGCAGAAGGGGACTTAGAACCGAGTCTGGCTACCTCTGGATAGATGGCTAGATGAAAAGACAGAAGGAAGGGAGAGACGGAAGAAAGGAAAAAGAGAGGAAAGGAGGGAGACCCAGTCAGGTGAACTGTTAGGAAGAGGAAAAGGCACGTTCCGTGGCGGCAACCACAAGGTCCCTGGTGGGGCCAGGGCAGTGTCGTATGCTGGTAAACTGTAGCAACAGATTCTCTGCATCAAAAAAGCCCTGCTTCGCAGTGTCTGTGACTTTCTGTGGTGCCGATAATCCTACCGTGGAGGATTTTGAGCTGTCAACGTGATATCACTGAATGCAGAGTTGGAAAGAGGAAATGGGACGAGTCGGTGGCACTACCCGGTACTAACACGTCGGCTCAGATACACCAGAGTGCAGGATGTACCTAGGAAGGCGACAGAGGAAGACACAGGCAGGACCAGGTGAGGAAGGAACTACGAAACCCTACTGAGGATCGTCCTCAATACAACAACAAGGAGTAACCTGGAAGTTTTTAGTAGCAAGTGACACATCATACAGTTATGAAGACAGGCACACAGTCAAACCTTCAGGAACCCCTCCTTCATCTTTCCTGCAACTTTCCTGAGTGACAGTTACTGCTGTAAGGAAACTTACCAATGGTTCTGCCCTTTGCCTACTCTGTCCCTTTTCCCCTGTCAGCTGTCGTTCCCTCTACCAATCCCTCTGCCGACCACCACCATCCTCTTATTCTGGGCTCCTGGAAGTGCTCTGGGGGTCAACAGACCCTCAGGACTGGGGAGTCTCTGCCCATCATTACTGGTCCTCTGGTACATCAGGGTAGGAGGGCCTAAGCAAAGAAGTGAGCTTGAACGAGCTCAACAGGAAAGCCATCATACGGAGTATTATCAGTAAAGCAAAGCCAGACACATCCTTGACATTAGAGACCACAGAGCTGGAAGGGGCTCTAGAAAGCCTCCAGTTTACTGGGGAAGTAGAGCAGAGGGCAGTCAACTTAACCAGCCCAAAGACATCATGCTGATTAAGGCCAAAGTTTGATGTAGAATGAGGTTGCCTCGTTCCCAAATACTCCACCTGCATATAAGCAGGATGTTTTCTGAGATGTTGCTTCCCTCCTGCAAAGTCAAAGGCTTTCTTAGGAGAACTTTTTCTGTTAAGCAGGTTCTACTTCACCAAATAGAACAGACAGAAACATGGTGATCTCCACGATCGGGGACATCCTGGCATCCTCCCGTAACACAGGACAGTATGAGCCATCTGTCTGGAAAACACTCCTATGACCACAGTCTCCTTTCTATCACTCATGGCCTTATTCATCAGTTTAAGAATTCAGTTCTCCAGACCCAGACCTTTCCCCCTGGGTCTCCATCTACCTGGCCTGCACTGAAGCCATTTCCTGATAAGCAGGAAACGGACAGGGAAAGGAAGTGAACCTTTAAAAGCCATTATAGCAGCTCTGCTTTGGGGAAAAAAGTGTTGGAGGGGAACTTAAAACTTTCAGCTGAAATGCACACTTCAGGTGACCAGCCAAGGCGACAGGGCACGTAGCCAAGGCAGCCAGCCATCGGGGACTGAGATACAGGCCAATCTTCACCTAGCCAGGAGCCAGATGCTGCTGCCTATTTTCTAGTTCTTACAGAGGCATCCCACAGCCTGCCTGTGCCCCTGACATGTGAGTCTCTTTCAGCTGACAGTGATTTTTATTTGCCAACGCCCGTCATTGTCTACAACCTCGACCCCTAGGAATAGGGCAGGCAAGGCCAGTTCCTGGGGCCGGAAAAGTGAAAATTGGTCCAGAGAGAGAGATGGAGAGAGAGAAGATCCCAGAGAGATAAAAGAAGCTGGGAGGACCCTGTTATAATCTGCCCAAGTCTGTTCCGATGTACTCCTACCGCGTTAGCTGGAGACACCGAACAAGGGTCCAAGGTTTTTGGGGTCGCAGACCTCTAGGGCATTTATCAACAGAATGCAAGTGATCCATAAACTTGAACAGGGGAAGAGTCACAACTTTGTTTATGAACACTGCACTACAATTTAGTATTTCATTCCATCATAAAGGCAGGCTACAATACTGCCTTTACGGTCTGCCATGTAGTAGAAGCACCAAAGACTTCGCCACTGACAGAAAGCAGACTTTTTCGTGTCCGAACACAGCTGCTGCAGGTGTCTCAAAGCGGCCCCGTTGCAGATCCCTACTTAGGAGAGATGGTGGCCATCTGTCCCACCAGATCTTGTTGTTACACATACATTAGGAGCTTACAATGGTGTGCGTGTGTGTGCACGCGTGTGTGTATCTAGTGTTATAATCTTCTGCGTTGCATTTGAAGCATTTAAACACGTCATTCTGCGGGTCCCTAAGTTTGGAGGACTGCCAAAGGGCCACAGGCATCAATGAGATGAAGAGCCATTGATTGGCCTGGTGGTAGAGAAGCCACATGAACAGGGGACAGGGGAATGTGGGTATGAGACCAGGCCCTCTGGCTGAGGAGCCAGCCGGCCTTTCCTTTGACCTACACCTTGAGGAATTATTTGGGTACGTTATTTTTCCTTGTACACTTCCTCAGCCCTTTATCATCCCCATTAGTTTTCCGTATCTTCTTATTTTTATGCCTTTTAAATCTTATCCCTCATGTTTGGCATACTATCGAATCTCATTTAGTCTTTCTGTGCACAGAGCTGGGTTTTCTTCCTTCAGGTGGTCTGTTTTCTTTCCTGGCCTACCTCTCTCACCCCCTTTCTCTCCTTGCTGTATCCTGTTACCTCTCTCTTCGCCCCCCTGACCCAGCTGGCTGTCAGTCCTCCCTCCTTCCTGGGTTCTGCAGCAGATGCTTCGGGCACCAAGCGCCTACAGTCCACCTTGCATTGGGGAAGGGCATTTATTTTGTCTAGATGACACGTTTCTAAGGAGCCACCAAAAAACAGACTGACCACCTGAATAAATGACAACCAAACATTCCATGGGAGAAGGGTACCTGCCTTTGCCAACGCAAGCTTAAATATAATTTGTAGGAGGATGGGAAACACTCCTGCTTGATAATCCCTGCTGACCAGATGTCTAGGGAAGGTCAGCAGACTAGACCAGGATTCTTCTCAGTGCATAAATTCCCAGAGTAGCAAAAGAGAAGTATACTGCTTAGTCACTGCTAACAGGGGGAGCCCTCTGTAAGCAGGCCTTTACCAGCACTGCTTTTCTAAATCAGAAGTGAGGAGGTTAGACTAGAGGGAAAGCCAGTGTGCCTTCATGACCTGTGTGCTTTCGCTCTGGACAAACATCCAAGTGCACGGCGCCTCCTCCCTGCCCTCACCAGGGGAAACATTTGTCCTGAAATAGCCAACTCTCCCGGCAAGGTATTGAAGGCTTACATGTAGACTGAAAACGTGTATCAATGGCCTAAAAAATGAAAGGAAGAAAGAACAAAAGGGAAGAAATAAAGAGAAGAAAGAGAAAAAAGGAAACGAATCTGCATTTGAAGACATGCTTCATTTTGTCGAGGGTTATTCTGTATTCGAGAATGGTTCACAATCTTTTATTTTTTTTTAATGTTTCTATTTTACTTCTTCTTCTAAAAAAATGTTTATTTATTTTGAGAGAGAGAGAGAGAGCACATGCAGAGGAGGGGCAGAGAGAGAGGCAGAGAGAGAACCCCAAGCAGGCTCCGTGGGGCTCGATCCCACGAACGTGAGATCATGAGCTGAACTGAAACCAAGAGTCGGACGCTTAACCGACTGAGCCACCCAGGCACCTCTGTTTCCAATTTAATTCTAAGGAAAGGCACAATTCTTTTTAGAAAACTATCTGAAAGTGTAGTGACACTTACATTGGAGAGTTGTTAACATATGAAGCAGCTCAGAGAACTTGGGATAAATTGAAACCACAAATTTTATAAACTTCACTGATCTGTTCATTGATCCTCTTAAAGAAAAAAATCCATTTTTATCAGGGTGGTTCTTTTTCAACACTTGTTCATTTATTTATTTTAAGTGAATTATACTGCCCTTGCCAACAACTCATCCCCTTTGGGAAAATAGCATGTTCCAAGGCTGTTAGTTCTTGAGAAGACTGCAGACTTCATTCTCACATAAAATTTCATACGCCATGTTACAATGTATTAATTCACTGGGCTTTTATAAGGGATATACAATTATATACTAGTATGTCAGATATAAAAGCTGCCATCATGGTTCCCAACCACTTGTAGAATAAAGCTCTCCAAAGTCACAACCTGCAGATACAATATTAGATTTATTGATCTTATGGAATATTCAAACTTAAGTGTAAATTAAGATAGCATATATTTATTTAAAATAAAATACACAAGGGTAAAACTTCTCAGGTTCTACTTAGTGAACCTTTTCCCCCTCCCACGTCTTCTTCAAACTCCACAGAAACTTATTATACGGCTTCTCTTGTTACTCAAAGTAGGTCAAGTTCAGATGCTCCGGTCCTTGATTATGTTTTTATTTTCAAATATCTCACCCAAACTGAGAATTTTAATTCATGCTATGTATTGCATAAATGCGTTTATTCGTTGTGTTCTGAACAAAAAGGCTTCGTTTTTTTTTTTCATGCTCTTTTCCCCAGAACATGCTGTTTAACAGCAGTTTCTCTTCTGCCAACAAACTGATATCAGTTTATATGATTTAAGGTAGATACACGCGCAAAGAATTGTCCCAGCAGAAGTGCTGTGTGGGCCCTTTAACACTACACCACATAAAAGCCACAGTAAAACAGGTAGAAGGGATGCCAACCACATAAACAGGATGAGGCTCCAGCTAAGTCTCCTATCATCCCTGAAAAGCTACAAATTGGGAACCAGGATATCTGCCCAGATCAAAAAGGATTCTTCTTCCTGTGCTTCCTAAAAGAGAGACCATTTCTTTTGGATTTTGTCATACCTGATTTCAATGGTACATCTTTTCTCCTCTAACACTGCTGTGCTCTCACTAGACCAGCATCTCCACTTTAATGTGAATTTTCATGGTTTCCCCTGAAGATTGGGACAGCTAGGCATATTTTGTTTTCTGACTTAACATAAAATAATATTCATTTCTAATAAATTCTCTAAAAATGTGAGTGCTCCCCTCGAGATAACAGGGGATTCTGGGATTCGGACCGGTCAACCCAACACAGACGGCAAACTGAGGTGGTGGGGAGGCGGGGAAGGGGAAAGAACAGCATCTCTCAGTTCGGGCTCTCCATGGTCATTCCTGTCACCCCAAAGCCGTTTATCAGCCGACCTCCATCTACCCCCACCCCAGGTTCTTGACAGCAGTGATCCCTCACCTTCACCTTTCCCTCCTCCACCCCTAGTTACTGCCTGAGGGCTTCTGTCCTGGCTTCTCACAACATCAGGGATGCAAATCCTACCCCAGGCTACATAAAAGGCACCAAGCTTCCACCATCTGTCTGCCTGTAACTCTCACCCCTCTGTGTGGCTCTAAGAAACAGGTTTTTCCCAATCCCCCTCTCTGTTTACTCCAGCTGACTTTTTCTTGATTTGTCTCCAGGGGCAGGACCTCCTGATGCCAGTAGCTACAGAGGAAAGACATGGGATGTTCTTAGAAACCAAAATTCTGTCCTATAAGAATGGCTAGGGCTATATGGCATCCCGAGGCTGCTGAAGAAGGTCCCTTTGTTATAAGGTCTCTGTGGGTAACAAAGTGGCAAAGGGCTATTTTCCCCCTCTCTGAGCCTCAGGTATATCCGCTAGAACGATATTGTTTTGCCTCAGATTTGCAAAAGCCTAAAGTGTGACCCAACGGTCAGAAATTCAGAAGAAATCATACCAAATCACTTCATTGTATTCAAAAGAATTTTCCCCTCTGATCTACTATGATTTCTCTTATTTTCCCAAATACTTGGGAGTGAGGCCAGACAGAGCTACTCCTCCTGACAAAAAAGACTGCTACAATGATTGGGAATCCATTCAATTTTATTTAACGTCACCTAAAGGTTTGCATGGTTACTTAAACGCTGTTGATTTGAAGGCTTATAAGTATTTGGTTGCAATTTTTTGCAAATGAGACACATTTGTGATGGTGTATCCGTTATATGATAGTTATTTTTTTTCTGGTTATGCTGACTGAGGCAGTTATGAAGAATTAGAAAAATGAACTTTCTTTTAATAAGTTTTTCCCTAATTAATTTTAAGATGCTGAAAAACAGCAGTGGCCATAATCCATTTATGCATCAACATGGCTTATTTTGGCCAAGAGTCAGAGGACAGTGGTTCCAGTACTAGTTATGTTAGGAACACACAGAGTGGCCTTGAACATATCACTGAATCTCCTCCCTGCTTCTGGATTGGGGGCAGTGATATCTGAGATCCCTTTAGCTCTAATATTCTGTGGTTCAATCACTAGAAAGACACTGGCAAAACACAGTTTCTACTGTTTGTGACTATAGATCTCTGTTCACGTTTGGATTCCCCCCTCTCCACTGCTCTTCATATTTTAAATGGGAAGGTCTACCAAAAGGTTCCGAAAAGAAGTCCATTGCCAGCAGCCAGTTGCCTAAATTTGCTTTCAGCACCAGGATCCCATTCTACCAAGATGTACCCCAACAGACTCTGAGAGAGGGGACATGCCCCATCAGCCTCCCACATGATACAGGCAAGGACTGGCGCTCCCACAGTATGCCTGCCTGTGGGGTTTGGAGTAAAGGGCTGGGAGACCTCACCCATACTTCCTTGTGGACAAAAGGTCTTTAGTACCAAACAGGGTCAGGGAGCTTGGGACACACCCAGTGTTCTCTACCCACAAGATTAACCAGCTTCCCCACTTGCTGGCTGGATGACAATGAACACATAACTTAAGTTCTCCATGGTTTAGTTTCCTCACCCATAAAATGGGGAAAAAAAATAACTGTCCTCCAGGGTTGTTGTGAGGAGTAAAACTAACAGTTCACGCAACATATCAAGAATAGTGCCTGGCACAGAGTAAGAGCTCAATAAACACTGGCGCTGATTATTATTACTACCTGTCTCCCCAGGACATCTCAGCAACGCGGGGGTGGGGGTGGGGGTGGGGGTGGGGGGAGGGCGGACCGGGACACTTTGGTGTGCAATTGAAGTCTTCCTTCAAGAGTTCCCCAGGGACATGTTCCAACCTGTTTCTCCATGCAGAGGGAAGTGGCCCGAGCACAAACCCAGGTAATAGGCATCCGGAAAGAAATTGGCCCTGGGGTAGTTCTCGCGGGGTGAGGGACTGCATTCTGGGATCCTACCTCAGGTATCCAGGTAATTCGGCAGAAGCCAACGCTCTGTCCCCTGCGATGCCTGGCCTGTGAGGGTGTGGCCTTTGTGCTCAGGAGCCGCGGGGAGTCAGCGCTGAGGGAATCCCCGGTCCCGCTCCTCGGGGCTCTGAAGCCGGCCGCGGGGAGACTGGAGCTCGCTGCTCCAGGGGTGCCCCAGGGTGGGAGTGAGCGACCTCAGGATTCCTCCCCCGGAGCCCTGGCAAGTCGACGTCTCTTCCGGAAGGGTCTGGCCAAGGCGTGGGGCCCAGAAAAGGAGACTGCGCTGAGCTCTGCTTTCTCCCAGCTGGTTACGGGAGAGCAGCAGACTTATTATAACAGGGCAACCGCAGAGGCGGCTGTGCCCCGAAAAGCCTGCACGTGGGAGGCCTGGGCAAGGAGGGCCAGAGGGTTTTAAACAGCTCGGGACCCCACGCAACCTCCAAATTCTTCGATGGGCCAGTGGAAACCCGGCACTGGACTCTCCAAGGTGCTGCTTGGAGAGAGGCGTGCACCTCCTCAGAGAGAGAAGGGTTAAACGAGGTGCTTCCAGGCCTTTGGTAGCCCACCTGGAGAAATGGAGCCCGGGGGGGGGGGCGCCCGGGGCGCCCCTTCTCTGCAACAGCAGTCTAGGCCCCCTCCCGCAAATGGTCTTCCATTCGAGATTGCTGGGGGGCAAAGGAGGAGACAGCCTCGCCTTCCCGCATCCGTTAAGGCGGCTGCAACAACCACAAGGACCTACCGAGGGGCCCAAACGTGGAAAGACCCACCTCTGCCCGGGGCCCCGGCCTGGAAGCCAAGTCTCCCCTCATCGGATGCCCACACCCCCTCGCCCTGCGTTTCCCGCACGCCCTCCGGCTCTTGGCTCCCGAGCCTGCGGGCACAGCGTGGGGCTCCCCCACTCCCTCGCTCCGCCCAGGTGCGATTTGCGGAAGGGCGGGGGGGGGGGGGGGCGGAAAGGTGGCTTCCCACTGCAGCCTCCGCCCCTGCGCTCTCCTCCAACCGGTTCGAACCCCTGTCTACTCTCCTGGCGCTGGGGACTCCCCCCCTCCCCTGCCCGGCACACGCGCCTCTCCTGGGGGCCAGGAATCCCCTTCCCACCCTGCGGCTGTGCAGACCTCCTTGACTCCAGAGCGCCCGGCAGGGAAGGTGGGCGTGGGTCTACGGACTCGGCTGCGGAGGTGGAAGGGTGTAGAAGCGGGTGCCGGGGAAAGGAGAGGACTCTGGTCCTCTTAGAGCCAGGAAAAGCATCCCTGGTCCATGATCTGACCACTCGGTCGCCGCCTGAGACGCCAACGCATTCACAATCTCGCCTGGAGGTTTGTTTCTCCTGGAGAGGAAGATCGCCCCGTTCCAGGCACCCAGAAGCCGGCCTTCCCAAGTACCCCCCCCCCCCCCCTCCACCCCCCTCCCCCCCCCCCCCCCCCCGGGCTCTGGCATTCCAGGGCTCCATTCTGCCTCTCTGCGCCTTCCCAGGTGCCCAGCCCCTCCCCCCATCTCTATTTACACACCCGGGCCAGAGCTCTCCGGACTCAAATCCTTTTTCCTCCGTGTCAGGTGACGGCTTGGACTGGCCCCTCGCCCACTTTAAAAGCGGAGCCCTTTGGTACCCTGTCAACCAGATCTACCCGAGACCCCCACCCCCACCCCTCCAGCAACATTTCTCTCCCCAAATGACTTACTTCACCCACCCGGATCTGCACTTGCTGTTCCCGCGGCACACAGCCGCAAGCCACTCCAAGGGTTTCATTACCGAGTTCGGGGTGGCATACGCAAGGATGGACCGTGCTAGACTGAGCCCCAAGGGTGGCCGCAGCCTCCTCCCATGTCCCACCCCTCCTATTGCATTCTCTCTGCTCCTATCCCACCCTCACGAGCAGGATGAGCACTGCTGAGTCCCAAACCCTCGCCTCTCTAGCGGGAGCTGCAGGGAGTGAAAAGTCGACTAGCAAGAACACCGAAAGAGAAATGGGCAGATGCAAACGTCAGGGGTGGTAGTGGGGGAGGGCTGGGGGAAGGGCGCACGCGAGAACTAGACCTGCAACTTGCACGGCACGGGGTGAGCACCGCGCGGGGAGGGGGGGGGCACAAAACTTTGCAGACTATTGCACAGCAGCTGGCTGCAAGCGAGCAGGGGGTCGACTTCCCCCCGCCAGGAGGGGTCTCTCCCAGGGTCTGCGCCAAGGGGACCGGAGCTTTGGACGTGGCTCTGACCTGGGGTGACAGTTCCCCTCTACTTGTTACGGGAAGGGACGGCCTAGGCACCCGGGTAGAGGGACGACACCGCGCTTTGCGAAAAGCAACAGGCGGCTGCACCTTACCTTGCGCCAGTCCCGGGCCGGGGTGGCTGCTCCATCCTCGTGGCGCAGGGAAGAGGCGTTGGATGCGTATGCCTGGGGGTGTGAGCTGCCAGAGCTGCAGCGCCCGCTCTTCCCACCCCGCTGCCAGCCGGGCTGCCCACCCCGGACCCGGCCGGCCGGGAGGGCTCGTTCCCCGCCGCGGCGGCGGCGTTAGTGCGCGGCGGCAGGAGCGCGGGACGCCGGCTGTGCGTGGCTGGCCGGCGTCCTCCGGCGCCTCCACCGAGCGAGGGTGCGGCTCCGGGCGGCCGTGCGGAGCACCGCTTGGCTCCCGCTTCTGCGGCGGCTGCTGCAGACCCTGCGCCCGGCCCCGGAGCCTTGCAGGAGGAGGAGACAAAGACGCGAGGGAGGCGAAGCGCCGCTCGCCCAGATGCGATCGTCTCAGTCACTAGAGGGGAATCGCCTCCAAACCCCGGCTGAGGATGAGGGAGGAGGGGCGAGGAGGCTGGGGACGGGAAAAGCAGCAGGGAACGAACGTGACAGTCAGAGCCCTGCCACCGCCTCTCCCGCGCTGCCCTCTCGCCAGCCGGGTGGAGGGTCCGGAACGGAGAGAGAGGGCGGGGGCTGAGCGTTTGCTGCGGGAGGAGAGGCGCCGAGGTGGGAGTATGGGCTCCCTCCGCCTCCCTCGCCTGCCTTCCTCGCACCCCGCCGGTGCAGAGCTCCTCTCTCTGGAAGCTACGGCCCCATTCTTTCTCCTGTTTATCTAACTACTGAGATCCGAGCTGAATAAAACCGGCAGAAGAAGCATAATGTGGTGATGGGTTGATTGTCCTCTAATGGGGAAAAGGCGGATGCCTAACAGCTCTTCGACACATGATGGCCTACTGGGTGCTGTATGTAGCAGGCTGTTCCGGGGTAAGAGGGATAAAGTGAGCTATTCCCCGAAGGCTCTATGTTCCAATACCAGAATGATCCCCTGCGGTTCCTGAAGCACAAAGTTTTGGCCATGAGTCCTGGGCCCTGATCCCCACCCCCTACTAGTCCAGTTTCCCAAAGCAGAAGAAGGTGTTAGAATTCAATTTGCCTTCCCGTTGCAGGGATGACTTTCTACAGCCAAAACCAAACCAAACCAAACCAAACCAAACCAAACCAAAACAACAACAAACGGCGTGCAGAGTATATATAGACCTTAAGAAAGTGTATGTGCGTGTGTTCATGTGTGTTTGCTAAGATTAACACAAATTACTGGTTTTAGTGGTTCTCAGTTCATGATTTAAATTATTTAGCAGATCCGCACCTAAATAAATAAATGAATCAAGAAACAAGCAATTGGGGCCAGAGGAACCAGCCTTCCCAGCATCTACAAATACCACCTTCTTTTACAGCCCTGTTTCCACCCCAGCCCTCACCCCTCACTCCAGGCAGAATTACTTTTCCTCTTCTCTTTGCTATCGCAGTCAAATTTGCCAATCACTTGCAGAATTCACAAAGTATAGATTTTTTTTTATCGTTTTCTATTGCATCACTCACCTGTATTACCTCCTTTTTTCTTCTTTTTTAGGATACCACTGCAACATCCAGACTTGTTTTGTGTCTAGTGGGTACTCAAGGAAAGCTTAGCCTGTTGGAAGTCGTTTTCTCCTTTAAACACTGCTAAATCCCAGTGTGTCTAGAATTAAGGGAACTTGGATGATGAAATTTGGGAGGGTTTGGGGAAGGGGAGGGCACACATACTTCTACTCCCAGCTCCTCTGACCTAGAAATGTAAAAGTATTTAATTCATTTTTTGTTTCTGGACACTTTTCTTTTCCCACTGACCAGCCTACGTCTGTTTGCTGAATTCCCATAAGCAAGGGAAACCAAGTTGTTGGGCAACTGCATAGAGCAAGTGATATGTACTCAGTTGCCCACACCTAAAGCAAACCCATTCCACGCAGAGAATGACCAAAAAAATCTTTATTATTTCATGACCTGTGTCAAGTATGTTGAAAGACTGCCAAGGTGTCCTCATTTCCAATGAGGCTCTCTTATTGTAGATGCATTTTAGAATAGTTTGAAGAGTACTTCATTGCTGAGAGGTAAAAAAAAAAAAAAAAAAGTGCTATGTAGTTTAGGGATATTTAAAATTGTTCTTTATTTTCTATCCCCACTTCCTATGCATTGTAGGATGGATACCACCTAGATCGGGGATGTGCTAAGGAAAAGGTCCATAATGTGTAGGAGATTAGAAAACATGATTGCTAAGATATCTTCTATTTCTAAGATGAAACTGTGATTGGAAAGGTTGTGGGTTTTTTGTGGTTTAAGTTCTGTTTATTTATTTTGTTTTTGTTTTTTAAATGAAGTCTTAGGACTTATGGATGGCAGGTATGTAATTTGGTGTAACTTTTCTGAAGGGAAATATGATGTTACTCTTGAAAGCATAAACTTTTTGGAGGTCATTGTCCCTAAGACTGTACTTCTAGAAATTCATCATTAGGAATAAATAATGGATATACAGTAAGATTTATATACAAGGATATTCATTGCAGTGTTGTTTACACTAGTGGAAAATTGAAAATAAACAAAACCAAATTGAAATTTCTAACAAGACTGGAATAGTGAAATGTTTTTAAATCTATAAATGGATACTGGTCAGACATTAAACTGTGGTTGTAAATGAGTTAAGTGAGTATTGTTATAAATGATAATTATAATTTTAGATGCAAAAAAATCAGATGCACAAGATGAGAGACACAATAATAAAAATTAATATCTGGAGTCAACAGATGTAGGTTTGGAGCTATACATTTCTACTTGATAGCTATGTAGAAATCTTAGACTTGAACTTCCAATTCCTTAAAGGTATAATTGGTTGATGTTAATTACCTCATAGTGTTCTGTTTTCATTGAACTTTGCAAAACACTTATTTCACAAATAAGTGCCTACTACACGGTAAAAACCTCAATATGTTTTTCTCTTGGCAATCGTTACATGTATAAATGTGAATATATACATATGTTTAGGCTCGTGTCTAGAGTAATGTATACTCCAGTATTAACAGTGGTTATCCCTGTTCATACAGGGATTACAAGTATCTTTTAAAATATATAGGGTAATCAAAAGCAGAGGAATTTGTTTTTAAATTAGTTCTCTTTTAATTAAAACAAACGATTTCTACCTATTGACAGAGGAAACCTCTAGACTTGGATGCTTTCTGCTCTACTTGATTCACATGCTCATCAACAAGACTTGCTGACCATTGGTGTCGCCCATGCTATAAAAAGGATAAATGACAGGGCATGGAGTTTGTCACCTCTGATATAAACTTAGATTTGTTTTGTAGCAACCAGGAGTCAAATCCAGCTCAGCAAAATATGCTGTTTAATACGAGGAGCTGATTGGTTGCTGCCCCTGACTTGTCTTGACAACCTATAAAAAAAGAGAAGAGAGGAGGTATCAGAAGCTATATTTGTAACTTGATTAGTGAATTAAGAAGGAAGCCTAGCACCGAAGGGCCACTTCATTCAATGACCTTCACATCACAGCAGCGGCCCCTCTGGCCCAGAGGGGGAGCTTTTGTAAAACTTACTGTGTATATTACAAACATTACATTACTTACTGGTGTTTTCAGTTTAACTCTCTTTAGAAATAGGGGTAAGCAATTGTTTTAAAATCAATATATTCCAGTAATTTTGCAACTAAAGGAAACCTCTTGAAATTTTAATTGCATTTTCCATTTGGAACTCTCCAGAGAAATGGAAATGCATTTTTCCGAGCCCTTGAGTTGATTTTCTGAAATCTAAATAGTTGGGGTGACTTAAATGAATGGAATCAAGGCAAGAAGATGTTAATATCATGAATCCTTTGTGGAACGTGTTCCAGTTAAGTACTCTTCATAACAAATCACCCCAGAACTTCTTGGCTTAAAATAACAACAATCTTTTATTAGCCTGAATCTGGAATTTGGACAGGGCTCGGGGAAGAAGGCTCACTTCTGGCCCACTCAGTGTCAGCTTAGGGCCACTGGAATCAGAAGTAGAGGATTCACTTCCCAAATGGTTCCATCACATGCCTGGCAGCGTGTGCTGGCTCTTGGCGTTTGACAGGAGCTGAGGCTCAGACCTCAGTTTCTCTCCATATGGGCGTTTCCATGTGCATCTTTCCCATATCTCCATAGTTCCTCATAGATTTCCTCACTTTATGCCATTTGGGTTTACAAAGAGAACCCTATAGGAATCGGACCTTGCCTGGATAATGAAAATCTGAACATTATACAAACAATCTAGTCTTCGAATGGCGTTGCAAGTTTTAACCCAGTGGTGCCCATTATACAATCTAGTCTTCGAATGGCATTGCAAGTTTTAACTCAGAACTCACTGGGCAATGTACACTCGTGAATCTAGCTCATCATTTGGAAGACTTGGGTGCATGGATCAGTTTTTCTTCCATTTACTGAGATCATTTGGAATGCAAAGTAGTGCACCCACCATGGGAAACAATATGGAGATTCCTCAAAAAATTAAAAATAGAACTATTATATGATCCAGCAATTCCACTTCTGGGTATTTAGCCAAAGAAAACAGAGTCACCATCTCAAAAATACGTCTGCACCCTCATGTTCATTGCAGCATTATTTACAATAGCCAAGACATGGAAACAACCTAAGTGTCTATTGATGGATGAATGGGTAATGAAAAATACATACACACAGACACACACACACACACACACACACACACACAAAATGACACTATGGAATATTATTCAGCCATAAAAACGAAGGAAACCCTGCCTTTGTAATAACATGAATGGACCTTGAGGGCATTATGCTAAGCGAAAGAAACCGGAGAGAGAGAGACAAATACTGTGTGATTTCACTTCTATGTGGAATCTAAACCAAACCAAACCAAACCAAAACAAAACACCAAAAAAAAACAAAAAACAAAACTCTTCAATACAATGAACATATTGGTGGTTGCCAGAGGCAGAGGTTGGGGGGAGATGGGAGAAATAGGTTTACTGTTTAATAAAAATAAAGGAATTAGAGGACTGGCCATGTATAAATGCATAGTAATTTGTGTGTGTGTGTGTGTGTGTGTGTGTGTGTGTGTGTGTATTTAATGACTGGTCCACATAGTGAAGACCAAATTCCCTATCATGGTTTTTTCATGGGCCTCTGCCATTTAACTTTCTTTCCAGCTCTGTCAGCTTCTTTTATCTTCTCATGTTTATCCATCTTACCTTGGCTTTATGTAGACTCCTATTCAGGCTAGCTGTTGACAAGTTCACCTCTCCTAGTAGACTTATCATAGGGGACTAAAGTTCCTTGAGAGCAGAGACTTTATTCCAATCAATTTATGCCCCCACAACTGTCAGTCGAGCCATGCAAGGAGTGGGTGCTTATACATGCTTATTGAAAAGATGAATAATTCAACACCCCTTGCCTTTCCAATTCAATCATTCTATCTCTAAAATGGCAATATTGCTCGTGAGCTGCTCCACAGGGGAGCTAATTAATTCTCTGAAACTGGAAAATGTTTTGAAGTTCCACAGTACTTTGGAAGCACTCAAGAACATTAATATGTGCAATAAAGACATTATTATTACTTCCCTGACACATAAATGGTGAATAATCCATTTTAATGTGTTTGTTTTGAATATACTCAACAAATTTGGAGGAAGTAATGTATTGTTGGCTCATTTCTACTAATGGACACCTTGTGTGGACTGAATAAGATGTGGCCTCTTCTGGCTCTATTGTTTGCTCATTTCTCCAGCTCTCAGAACCACTATTATACATGTTTTCTGCCAGAAAGGTGCCCAGGATATGAGAATCAGCCTTCTTGGGGTTCCGTGTCTTGACAGGTCATATGGGTACCTATGGGATTCTAGGATTGCACTCTTAGTTCCCTAGCCATATAATTATTGTGGGAAATGTCTTGTAGCTGAGAGATCCAATAGAGAATTCCTATCCCTAGGTGGAAATACCAGACTCTCTTCTTGGGCATTTTGGACAAGAAAACTGGGAAGACCAGGCTCATCTTTCTGATGACTAACATCGCAAGGTGTAACTCATAGGAGCCATGAGCAGGCATGATATCTGCCATGCAGAGAAAGCCACACTATACTGTGAGGGACAAAACTTCCACACAGGGACAAATGTGAGAGGCAGAGTGATTCCCTCTAGGGTCTGAGTCCCTGGTTCAAGCTATTTGGAAGTCCAGCCATGTCTCTGCTCTCCCCTGCTTTTATTCATCCTCTTTTTTCAAGAAATCACCTTTTTGCTTAAACTAGTTCACATTTAGTTTCTGTCTCTTGGGACCAAAAAAAAAAAAAAAAAAAAAAGTCCAACTAATGCAACATCAAAGAAAGATTTGAGAAATGCTTCTCAGAATATGTTTGATTAAGGGTTGGAGAGAGTGTGCTTGGGGACACTTCGATATGAGGCTTATAGTTTGAGAAGTTAAAAGCCCGGTGACTAATATAAATTGAACCATATTTTTCCAGATAATAAAAATAGGATCTGACATGTAAAAGCAGGATCCCAGTGTTTTTGACTTACTGGAATGTAGGCTTCATGAGGGAGAAATCTGGATTCTTTACCACTGTTCACTGATGACTACAATAGAATTCTGCACATGCTAGATAATTCTGCACATTATTTAATAAATATTTGTGGAATGAATGAATGCATTTATTTGTTGCATATCTTCCTTAGTCCTAGTCGAAATATGGAAAATGACTCCTTATTGAATCCATACTACAAATCAGCCACTGTGCTCAGTGTCAACAAACATGTCATTTAGTTTATTACCTGACCTTGGAGCGGAGGCTATGGGTGGGAAATGACTATGGATTCCGAGAACTTGTTCTAAGATGAGACAGTTTGTTCAAACAGTTTGCACGTAGATTCTATATGGTGGGGGTCAGGATTTGAACCCAGGAGCATCAGTCTCCAAAACGTGTGCTCTCTCTAACATACCACATTCACATATTAACATACAGGGCAGGGGTCTCTTCCGGAGCAATAAACTAAAAGGGGATAAGGCTGAACTGGAATATTGCTTCATATATAACTCCAGCTCTAATGATCAAGGATTTAGTGAACACAGAATTAGTCCTCACTCTACAGACGAGTAAGTGCAGGTCTATAGGGCTGCATCCAGTATTCATCAGTCAATATCTACTCAGAAAGTCTCATTTTCAGGATGGAAGCTCTCTTCTTGTTCTCCTGGTCTTTCCCTGGAAGAGTTAGAGGACTTACTCCTTACCCCCAAGACTGATGGGAGTTGATGGATAAATACCCTACACCTTCCTCCTCTTTTGGTTTCACTCCAAGGCATGTTCCACACTGTCTCCAAGAGGTCCTCGATGTGACTGTGCCCCAATTACCCACAACACTAATTTGCTTAAAAGTATACCCTTTATTGGCTTCCTTTCCTTCCATGTCTCACTTCCCTTCACCTCTCCCAGAACCTTCCAAACAAACTACTCAAACTCTCGCCTTTATCTCAAGGTTCTGCTTCTGGGCTCACCTGAGCTAAGGAGCTAAGTCATATCTCTGGCCCCTTTATCCTCATCCTGAAGGCAGACTGTCAGATTACCTGATCGATGAGTTTGAAAGAAGAAAGTGAACATTATCTATTACTTCAACTCTTTTGAAGAGGGCAAGTTCATAGGACATGCATGTTTGGACTACCCTCTGCTGTGGGCTTAAAGGCTTGCCTTCGTGGGAAGGTCTTCAGTTAGCAACTGGATGGATAAGTCAGTTCGTTTCAGGAGTGATGTATTAGGACACTCACCAGATCCTTACAGATCTAAAATCATGCTCTCCAAACAGCTTTATCAGCAATATTCACATGGTTCATAAAAGCCAAATGTGGAAACAACCCAAATAAGCATCAACTGATTAATGGATAGACAAAATATGTTTATGGAATATTATTTGGCCATTAAAAGGCATGAAATATTGAGACCTGCTATAGCATAGCTGGATCTTGAAAATGTGATGGTAAGTAAAACAATACAGTCACAAAATATCACATATAATATTATTCTATTTATATGCAATGCCTAGGATTTCTGCAGAGGCATAAAATAGATTTGCCCTTGCTTAGGGCTTGGGCGTGTGGAGGGGAGTGGGGAAGGGAGGAGATAGCTGAAGGGTGTGGGGTTTCTTTTTGAGGTGATAAAAATATTCCAAACATGACTAGAGTTATCCATATCTCTTAATATACTAAAAACCATTGAAAGGTACACTTTAAATAGGTCAACTATATAGTATGTGAATTGCATCGGAACAAAGCTCTTGAAGTTAGGTCCACATTGTGATGCAAGATGTTAACATTAGGAGAGGCTGGGTAAAAGGTGTACGGGAATGGCCGGTCTGTACTATCTTGGCAATTCTTTTGCAAATGTAAACCTACTTTAAAATAAACAGTTTTTAAACTTGGGTCTAAACTTGGGAAGGTCTGAGCTTGGGAAGGGTCAAAACTTCTCTGACTCAGTTTCCCTACCTTAAGGGAGAACAATACTACAATATTCATCTCGTAAAGTGGTTATAAGAATTATACACTATCAATTGAGATAGTGTATATAACACTTACTATGTCTGGCAGATAACCTCTCTCTCTTTCTAACTAACTAACATGGGGACCTAGGTGCATAAGGCAGAATCATCAGTGCGTCTCAGGCATCCTGTTTCCCCCCCACGATCTCCATTACCATCCTGTCTCCCTGTTACTTTTCAGATGTGAGATTTGCTTTGACAAGGTTTGGTCAGAGGTTAACATTTATAATAGTACAACTTAATAGGTATAACGAGCCAACTCAGTCTGTAATGCCAGAGATTTGGTGGTGGGGTTTGGCGGGGGGGGGGGGGGTGATGCTGGGTGACATTAACAATTGATGCCAAAGTGGCCCTCCTTAGCAATTAGTTGTTCTTGTTTCTTTTTGCCTCCCATCATAGCTACTTTTGTTATTGTTTGTGCTTTGTGAAATGGGATCGTTCCATCAGACCCACATGTAAGCCTCAAGTTGCTGATGCAGACTTTCCTTTCCTCCTTCTGTAGCACTTATGGAAGCCGGCACAATATTTCTGCTAGCTGGTCTGGAGTCAGTTCTGTATCTAATTATGGGGTTGATTTTCTTCTTTTGTATTAAGGTTTTCTCCACCCACTGGGGGTGTTAGGGATTTGACAAGGAAGCTTTCCCTATGGTCCCTGTTTCATTGTAAGAAGCCAGGGGCGTGGGGGAAATGCCCTTGTTGGAGTAGAGGCTGGGGTTTCAATCCTTTCTTTAAATTCAAGGGACAAAGGAAGCTTCAGGCAAGCCATTTATTTCCCCAGGCTTGTGAATTGGCCTAAATCATCTCTTCTGCAACTCTTAGTTCCTCTTAGGACTGACATTCTCCAAAACACAAGCATCTTCTTGAAGCTTACTGACAAGTAGTTGCCAAACACCAGAGGAGTGCTGATATGTTGTTAGCTAATATTATCTCTCATCTGTTTGTAGCATCTTGATGGGAAATCATCCCTGGGGAGCAGCCCTCTTCTGGAGTCTGCTCTGAGAACAGATTTAGAGATCGCAGGAGGAGGGGATTATGGAGAAAATGGATCCCTCCAGCATGGACAGGGATGGTGTCATTCTGTTACCGTTCTGAAACAGATACAGACAAACCAACGGAAGGCTGGTCTCAGTGCCTGGAAAAGGAGTATTACATAAGTGCAATTTTACTTTCTGCGTTAATCTTTGCTGAGGTAATTGCTTTCATTCTATTTTCAGTGTGTTGTTGGCAATGCTGCGTGGCCTACTGACAGTTGTTCAATAAAAATAGAGATCATACCCGAGAGGAAAGGTGCAATATTCACACATGGCCAAAGTTCTTTGAGCCACAGTACTCAATTCCTCAAGAGTTACACGGCGAGAGGCAATGCTAGCGAGTTGTACCAGGAATTAAGATTGAGTTACATTTATAAGTTGTTGGGTGTATCTGGCACGCACCTTTGGACATAAGGAGTCGTGCAACAGTTTCAGCGAGGGGCGCGAAGGGGCGTAAAAGAAGCTCAAAGTCCTATTCTTCTCTCTACTCACCACATAGTCACCCTTAGCCTCCCTATGCATCACCAAATAGAACTAAGTTTACCCCCTCAATATCTTGCTAATGGTCCACACCACTCTGTCAACGCCCCTCCACCGCTGGCTTGATTCAGAACATTATCATATCTCACCTGGGTACTCTATTACCCTCTGAAAAGGTCTAAGTGTCCTCAACTCTGCTCTCAGCCCAGCAGCAGGAGCGATTCCCTAGTCTGCAATGTGTTGGTCACATGCCTTGTTTAGAATTCTTCAGTGGTTCATAATAAAACCAGAACTTTATCACACAGCCCTATAAGTCTCATTATAATCTGCCTACTTCACTAGCCTCCCCCTCTATGATTTCCTCTTCTTCTAGGGTCTAGCCAAGTTTAGCTGTTCATGGTTCCCCCAAATTCACTGCACTCTTGTGCTGCTTACTGGGATACTTCCCAGAAAGGATACTCCCAGGTTCTCCTTACCTTTTAGGTGCCTCTCACCAACATCTTCCCCAAATCACCTTTCCTAACTCACTAAGGACGATTTCCTTCCCATTTCCAATGCTCCCTACATACGGCCATATGGCTATAATCAAACTAGCATTTGCATGGTGAACTCAAGTGTGACCACCTAAAGGCTGAGACCATGTGTTGGATCTTCAACTCCCTAGCACCATACCAGACAAAAGGTGCTCAATAAATGTCTTAGGATGAGAAAGGAAAGAGCATTTTCTAAGCACCTAAGATACGACAGGCTCCGTGTTTGATTTGGGGGAGGTGCAGGACAGGAAGGGAAAGTAAGCAGCCTATGACTTACATCTGGGAGAGTGATAAAAATAATGAGAGGATGGGCAGAGATATTAATAATAATAAATCATGCATACCGAAAAGTCAAATAAGCCAGAAAGTCCTCAAATCTTGGGTAAAATTTAATAAATCACGGAGAGGAAAGCAAACTAAGGGTAATATTAAGGAAATCAGAACTTTGACTCCAAATGACTCCCCCTCCCTCAGTGAATGAAAGGCCCCTGGAGTTCTCACCATTAAAGCCTCCTGGCATATTTGAGGATGGCCATGATAATCAAGCATCTAGCATAGGGGGTGGATTAGAAAATGTACATGTTCCATAACAGCGGAATCCTAGTAATCATTTCTCATGATCTGTGGAGATATTGAAAGGAATTCTTAAGCAGATGGTTTTATACCTATAGAATTTAATCATAGGTCCCAGCAAAATCATTCTCTTATTCTCTGTAGCACTGAAGTCTGACTTTTAGTGGGTAGTGTTGGGAGGTGAAGCAGGACAAACAAGTAGCAGACAGGAAATTATAACGAAACTTGAAGACTATATTACGGAGTTAATATTTTATCAGGAACCACTAAAGAGTTTTGAACAAAGTATATCACAGTCACATTTGCAGGCTAGGAGTCTGACGCTGTATGCAGGATGGATGGGCGGTGTAGAAGGGTGGGGATAGGAAGAGCATTTAGGACTCTAGGACAATATTCAAGGTGAGAAATATCAGTGTTTAGAATCAAGACAATAGAAGGGTGGATGGGGAGACATGTGCCTCTAGAAGGAGACAATTCTAAGGTCTAAGTTAAGTCATCTAATGCTATCTAAGTGACACATTATATGATGGACTCCAATTTCCCCTTCCACGTGCTAACTCAGTGGGGTGTCCCTAGCCCATCAAGATTTCTATGGCCAACAGAACCTCAGCCCCACTGTGACAAGTGCAGTTGGCTGCCCAACCAACTTTTCCTCCCCACCATTCTTACAACAGAGCCCATAACTCACTGTAGGAGCTGAAAACCTGCTTTCCCAGCAGACTTTGCAGTGAAGGATTAACATCACACATGACTGCAGTCACTGGAAACTAAGGGGAAGCTTGGTGCCAGGAATTTTTTAGTGAAGGCCTTTTTCCCTATAAAAAATAACAAGAGGAGAAATATCCCTTTTCTTCTACTGATCATGCCCTTTGTCATGCCTGTGTGTGATGCCTAGAACTGTGGCAACCATCCTGAGACCATGAGAGAAAAGTGTGAAGACAGAAGCCATTATGTCAAGGATCGGAGAAGAAGAATGGAAAGAACCTGGTTCTTTATTGATGTCATTTGAGCTTTTTAAACCCACCCTGAAACCACATGTCTCCAAACTTCTGTTATATGAAATAATACAAAGCCTAGTTTTAAAAGTTCTTGCTACTCAAAGGGTGGTCAGTGGACCAAGTCTCTCAATATAAACTGGAACCGGTTATAACCAGAGAATTCTGTTGTAACCACAGAATCTTGGGCACTAGCCCAGAAAACCTGAATCAGAATCTGCATTTTAACCAGATCCCCAGTGTCAGTTTAAGCTCCTTTTCATTGAGTATTGTGTTACTTTCCTTGAAGCATCCTAATTAATATATCATTACATACAGTTCCCCCTATAACTAGAAGTAACTGTGTTTTCTCCTGTTATTCCACAATACTTGACCACCTCTCTGCCACAGCATGCCTTTTATTTTGTCATATATACGTAGTAGAGTTAGAACTGTCTGTGGCAGTCTGATCGATACAACGTCATAAATTCCTTAAGAGAAGGCCCTATATCCTACTGGCCTTTCTACTCCCCCTTCTGCCCAGCATTAAACTCCGTGAAAGCAAATATTCAAATATTTATTGAATGAAAGAATAAAAGGAGTAATAATTTCTTTGTAATTCTTCTTGCCAATGAGAATTTTAGAACCTCCAGTAGATAGACAAAATGGACTCAGAGGTATGCTCATGATCTGCCTCGGGCTATAAATGTATTTTGTTTTCTTATTCAACCATTTTTCCAGGTAGAGCCGTGCTCAACAGAGCTCTTCAGAGGCAAAATGCTCCGTAAATCTGGTTTTTTCCTCATGGTGGGCCACATCCTTGCCATCTTTCTAAAGCTTAATTGCCTTATTGTCATTGGAATAATGGAAGTCATCCCAGGGTTGGCCCTGTCCAAGTCACCAGATGCAGCCCTCTGGGGACCACTTTTTCCATATGCTGATTAATTTATAGTAATCAATGCCATAAATTAATCCACCATTTAGCATCGAACGTTGACCACTGAATATGGCCAGGAAAGAAATTCCTGGCCATCTAGAAATCAGGAAAAGCCAGAAAGAGGCAGGCACATTTAGCTGACTCTGCTTTCCTTAAAAGGCTCTGGCGGTGGCCAAGCTTAGAGAAGCTAGAAGGCAGGGATAAATATAGAAAATTGATTTATCTTTTTCATTTAATAAAAAGCATCCATAGATTCTATAAAGTAGAAACTCTGCATATAGGTCACCCAAACAGAGGACGCACACGGGGAATAGATTTTAGCCTTCTCACAACACATACAACAAATAGAGAGCCATGTGGTTTGACTTTCTGGTTTTTCCATGATTTTGTAAACACACCTTCACAGCCCACAGCATATCGGCATGCTGGCCTCCCCCCTCAATATCTGGCAAAATGGCAGTCACCGTAGGTGTAGTGAGCAAAACCCAAGACCTAAGGCAAAGAGGCTTAGGATCTGGTCCCAACTCCATACCAGTTAAAGGTAAGAGGTGAGCCTATCCCAGCCTGTTGGTGCAAATGAGTGCCATCCGTTTGATTATGGACACTCCTCAATCCCAAATTTTAGGGTGGATAAGAAAAACCATATACTTATTTAAGGGAAATAGTTTCACAAAATTCACGGAGGTTGTATGAGATCATTTAGAAGAGGTCGTACTAAATTTTTCCATCTGTTCCAACAATTTCATTTATTTACTGACAGCCCTAATTGGGCAAAGGAGGGGAAGACGTGATGTAGCAAAATAATCCCTAGCAGTGCCTGCCATAATTCAACATTGTCCACTGAAAGCTAAACTTTATTGGACCAAATTGCCCAATAAGGCCCACAGAAAACCACACATGGACAGCTGTGGTTTTAAGTCCCCAATTGACTTTGCAAATAGGAAAATTGCAGAAGCTATTTCAGAATCTGGGAATGCTTATTAGCAAATTTTGCCTGTTCAAATTATGGCCTAGATTGAGAAAATCAGTCTTATAATTGTTGGGGGCATTTTTTCACTCCCAGAAGAAAAACTAATTTTATGTTTATATTAATAAGATTTTTTGAGACACTGTTCATTTGAAATTGAGTGGAAGTTAATTCCCCAGAAAGGAGTTGGTTAACCAATTTATAGACTTACCAATTTGGGTTAACAGACATCTTACTCATACTTCTGATAAATGCACAGCAAGAAACAGAGCCCTGAGCAGTTAGTGGCTTGCCCAAGGTCACTCAATTAGAGGCAGAGCTAGGACCACAGCCTCATTACCTCTTTTAGACCAGTGGTACTCAACTGGTGGTAATTTTGCCCCCCTGAGAGACACTGAATAAGGTTTGGATACATTTTTGGTTTCACACTAGGAAGAAAGTACTACTCACATCTAGTGAATCGGGCACAGGAATCCTAGTACACATCCTATAACGCACAAAATGGCTCCCCAGCATAGTAGTGATGAGGCTAAGAAACCCAGGGGTGCAAGTATCATTTAAATAATAAGGCTTGCATACACACATACACACACACACACACACACACACACACACACACGCAAACACAGAAATGACCAGAGGATAAGATAGCTAGCTACATTACTTCTAATACTTCTTTATAAGCAAAACGGGAACAGAAATGACAACAGAAAACCTTCGACTTTTCCATAACTTCTCCTCTTTCACCCACCTTACTTCCAACACCAGCCCATCCTGCCAGCTCCTCTTTCAAACAATATTCCCAAAAGCAACTGCTTTGGTCCACCTCCACTGATACCTCCCAGACCTGCCACCATTCTCTTTCCCCGGGTCCACTTCAACAGTGTTCTCAATGATTTATCTTCAACCTTCCACCTGTTCAATCTGCTTTCTGCTCGGCAGTCACAGTAACCTTAACAAAGCAAACCTGATGGTGTCACTTCCTGTCCTAAAGCTTAGTCTCCACTGGGACTAATTCCATACATAGCCCAGTGTGCTACTGGAAATAAGTAGGGACGTATGTTGGCTTGTCCTAGTAAGTGGGGAGCTACTAGCCTTTAGCACCTGGGGGTGGAGGAAACGTATTGCCCCGTAACAGGAGGGCTGTGAAGAACTGACTCACCCAAACTGTTGAGCGCCTCTGGTAAGATCCTGTGGCCTCACTGCCTCACCCGCTCGACAGGTCACTCTTGGTGCTCTAGCCAGCGCACTTGCCATTGCTCGAAACTTCCAGGTGTGTTCCATTCTCAGGGATCTGTCACTAGCTGCTCCCTGCCTGAAAAACACCGCCCAACGTATCCATAGGTCTCGTTCCCTTGCTTCTTTCAGGTCTCCACTAAATTGTCATCTGATCAGAGAAACATCACATCATAATCTTATCTAACTTAGCATCCTCCTCACTAAGGTGAGGAGTTATTCTAATCGATGTTTCTTCCTTTCACTTACCAACGTCCGACACCACTGTACGATGTATATTTTTCAGTCTCTTCTGTTTCCTCTCTGTCTCCCCTTTAGCAAGTGTGGTCCAAGAGGGCAGGAGTTTTTGTCTGTTTTGCTCCTCTTTGTATCTTCAAGTGCCTAGAACAGCACCTGGCACACAGAAGGCATTAGACAACATCTGAGAAATGAATAAATGAATGTCTTTACTTAGCCAAAAACTATCCCTCTAGAAATGTGTGATCAGAATAGAGAGAAAAATCATACATTTCCCCTTAATTTGATGGCTGTATATATTTTTTAAAACCTAACATTACTGGGGAAAAAAAACAAGCCTGCATTCACCAAGGACTGCTTGGAAAATTATACTTAGGAAGCCGTCTTAACTGTTATTTTAACTATTTGGTCACCATAATCAGTCTTTGTGGACTGACTGGTATAAATAGGTCGAGCTATTTCTCAAGAACTTCAGGAATCACGGAAGAAAAAAGACCTATTCACATAAGATATCATTGATAGCCTTATTAAGGGATGCAAAGATTCATGGGCTATTTTGTGGTGATGATCTTAAATGTATGAATTCAACAGGAATGGTGAAGTAGGAATCCCTCCCCACTAACTTTGATGGGAGCTGGGTGTCAGACAAAACCGCGATTGCCCTGAAGCCTCGTTTCAGGCCAAGAAACAAATGCTCCCCTCTGGGAGAAGGAGGAGTTTGGAGAGACAGTCCTTTGATCGGTAGGCAGAACTCGGCTTCCTCTCTCTGATCAGTTTCTGAGCTCTGACTAGCCCCCCGCGTCTCTGTCAGCACCCGGGCTAAAGAACAACAGGAATGTAGCAAAGCAAGGAGGATATTATAGGAGAAGTACCTACAATACTCATCACCATTTGAATTTGCTGACCCCGTGTGTTTTGGGTCATGTTCCATAGGCCCAGAGCCCCAGTGGGTATTTCTGTGTAAGTGATTTATTGGGTGCTCCTCTCAGGAGAAGGGCAATATAGGAAGCCAGACAAATTAGGGGAAGAAATCTAAGCAAGGATGTCATTTTTGGCTGGAATTTAGCTTCAGTCTGATCCCCTGGGCAGATGTGGAATACGAAGTGTACCAAGGAGTTGATCCTCCTGAGGCAAGGGGACCCGATTTTCATAACCCTTTGTCGGTCAGTCTTGGGCCTTGGAGTGCTCAACAGGGTGGGGCATGAGCCCCCTGGGGGCAGCTGTGCACCCTGGCCAGCCAACAATCACAGAGGCTGAGAGTGGGGTCCCCTATCCCACGAGGGAGATTTAGATGAGACACCAAGAGCATTTGCTTTATGTCTGCCAGAGTCCAAAAGAGACATGAATCACAGTTTAAAAAAAAACAACAACCCAAAAGCACTTCTCCAAGTATCACTGCCTGGCACAGCATAATTCATAGTGGCCTTGAGAATCATGTCTGGCATCTTGAGTTCCCTTCGGAGGGAACTCTGCTAACGTAGGGCAATGTGGATACGGTATTTGCAATGCCGAATAACAAACATCTCCTTTTCTCCTTGAAATGTTCCAAGCATTTTACAAACAGCCATATTAATGAGTCTCAGACAACAGTGGAAGAGGTTAAGAAGAGATGTTAAAACGTTGAACTTCAGGATTTAAAACAGGAATTCATTTTATCAGCAACGTTGAGTAATAATCAACTGAAACCACTGCAGCGAGTCCTTTAGAAACGTCATTTGCATATATTTTCTTTTCACTTATTTTCCTTAAACCGACAAAAATACCTCCGAAGCAGCATGGTCTAGTCTAGGGTTCTCAATCTTAGCACTATTTACATGTGGGGACAGATCATTTGGGGTTGTTCGGTGCCTTTTAGGATGTCTACCAGCATCTCGGCCTCTGCCTACTAGAGAAGTCAGTGGCACCACTGACCCCCCTCCAGACCCCACAAGGCCAAAGTTGCCCTCCCCACCCCTCCCCCTGGGAGAACCATTGGTAAAGCCAAAGAGACACGGGATAATAACCTTTGGAATCACAGGAGGGCCATAGACTATGTACCTTGAGCTAGCTTTTTTAAAAAGTTATCGTAAATCTTGGTTTAATCATACGTGAAGGGAGAAAAATACCTGGCTTACGGGACCTGCTATAATGATTTCAGTGAAGCACAGCAGTGTGGCCTGGAACCCACCACACTGGTCAGTATGTGTGTTTAGTTCTCGTCCCCCCACTTCCGGAGTAAAATACTTCCAAAAGTGCTCTGCATTCTCGCGTAAAAAGTGAAGGAGGGAACACTTTGTACAAATTAGGACACAGGGTATGGTTGCGCTCCAAAGATCTGAGGTTGGTAGAGGAAAAACTAATTGGAAAAGATGTCATTCCCACTTGTCCCGTTCAGTTTTTATTGAATATTCTTTGGCAAAAGCATATTGGAGATTTAAATAGGCACTTACCATAACTAACCTTTTCTGTGGGGCGCCTGGATGGCTCATTGGGTTAAGCATCTGACTTCGGCTCAAGTCGTGATCTTGTGGTTTGCGACTCTGAGCTCCGCGATGGGCTCTGTGCTGACAGCTCAGAGCCTGGAGCCTGCTGTAGATTCTGTGGGTGTCTCTCTCTCTGCGCCTCCCCAATCACACTCTGTCTCTCTCTCCTTCAAAATAAATAAACATTAAAGAAAATAATAACCTTTTCTCGATGCTTGAATGTATACCAGATAGTATTCTGAGAACATTTTGTGGATTATCTACTAAATAGATACTAGCATATCTGCTCAATTCGTAGCTGAGAAGTAGGAGAAGAGAAAGATGAAGTGATTTCCCCAAAATAACAGCAAATGGTGGCTCTGGAATTTACACTGAAGAGGTCTGTTGGAAAGTGGAAGAGCCAGGTCAGCATCAACAAGGCCAGGTGGTGGTTTGAGAAGGGGAATACGGCAAGAAGGGCGTCCACAATAAGTTGCCAACCCTTTGTGGACCTGTCTCTCAAGTCAGTCCCGCAGGCACCCTTCTTCCTTAAATTAAGAACTTCGAGGCCCTAAGCATGGAAGGGTTGCTGCCACAAACCATATGCAATTCAAATTAAAATAATAAACACTATGAAATTAGGAAGCCCCAAGAAAGTACTAATTTTTCCCATGATGAATATCTTGATGTTTTTTTGAAGCAATTAATATCACATTTTTTGAAAAATATTTTCCCCATGTTTAGCTTGTCTATTGTGGGTATAGTACTGATCACTCTGAGTTTCTTCATCCTCCTGCAAATGTTTCAATATTGAATCAGTGATCTTGACCTTGACCTTGGACTGGAACACTTCGCTTTACTCTCCTAACCTTGGTTAGACCCCTTCATTGCTACCCTCCACGTTCCTTTTGAGCTAGGGCAGACACCAGTAGAATTTGTTTTTAAAGGGCCAGATAGTAAATGTATTAGGCTGTGTGGGCCATGGGGTGGGTCTCAGTCACAGATAGTCAGTTCTGCCACTGTAGTTCAAAAGCAGCCATGGGGCGCCTGGGTGGCTCAGTCGATTAAGTGTCCAACTTCAGCTCAGGTCATGATCTTGAGGTTTGTGGGTTTGAACCCTGCGTCGGGCTCTGTCCTGACAGCTCAGAGCCTGGAGCCTGCTTCGGATTGTGTCTCCCTCTCTCTCTGCCCCTCCTCTGCTCATGCTCTGTCTCTCAAAAATAAATAAACATTAAAAAATTTTTAGAAAAAGCAGCCACAGATAGTAAATAAACAAACTGACATGGCTCTGTTCCAGTAATGTTATACATACACACACACACACACACCCACACACACACACACACACACACACACACACACAAACACACACACACACACACACACACAAAAGCAATGGTCCAGATTTGGCCCAGGGGCCATAGTTTTCCAATCTCTGATTAAGGATCCTGTTTTGCAACATTGTGCAAAATTATATAATAAAAATAACAAGGCTTATGGGCAAAAATGGAATTAGGAGAACAATAGTCAAAAACTTCATCACATATGTGTCAAAAACACGTAGAAAATGATGCCGACCTAATTCATGCAGTGTCACAATTTATACATGTTAAATGGTTAAGCAATACACACACAATAGCACAAATGCTACAATAAATATTGAAAAATACCTGACGTTTGCCTGGAGAAAGATGCTTTGGAACCATCACACTTTGTGAGTGATTGTGAAGTGGTAGAAGGAGGGTCATGAGATGATTCAGAAAGTTGTAACACTAGACGTGGATAGGTGTAACTCCGGACACATGCGATTCAGCCCAAGGTAGCTGGTAGATGTGTGAGGCATGTGTGTGTGTCGGGGGGGGGGGGCGGGGATCCCTTTGTGGCTTGGTTCAGCTGGGTACAGTTTTCTGCATTCGCCGAGTGCTTCTCGTGGATGAAATCACACATGAGCAAACACAAAATTCTTGTTGTGCTCAAATTGCTCCTTAAACTATTACTGTCACTGGAACAAAGTCAGATGTCTCACAGGCACCTCAGTGCCAACACGTCCTACCCTAAGGCGTCCAACTGTTTTTCTTCACCACGTCTTGCTTTCTCCATAAACCTGCTGACGCCATCAACAGCTATCCAACTGCCTTGAACAAAAACTTTGACGTGATCTTCAGCGACTTCTGTCTCACTCACTACATTCAACTAGGCATCACTGCTGTTGGTGTTACCCGATAAATATGTCTCAAATTCATCTTCTGTTTCCATTGTGTACTTGTTCACACTTACATCTTTTCATCTCTTGCCAGAACTCTCACAAGAGTCTTTTTTTTTTCTTCCATTCCCATCTCCCTACACCTGATCTTCTGTGTATTCTGTGTAACCATCATAGTGATCTTCCTTGGAGCAAGGCTTTCTAAGAGTAAGGGCCTCAAATTTCAGTCCTTACTTTGCCCTGCTATCTGTATGATCTTGAGTAACTTACTTAACCTTTCTACCCCCTCAGCTTCCTCATCTAGAAAATGGGAATGCTAATAAGTCTTGTGTCATAGGATTGATGTGAGGATGAAGCGTTTAGCAGACTGTCCGGTATACCATCATTATGATATGTGCTCAGCGAATGGCAGTTCTGATCGATACCATTATTCTAGTCGTTAACATCACTGGTATCGTCATTATTGTCACCATCAGGATAGCATCATGCTGGAAGCGTCTCCCCAAGCTGTAAAACTGGGCTTTTACCCTTTTTGTCATTCGTTTGAACTCAATGCAAAGGAAGTGACATTTATCTAGTGACTACTGCATCCAAAGCAGCATCAGGATGGATACTCAGTTGAATGTTACCACGTAGGATGGAAGAACATCGTATTAATATCTTTAATTTAGAGCAGATTGTCATGATGGTTATGTATAAAATGCAAAGGGAATATAGGCAAAGAGAGATTCTGGTGGAGGATTTGGGAAGCCTTTGGGGGAGATGATAGGATTTGACTGGTCCTGAACGATGGGAAGGGTCTTGAGAGGCAGTTATGAGGGATACGTTCTCCTTTAGAACCATCCAGTGTTGGGTGTGGCCATAAGAGGGAGGGTTTTGAAAGGGCAGGTCATCCACTGCGGCTGCCCTATGGATGAGGAGGGAGGAAATGGGATACAACATGGATCGCTGATGGACTGGGTGGCGGGGAGGGGTCGGCAGGTACTGCTCAGTGGACTTCCAAGTGAAGTCCACGTCCACTCATTCATTTTCATTTCCACCATTAGGAAGTAGACTAAGGTGTAACATTCTCTGGGGATAAGGCATTCCTGGTGGAGGAAGGCACAGGCCAAACCACAGTGGTGGGGATGTGCTGTGACTCTTTGTAAGTTGCCTCCAAACTGGAGTGACTTGAGCGCAAGGTCCAGGGGTAGAAAAAGAGTATCTAGGAATAGGAAATATTATTATCTTTGTGATTTATTCGGCCTTTTAGAAGGAAGAGGAAACGCTGAGAAGACGACGTCACGCCTAGCTCTCTCCAAGCCAGGTGAGCCAGGACCATCCTATGACAATGAGTTTCCAGAGGATAACGGTGTTGAGCTGACCTTGTGAGCTGCCCACGCCCACCCCAGTGAGTGTGCCCCAGCCTGAGAGCAGCCCCTATATCTTGCTTCCACCAGTTTTATGCTGAGTTCACCAGAAATGTCAGCCCCAGTTTTCACTCACTGGAGTCCTTCTCAGTTGAGGCTCAACTCCAAGCATTCCTGAAAATGTGTTTGACATCAGCAACTGGACTTCTAGTCTCTGACGCGTGCTTGCCCCATGGATGATGTTTACAACAGCACATGTGGGAGAGACCTACAGAGAAAAGGTTGTTCACCCCGAGAGCCTGGGGAACACTCTGTGTGGGTCACACAGGTGTCAGTGTAGGGGCAGACAGGCTCTGGAAAACAAGTCTCTGGTAGTACGGCCCAAGAGCACTGCCCTTTTCCAGAACTTGCTCAAATTACTTTCTGAAACAACTGGAGATATGTGGCTAAATACTGACCAAATGCATCATCCTCAGGGTGCCCGGGGGGCTCAGCAGGTTACGATTTCGGCTCAGGTCATGATCTCACGGTCCTGGGATCCAGCTCCTAGTTGGGCTTCAAGCTGAGGATAAAGCCTTCTTGGGATTCTCTCTCTCCCCCTCTCTCTGTCCCTGCCCCGCTTGTGCGCCTGCTCACGCTCTCTCTTTCAAAATAAATAAATAAAACTTAAAAGAAAATCATTATCCTCTAATTCCTAACTTCGGTAAGCCAGAGCTATAATAATTAGTAACCAGGCACTGAAATATGACAGCGAAGAGACATATTGGCAACGTTGCTTCCTCACACTGGAGAGAGAAGCAGACACCGCGCCTGACAGGGGCTTGGTAGATAAACACCACCCAGCATCTGAACCCCTGTGCAGAGATAATTCTGAGGTGCCCTGCACTGTCTCCAGAGTTCCCAGAAGGGCAAGTTTTTCACAGCCGGGCCCTGGTTGAGAAAGCACCCTCTACTGGCTGCCTCACTTCCCCACTTGGCCCGTCCTTGCTTTCTGGTACCTTCTGCCAGATAAACTGCTTGCCCTCAAGCTCTTCTCACGTCTTCCAAGGGAATCCACCTCGGCCAGGAAACTCGTTAAGGGTAGAGGGAAGCTTTTATTGAAAACTTAACGGGAGCCCGGTTCTCTGCCTGACACTTGCTTTTGTCTCCACATTCTTTACCCCCTCGGCACTCATGGAGAGTGCTCACCACAAATTCCTTCCACGCTCTGCCCAACGCTGGACTTTTCCAGCCATAGGAGTGCTCTGCTACAGACTGGACTCAACTCAGGGCTGACACAGAATTAATGCTCCTGGAGCAGCCCTCAAGCACTAAAAGATGGCGGCCAGTCCCACATGCCGAGGGCGACACGGCTTTCAGGTATGTCTCACCCTATCTCCCCAAGGTCCCCACAGGCTTGAGTCTCCAATGCCCACGGCACTGACCCGACCACCAACACGCACTTTGAGAGCTGCCTTTCCTTCCCTCTCCCGCTTCCCGGGTCCCTACAGTACCTCCTAAGACCACCTCCCTGAGGGAGGTGCCAGTGCCACACACTTGCCAGAGAATCTGCTTCTGGGGGAGGCCGGCACAAGACGACACACACCGCATGCTGATAAACAACCGAGTGTGATAATGTACGACTAGCAATGATTATTCATTTTTCTAAGTGCTTTCCACATATTACCTCATGTCATTCTCACCTCACCATACTGGTCTGGGTGTTGATACCACCCTCATTTATAGATGAGGAAAGCAAGGCATAAAACATTGATTATGATGAGGGAAACAAAGGCAAGAAAAATGTAGTTTAAATTAAATTCCCTTAGAGCCTGCAGCCCACTGATAGATGCCAGAGACCTGTAGTGTGGGACACTCATCAAGAAGTTTATGGCTGCCTTAACGCCTTCATGTTAACATTTCCTTAAAAACTAAAAGCAACCTTATCTTGACAATAGCTAAATCCTCAGGGTCCTGTGAGACTCCGTTTTTTGGCATCCAGAAATTCCTTGGATACCTACGTTGTCTATACCTTTCCTCCCTCCACAAACTTAAAAGTGTATAATCAGTCGCTCCTCACAACCCAATACAGCTCTTCCTGCCCACGGGTGCTGCCCCTGTGCCTTAATAAAATCACCCTTTTGCACCAAAGATGTCTCGATAATCCTTAGCCGTTTGCTCATGAATCCCACTTCAAATTTCAACAATTATCTTGCCCAAGGACACATGACTGGTTACTAGAGCACCAGGTCAGGCAGCCTGGTCACATTTTCACACAAGGAACCTAGGCTCAGAGAGCTTAGTCAACCTGCCGAAGGTCACACAGATGGCAAGTGACAAGGCTGAGATCAGAACCCATGTCTGTCTGGGGCCAGTGCGCTTCCTTGGCCAATTAACAAAAATCCTCCTGGAGGTCCCTGCATGCATTCAGTCTTCCACTTGATTCTCTGGAGGCACAGGCCTGGACATTTCACCTGGAGCCCCATCCGGTAGTACTCCGCCTCCTTCCATTCCACAGTCTTGCGCTGAGAAAGATGTGAACCTAATGAGGTATGGGAGGAGGGAACCCCCAAGCCACCAGGTAGCCTGAAGCTACCCCAGCTTTCACCTGGATGCTTTCCAAAATGTGAAACTGCTTCACAAGAATTTGCTTCTTACACGTTTCTGATCCTTGATCCTACTCGAACAGCTGGCGTTTGATGAATGTATTGTTCTTCCAAAACAAGGGGGAAAAGAATAAGCTTTGGGCTTTGAGAGAACATCAAAGCCTTCGGTTTTCAGAATTCGTCTCTAAGTCGCCCCTAAATCAGTAGCCACATCAGTAAGAAGGCAGCACTAAAGAATCAAACACATTGTAGTGGGATGCCTGGTTCAAGGTGGGGCTATGGCACTTCTCGGCTGTGTGAATTTATGGAAATGGCTTTACCACTCTGAGCCTGAACTTTCACAAGATGAGGATAATAGTGCTGGCTCTGTCAGCCTAAGGTGAGGATCATACTCAGGCAAGGCATAGGAAAGATTTTGCAAATATTAAAATGCTATAACATACTAGGGATATTGCATTATTGCAAAGCAGGGTGTGTGTCTCTTCTTTTAATGTTGCCAATATTAACGAATGCAATAAATATTTATGGAGTACATATGAGGTGCCAGACTGCATTGTAGGCTCTGAGGACACAGGGTAAATGAAACAAACAGAATTTATTGCCACACATCCTAGTGTAAACAAAATAAGTAAATACTTAGTTTGTTAGAGGCTGGTAAGTCCTAAGGGGAAAAAGAAAGCAAGGAAAGGTAGAGGAAGTATTGGGTGGATTGTTGCATTTTTAGATATCGTGGTTAGGAAAGATCTCTCTGAGAAGGTTACATCTGGGTCAAGCCTTAGAGAAATGAGAGTACAGACCATGAAGGAATAACTCAGGACAGTAGGACACGCTGGGGTTCCAAGGAGCACACTTTGGTAAGCACTGCCCTGGTGGCCAGACCAACCTCACTACATACTCTTGCACTCCATGACTGTGGCCCTTTGGAAGAAGCAGAATGTGTCTCAGTCCAGCAAAAAGAGAAGTGACCTTACTTGGCCTCCTTTCCAAACATGCTATTGTATATTATGAGGTTCAGGACATGCTACCCCCAAATATGACACCTCAGCATATGAAGTATCAAGCCGAAGGATTTTCTTTTTTTAAAAATGACAGGAGCAAAAAGGTCACTGTGACCCCCAACGCTTCGCCCTTCATCTCTGAAAGCATGAGATAAATCCCCCATGTGAAGGGTACCCGACCTGAACCTGGAGGGAGGGAGACACTCTTACCATCAGAGATGGAGAATTAAGGGCTGGGAAATCTGCACAAACCTTGTGAAACTCACTCTTCTCTTTCTGGTTACTTCTTCACCATTTACTACCCCTGGCCCAAACACCTCTGTCTTGCCAATTCCTCACAAGTTTATGGTCCACTTGTCTAAAAAAGTATAGAAGCTTTCTGCTCTGGTTGCTTTGGGTCTCCATTCTCTTGTGAAGTTTCTCGTGTGCATGTAAAATTCAAGGACGTGGATATGTTTTTTGCTAATTGATCTTTGTCAGTTTAATTTTCAGACCGAACCAGGGACCCTCAGGGAGCTGAGGAAATCATTTTCATCATCTACATAAGCTACTTGCCATCCCATAGTTTCTCTTATCTGGAATCCCAGTTCAGGAAACCTGAGAAAATAGCCCAGAAAGTTTCCATGAACTGGCAGCTCGATAGAATCATCTGCAAAGCCTGCTAATTTTGCAGACGCTCAAGCTCCCATTAGGGCTGTAATCATGCGGGAACATTCGCCATGCGGAGGGGGAGTGTCCGGCTGGCAAGTCCTGCCCAGTCCAGGCTTCTCCTGCCATCCAAAAGTAGAAGGGACCTGTGAACCCTTTCAGAAGCCCAAATGGCACAAAGCGAAACAACTGCCATTAATTTATATGGAACAGTTTGTGAGCATTCCAGATTCCCCCCAAATAACCTCTTAGGCTTTTCTGATACCTGAGGACACATCTTGCTAATGGATGCACGAGATAAATCGAGAGAAAGCACAGATGCTCAGAGACGCAGTTCAAAGCTATGGTGGCCTGGCGCTAAGGTGCCGTCGTGCCCCGGGGAAGGAACTGGCGGGGCCACTGCCGCTGCTTGGGGTATGTGCCGCGTCCATCGCGGCTCACTGCCAAACAAATGCTGAATGTTGCTTGCGCTTCCTGCCTTTTTCTCATAAAAGCAAAAACCCTTTCCAGATTTCTTTTGTTGGCAAAAAACAGGTACTAACGTTGGTCTTTTCTAAAAGCGAAGTGGTATAACGCGAACTTGCGAGAAAAGTGGGGGCTACTGCCCTGTCTGCATAGGGAAGCCATGCTTTCTAGGCAGCTGCTTCTGACAGGAGGTAGTCAGCAGCGTCCCCAGTGCTGTAGAACCAGGATGGGTTCAGCAGCCTCCTCTGCCATCACAGAGGAGGCCCACAGGGTCCCCAACGGCACAGAGGGAGGCATCAGGAGGTCAGTAGCGAGCCCGGAATGATGGAGCTGGCCCCACGTTGGCCAAAGACTGCATCTGGACCGCCTGAGGGTCAGTTAGACTTAGGGTGTTTGTCACGGCTAGAGCTCCGCATACACTGCCTTGCACGTGGAGAGCAAGAAGCCGAGCACTGGGCAGAATTCCCAGGCAACACGTCTGGCCTGAATTTTACTTAACATGTATCGGGCTTCAAGTGCTACGCTCAGCTCCATAGTCCCATTCCTTCCAGTAGAGCAACACGAAGGGATTGGATGCGTCTCAGCTGCCCTGGGATGTGTTCTTGCCACTCGGAGATGAGGTGAGAGACTCGGAGGTAGAGAGCAAGACATGTTTCCAAACCCAAGCATGTCTAGCCAGGGGCCCGTGGCAAAGGGGGTCAATGCTCTGAGTTTCAGTATTTCTACCTGTAAAACGGGAAACCGTTTCTTCATCTCTAATAGGCATTTCCTTGAGGATACACCATCTTATTGTAAAGAATGATTATATTGCTTAACATAGGGTTTGATGATCAGTCGGGTGCAGACACAAAATAACACCAGAGAGGCGTACGAGAGCGAAAGAGATCTGTTACGCTCACGAGTCATAGAAGAGAGAGGCGAGGCTGCGCAGGGGCCACACGGGAGGAGGGGGCAGGGAACAGGCTCTGCCGAGCAGGTGGGGAGCCGAGAGAGAGCGAGGACCTCTGGGCAAGTGCCTTTACTGGAGGTCAGGGTGTGGTGCACAACAAGCAAGAGAGGTGAGGAATTTCACTGGTGTGGTCACTGGTCACAACCAGGAGAGGGCCAAAGGGGGAGCTTTGGCAGGGACTAGCCTTACCATGCTGGTGCACCTGGTCACGTGGGTCAAATGCTTCCTGCCTGTTTGTTTGTGGATCTGTTGAGGTAGCAGGAAAATAGGAAGTCTTAAAAATTTATAATGCAACATCTTCCAAGGGGAGAAGATGCTGTTTGAGTCTACCTATGAGGGACATCCCACCAAGGTACAAACCATCACGCAAAATATTTCCAGGTCCTTCTGGCAAGCCAAAAATCTCTCTGTGGGGATTTATATTAAGATGCCAATTGGCAACCACATGGGTGGGGCTAGAGAGTAAGATGTTTAGTGGAATAAGTCAGGCAGAGAAGGAACAGATCCATACGATGTCACTCATATGTGGACTTTAAGAAACAAAACAAACGAGTAAAGAAAAGTGTGGGGCGGGGGGAGAGAAGCCAAGAAATAGGCTCTTAACTATAGAGAAAAAAACTGATGGTCAGCAGAGGGAGATGGGTGAAATAGGTGATAGGGATTAGAAGCACACTTCCCACGGTGAGCACTGAATAATGTATAGAATTGTTGAATTACCTATTGTGCACCTGAAACTAATAGAACACTGTATGCTAACCGTACTGGAATTAAAATAAAACTTAATGAAGTGTGCAAATGAGACAGGCCATGGGCCCCTTCTGGACCACCAGACAGCCAACATTTTTAGCCCCCCTCTCATCCATCTTATCTGTACTGCTCATTGGATCCTCATTGGTAAATATGTTTTCTCCAACCGCTTTTATTTTTTGCCATTTAATCCCATCTCTATGAGGCAGGAATCATGAAATGAAGTTGACATTTTTACATGAGAAACCGGGGACTCAGAAGGGTAGGAACCCACAGAGGTCATCCAGCTAGAAAGTGGCAAAGCCAGTTCCGGGTGGTTTGATTTCAATTCCCTGATCTAACTGTAAAGCTATACCAATTAATTATTTCTGCCCAACAAATTACCCCAAACCTTAGCAATTTAAAATAACAAACACTGATGATCTCACTCGGTGTCTGAGTGTCAAGACTCAGGGAGCATCTCCGACGAGTGGTTCTGGTTGAGGTCTGTCTTAATGCTGCAGTCAAGACGTTGCTTGGGGCCGCAGTCATCCCAGGGCTTTGTTGGATTAGAAGATCCAAACTTGTTCCCATGGATGTCCTCAAGAAGCATCAGTTCCTCACCACGTAGGCCTGCACACAGGGCTGCTTACAATATGACAGCTGGCATCCCCAGAGTGAATGACCGAGAGGGAACGATACCCAGATACATGTCCTAGGAGGTATCTAACCTAATCTCAGAAGTGACATGTCATTATTTTTCTCATAAAATGCAACTGGTCACAGAGACCAACCCTAGGAGAATGTCGAGGGCACCATACAAGCGTGTATCTTCCAGGAGACAGGGACTAATATGGGCCACCTTGGAGGCTGGACATAACTGTCTAGCAGAGTTTCGAGTTATCGCTTGCAAAGGACTCCACAGCCCCCTTGGCTCATGGTCTCCCTACCACCTACACTTCAGCATGGAGGATGTAGGGGGAGGTCTTTCTAGGCATCTTCTCCTTAATATAGAGACCAGGAAAAAGGTTGGGAGAAGGACTGCATAAATAAATCATTATTTTTTCATCTTTCATCAGGGCCTTCAAAACATTGGACATGATACGTTGAGGGTAGTTAACCCTTCTCAGGACATGCACACACTCATTGTTTTTTTAATAAGAAACAGAAAGAAAGGGGGTGGGGGAAGGGGAAGGGGCTTACTTTTCCAGTCTTCCCGGACAGAGTCCCCATCAGATTTACTGCTGTTTTTCTCATAACATGGCAGGACATAATCTAGCTCAGAAACTAAGAAAAGCTGATGGGGAGAGAAAGGGAGAAACGAGCCATAAATGTTGGCTATATTCCACAGCACCAACAGATGATAAACTCCCGCCACTCCTTGCATAGAGCTGCAACCACAACTGAACTTGCCCCTTTTAAAAATAGCAGTTGGAGTGGAGAGTGTTTCTAAGATAGTAGAGTGTCACCTTCATTTTTAAACATGAATAAGCTACACAAATTAAGCCTGTGGGGGCTAAACCATCGGGCAAGAGAGAGTGAGAGCAGAGGAAGGGGCAGACTTTGTCGGGGGGTTCTAGAAAAGAGTTGGTTATTCATTCACTCTTTCAACTAGCATGTAGATAGCCTTTGTTATGAGATGTAAGCATTTGGGGGAATATTAAAATATATGGAGTATAGGCCCTGCTTTCCAGAAGTAGAATGTTATCGATTGATTCTCACAGATTTAGGAGACAGACGTATCCTCAATCACTTATTCATTCACTGACCAAATACTGCTGGGTCAGACAGACACCGGGGTTGCAAAGATAAGTAAAATAAGGCGTCTGTTCTCCAGAGCCCACAGTCTCTTGGAGGGTCAGGATTCAGGTGGGTCCAGAATAATCAGGAAAGAAAGAAGAAAGGAGGCACCTCATTCCATTTGGGAGAGAGGATGGAGAAGTTTCTAAGGGGAAGTGTTACTGCTGCTGAGTCTCAAAGAGTTTACATCATTCTTTAGATGCATATAATGTAATCTGCATATAATGCACAACTGACTTGTATAACTGATTTTCCATCTGTCTGTCCGTTAAGGGGGTGTGGCTTAGAGATGACAATCTTGGGCTTTGGTTTGGATCCCACTCCTGCCACTTGCTCGTTGTGGAACCTTAGGTAAGTGACTCTCTTGGTGCCTCAGTTTCCTTACCCATAAAAACAAGGATGATATTAGAGATTACTCCCTATGATCATCATAAGAATTAAACAGATGAGTTAATGTCTGCAAGGTGTTCAAAAGAGTACCAAGCCCAAATAAGTGCCAAGAGTACCAAGCCCAAATAAGTACCAAGTTCTATGTAGGCATTACTTATTTCTATGTACAGAGAGAGGCAGTAGTAAACTTTTCCACTAGAATGCTTCCCAGTGATACTGCTGGGTCATGGGAATCAAAATCAAGACCCATGAAAGGGAAAGGCCAAGATGCTGGTTTTGAGAGCATTCCTAAAGACGAGGTGAGGAGTCTTTATGGCTATCCACTGGAAAAAGCCAGAGTTGCAAACTTTTTGGCAGGAAGCAGAGGCAAGAGCCAGGCATCTCAGATCTTCACAGGATCAGAGGCCTTGAGGTGGAATCTATTGTCTTAACCTCTCCCCCCCCCCCCCCCCGCCGTCCCCCCCCCCCCAGGTTCTGGCTTAACTGACTGCAAGAAGGAGGGGCCCAAGTGCTTGGTTGTGTCTCCAGCAGCCTCCTGCCGGGTGGACAATGGCAAATAAAAAACCTGTGCTGCTTTCAATTTCCGTGTCCTCATTGTTTCTCCCCTTCCCCACTCTCTCGCTTTCGTTGGCCCAGAGACGGGACCCACTGGGGAAACAAAGGCTGCAATCAATGTATGGCTTGTATCCTAGTACCTGCTCTACGAAGTATGGAGTGGGAACCCTTATTTGTAGCACGAGAAGTAAAACTAATTGTTATGGTATTGTGTCGACATTGTGGTACCATGTTATATATGTAGCATTCCGTGTTTAGCTTCAAACCAGCCTCCTGAGGAAGCAGATACTTTCATTCCCGTTTTAGAGTGAGTAAAGACAGATGCAGAGCAGTCAATAACTTCCCCAATGTTATTATCAGTAATTGGAAGAACTGGGTTGTGAGCCTAGATCTGTCTGACGCTAAAGCAAGTGCCTGTAACCTCTGTGACACGTGGTGTCAGAACTAAGGAATTCTAGAATTTCAGAGAAGAGTAGAGGCGGACATAGTGAGGATTTCCCCAGAGACCGTTTGGTTTGAGTATCAGACGTGGGTGGGGTTGCACATGTGAGAAAGATGGAGTAGGTCATTCTAAGCCAAGAAATGTGAAGGTTATGATGGCATGAGGGTTACGAACTTCCCAGGGATATGGGGAGGAATCCAGTGTGGCTGACACTGGGGCATGTGGTGCACACAAAGCGGGCTAGGGTCAAGTTCAAAGAGGGTCATTTGTTCCCTCAACCTAATAAAAATGCAAGCTCCTCTTTAGAGTGAGGTTGTGGGCAGGGGAAATGGAGGGAGACGCTGCCTCCTGTGTCCTACCAGGCACCACAGGGAGGCAGCATTCTGTCCCAGAAGCCTCCTGCCCGTGGTTGATGCCCAGTTTCTGCATCACTGTCTGAAGACAGTGGCACGACCTCTAGACATTGCAAGGGACCCAGCTGTCTGGATTGGACTTGATGATGTGAATGGAGAAGCAGAAGAGAAACCTGTAAGGAGCTGAACCTTAGACCCTAGCCTGATGGATCATGAAGCAGAGGGCTCTGCCAGGAAGTAACCTCTTCTGGCTCCTGTGGGCAATACTAACGATTGCAGAGACGCCAGTTTGGATACAACCATTCCACGAAGAGCCCATGTTTTTCCAAATTGTGGTTCACGGAGATAATGAGCCTAGGATTTGTTTTTAATGATCCTATTCTCTCCCAAATGATCCTTGACTAGAAATCATCCCCAGGAAGCTAGCATGTCATTTTCAGAGGTACTGTGAATCCAAAACAACAAAATTCTGACTATTCACTACGAGAGTAGATATGGTATCATCATCAAAAAAAAAACAATAAAGTTATAACCAACAGTTCAGATTCACACCCCAGCTCTTAGCACTAAGCTGTTCTGTGACCTTGGACAAAGTGCTCAACTTGCTCAAACCTCCTTTTTCTTAACTGTAAAATAGGGCTAAGAAAGTGTACCTCACAGGGTAGATGTGAGCAGAAGTGAAATAATGTGCATGAAAACACACTGCTATTTTAAATTAAAAAAAATTTTTTTTAATGCTTATTTATTTTTGAGAGACAGAGTGCAAGTGGAGGAGGGACAGAGAGAGAGGGAGACACAAAACCTGAAGCAGGCTCCAGGCTCTGAGCTGTCAGCACAGAGCTCGATGTGGGGCTCAAACCACAAGCTGTGAGATCATGACCTGAGCTGAAATCGATGCTCAACCGACTGAGCCACCCAGGGGTCCCAACACGCTGCTATTTTAAAGCCTTGAGCTTTGGGACTGCAGGAGAGTTAACAGAGTCGTTAAAGAATCTGAGGGAAATGTAATGCGCTTCTAACATCAGGACCCCTAAGGTATCCCCTTGGACACTACTTTGTGCCCTGCCCTGTTAGGTCCCCCGCAAGTCAGGCTTCCTCCCAGGGACCAGGCAGAAGAAAGAAGAGTTTTGGTCCTGCTTTAGACAAGGTCTCTCATCACCTTCACGTCCCTCTGTGTCCAAATGTTAGACATGGTGACAAACCAAGTGCATTTATGTTTAGATGTGTCTGGAACAAGAGCACAGAGCCAAATGTATCCCTCGCCACTGCCCCATGGCATGGCTAGTTACTCTCTGTTTGTGGTTCTGTAGTCTTGAGAAAGTTATTCAATCTCTTAACGCCTCAGCTTCCTCATCTGTAAAGTGGTGATATTAATAGTATTTCCTTTGTCATACTATTATGGCGAATGATACTTAGGATACTATATGTAAGTGGAATGTCTGGCCCATAAAAAGCACTCAGTGAATATTAGCTACTGCAAACATTGTTAATTACTGCACTATGTCGCAATCACCTCATCCCTTTACAGGGGATGGGGGGGTCTCAGCCCCACTGGACTGCATGTCTCCTGGCAGCCGGGCAAGGGTAGAGGGTCTGCCCTACAACAGATGGTGAATAAATGAATCCAGAAAGGCCAGCCATCCCCGCGGACAGGAGTGGGCAGAGAGCAGGAGAGGAGAATGACTTGGAGGGGCAGAACACTGAGCTGAGACTCAGAAACAGTGGGAGTCATTGCCAGGTAAGGAAAGGTGGCTGGTGCACTCATTCCAGCCACGGCCCCGCGACTGACAGGAGGGCAGGACTCCACGCAGCCCATAGGATGACAGCGAGGCCAGGACAAGCTGGTATTCAGGGCAACTGGAAAGTGAGATGGGAACAGACAGTGGTGGCCTTGAGCAGCACGTTAAGCAGCAGGGATTAGGTCCCGTGGGGTCAGTGTTTTCCAAACTTCAGCCAGTGTCACCTGCACAATTTTTGCCAGATCTAAATAATGCAATATCTCTCACTTAACCTCTTAACGTTTTCCTTAATTTACCCGTTCTCTGTATTTATTTTTATTTTTAATTTTTTAAAAATGTTTATTTATTTTTGACAGAGAGAGAGAGACAGAGCATGAGCGGGTGAGGGGCAGAGAGAGACACACACACACACAGAATCCGAAGCAGGTTCCAGGCTTCGAGCCGTCAGCACAGAGCCCGACGCGGGGCTCGAACTCACAGACTGCGACATCGTGACCTGAGCGGAGCTGGACGCTCAACCGACTGAGCCACCCAGGTGCCCCAACCCGTTCTTTTTAACTTAACTAAACCTGCCATCTAAGAAAACTCTATTACTATTGTAAATAATAATCCATGTCTTTTGCTGTAAACATAATGGTGAAACGAGTAAAGTAAAAACAAATTACTTTCATAAACCCTTGCTAGATACTTTTGCCTGCAAAGGCTCTGAGCCTACTGTCTCTTGGCTAAAAAGGGAAATCAGTAGGTTTTCAAGGAGTGTGAAAACCATCAAGCACATATGGCAAACTTTTCACTTAGAAAGATGGAGAGGAAGCTGGGAAGGGAATGCGTTTGGTGCTGTGGAATTTGATATCAGGTAATGCTGTCACCATGAGTTTCTAAAAGCATCCTGAGAGCTGCCAGTGGCAAAGGTCCCACAAGTAGGGGAGCCATCTTGGGGTGATGGGAACATCTCTTAATGGTTTTAGGGAAGCAAACTTACCCTTTTGGAACACCTTTCTGGTGATATTGAGGGCTGTGGATTTATGGGGGCTGAGACTGGTGGCTGGGAGAAGGAAACAACCACAGCCCAGGTGAGAGGTAGTGAAGGTCTGAGGGAGAAATGCTGTGGGGCCGGGGAGGAGAGAAGCCACTGACAAGATATACACAGAGCCTGGACCGTGCTTGTTGACTGACTAGGCAAAGAAAGAGTCTAAGATGCCCCCCCCCCACCTCCGCAAGGGATCAGCTTGGGCAACAGGGAATTTGATGGCACCACGGCGAAAGAGAATTCTTCAGACGATGTTCCCACTTCTCTTTTCTGAACTTGTCCATCATCTCCTTCCAGGTTCCCAGATTCTTCCAGCTGACTTCTAGGTACTCAGAACTTCAGGAAGCCCCCGGTCAGAAGAGTTTATTGTCTAAACCCGTTATACTACCTAGGACTATCCAAGGTAGGGGTCAGGCTGACGACAAACCACTCTACATGTTGCTCTCCCCATTCCACTACTATTATACAGTTGAGAACTAGTTAAAAGGAAAATCAAGCATGGGGGCAAAAAGACGTTCCAGAGACGGGGGCAAAAAGTCACCCAGAGAATCCCCCAAATCCAGGCGTGGTTTCTGGGATTTCACAAATTTTCTTTTTCCACTTGGTGACTAGGTGGGGTAGAGAAAATCAGAGGCAGGTGCCTGGGTGGCTCAGTCAGTTAAGTGTCCCACTCTTGGTTCTGCTCAGGTCATGATCTCACAGTTAGTGGGATTGAGCCCCACATCGAGCTCTGTGCTGACAGCATGAAGCTTGCTTGGGATTCTCTCTCTCCTCTCTCTGCCGTTCCCACCCCCCACCACTCTCTCTTTCAAAATACATAAAATTTTAAAAAAGAAGAAAGTTAGAAGCTAAGTGTATGCATTTGTGTCTCAGATCATGTCTTAGAGCTGTTGGAGGAAGAATTTCCTTGACCCCAGGCTTCCCCACACTTCACTGCTCAGACAGACACCTTTAATTCCAACAGTGGAATTCTTGCCCTGTCCTTGAGGGGCCAGTGGTCTTCACATCAATTTGCTCTATCCTGGAAATGAGACTATCCGTCTTATTCTCCCTGATCCAAATGAAAACATCAGCCGGCAGTCACAGCAGAAAGTGGCTAATGAACCAGCTCACGCTATGGTGTAAATGACCGTGAATAAGTTAACTGTCTAACATTTAGCAACAAATTAATCCAAAGGAATAAATATCTTCTGCCGAGTTTCAGATCCACGGGGCTTTATTTTGAAGTAGCAAATACATCTTTTCCCTCCTACGAGGCTACCTTAAATCAACAGACACCAAGGCTCTAAAGTTCCATTGATTGGGTAAGAGTGGCCTATAAAAGACACTCCCAAGAGTGTCACTGGCTGTCTACTTTCAAGTCTGGCCATGGAGTCCATTAAGTTCCAAAACAAACACCTTCTCCTATTTCTAAGAATGATCACACCTATTTCAAAACGAAAACTTCTCCTTTGGTGAGCTTTAAATTGGAAACACACTAAAGGTAGTGGCAGAATGCATAAAGGCTGTCAGTGGAGGACCCAAATATTTCCGCGTAACTTTGTGTGAGTGAGTGGACTAGTGATGTGATCTGACATTGTACAAGCCACTCAAACGTAGTATCTGAATAGGAAAATGGAAGGGAACACAGGTGGAAGGAACAAGTGTCCAGGAATTATATAGGTAAACTATGGAGTTCGCTATTTTCAGAAAGTGATGATTTCTCCTTCCCTCATTATAAATATGTCAATTTCCTTTAAGTGGACTCCTTTCAATTTGGCCTTGTTGACAAATTTCCTATTTGAAGCTACTTGAAGAGATTGAAGAAGTTGTTCCTAATTGGATTTAAAAATACTTCTTGACTCTGAGATGGGAGGCAATAGGTTTTGCAAACTGTGACCATTCAGAATCCATAAGGTCAATGTCAGCCAGCAGGTCTATTTCCTTTAACTTTTAGAATGAGAGTAGCTTAAATATATAGCTGTATTATGGTCTGCTATGTCAGAGGATCAAAATTAATGACATGGGCTACAGAACATATTCTTTCTCCATCCACCAAGTCATGTTTTTCTAACTCAGAAGTACCTTCTTTGACATAGTACTTGATTATTCAGCCAAATCATAGATTCCTAAGACAGAAAGGAAGTGAAACGTACATATACCCCATATTGTTACATCTAAAATAATGGTTTCCAACCCTGGATATTCATAAGAATTCCCTGGGGAGATTTTTTTTTTAATGCACATGGCTGAGCCCCACTCCTCAGCTACAAATCATTATCTGTGGTAGTTTGGGCCCAGGCATCAGTATTTTTGAAAGCGACTCTGTGACTATGATGAATAGCCAGGGTCGGGAATGACTGACTTGGAAATCAAACTCACCCCTAGTGTTGAGATTTTGCTTCTAAGTGGTCAAATTCAAGGAACACTCCATTCCCTAGAGAAAACAGTGAGTTTCCCTCTCTCCTTCAAGGTCCTACTAGCAACATCTGATGAAGACAACTCAGGTGTGAGCAAAGGCTGGGAAACTAACCCACTAGATCTTGTGTCAACCCAGACCATCCTGGACTTTGTGCCCTATGGTTGCCATACCTTTGGCCTGGGCAATGTATTTCTGCCTGGGGAGTGAGCTACAAGGATCCCTCTTAGCCTATGTGCCTTGAGGCATGTGTTATTCTCAAAAATGATGATCTAGCTTTTATTTGATTGATTGATTGATGATTGATTGATTTTAAGAGAGAGAGAACATGAGTGGGGAGGGGAACAGAGGGAGGGAGGGGGAGAGAGAGAGAGAGAGAGAGAGAGAGAGAGAGAGAATCTTAGGCAGGCTCCAAACCCAGTGCAGAGCATCACGCAGGGCTGGATCTCACGACAGTGAGGTCATAACCTAAGCCAAAAGGAAGAGTTGGGTGTTTAACTCACTGAGCCACTCAGGCACACCAATCTATTGAATATAATAAGTCAGTGAACAACTGTTGAACTTCTACTGTGCTTAACACTGTACCAGGCACGTTCGTGAACAGAGAGTAGGAGCTAAACCCTGTCTTCAGAGAACATCTATTTTGTGCACCTATAAACCAGTGACAAAGAAATTGTGACTTGAAAGAGCAGTGATCTCTCAGATTTTAGACACTGACCAAAATAGAAAGTACACATAGCAGAATAACAAAGAATAGATTTGGACCCAAATGGGGAGATATTAGAAAGCGTCGTGGGAATCCGACAGAGGAAATTACACTTGGTAAAGAGAGCCATGGGGGGATTTGGTCCTGAGGAAAACCCCACTGGCACTGTGAGCCGTGGTGCCAGCAGAGAGAGGGGATGGGCTGGTGGAACACTCAGGAAGGTGTCTTCACATGACTTTGTGGCCATGGGATCCCATTTTAAATGGAAAAATGATAAGAATTAGTCTTCGGGAATGGAGAACAGTGAAGAAGAATGAGCCCAGATGCAAGGTTTCTAAGGTAAATGCGGGTATGGATATAAACAGTGATGCTGGAAAGGAACCAAAAAGTTGGCTTGTAAAGACATTGGGTTCGAAGCCATTCTAGGACATCTGAATAAAAACTCCCAGTTGGTAGTTGAGGATAAGAGGTTAGGGTCTGAATAAGGGAGAGCAGAATGATGGCTTCTTTAAGATTGAAGACAGAAGGAAAAAGGAGCACAGGGCTGCAGAGTCTGTGGAAGAGCCTTGAGAGAAGAGATACATTAGTGAGGTCTGTGCATGAGAAATATGCTTGTGCAGTTATTTATATGTGTAAATGCCTCCTACGTGGTTTGATTGAGATTGAAATCTCAGACTTTTGCCCAAAACAACTCCGTCTTGTGCCATCAGTTCAAAATCTTCCACACAGCATGAAGTTCCTTTTGTAGATTTGCTTATGCTGACCAATTAGCTGTGACAGAACATTTTGTCAGACAGAAAAAATATGTACAGAAAAAGGGTGAGACAGTTGCCTTTTAGAACTGACCTTTCATTTTTCATATTTTATTCATCCCTTGTTGCAGATAAGGTTAAACTCACTGTTATTTAAACTGTGTTACTAATTCAGTGAATTCATGGGAAAACATTAAAACTTAATAGTATGGAGGATTTTAAGCATCTTATTTTTAATGAACCAATTATTACCTTTTCTCCAATTATCCATCAATCGTAGGTCTTTTTTGTTCCAGACTGTGAAATATGGAGTAGTCTAGGAGTATTTAGCAGAGAATCTGTATGTAATGGGATTCAACAGGAAACGTACAAAATAATCATTATTTCTCTTTGGAACTCGAGTAATATAACTAACCCATCTGGGACAATTTCACTTCATCTTTAAAATGGACCAAACTAGATCTGACTTGTTCATCTAGTAGGTTTTCTATGAAGGCTAACGCTAAAAAAATGGAATAGCATATGAAAGAACTTTCTAACAGTTTAAGCCTTAAAGGCACGAAATTTTTCACTGTTGTAAATTGTATGATGACCATGAAGAGAGTTCTCGGTTAGCATAATGCTAAGGCAGACGAAGGAGCATTTGGCTGGGCTCTGAGTGACACAGAATGTGGGTGCATCTGAGATCGTCCTCGTTTGGGTAGTTCACAGAAGGTGGCACTAAAGCAAGGGTTTTTATCCACATGATTTATCTGGAAAGTGCTGCGAGGGAGCGGGGAAGGAACCCAGGGAGGAAAGGACAGCAATAGAGGATGCACACATGGGCAGGACCCTGTGGGCAACATGGGCCCAGTCCCGTAGGGGATCCTCTGAAGGACTATGTCCAGCACTCCTCAGAATGACCCACTGGGGTGATGAAGCACAGGTACTCGGTCACTAACTCCCATCCTACCCTGGAGGCTTGTTCCTGGGGCCTTAACTCCTGACGTTTCCAGGCTGTGACATGTAGTAGCTGCAGGAAACCAGAATATGTCACCCCGAAATATACTTCTTTGACAAAAGCTTATTTTGAGCCGAAAGCAATTAATAAGCAGCAAAATCAAAAGAAAAGCTCCCTCTGCCTTTCTCCTTTTCTGCCTAAAGGCAGGATGTAAATTCTGTTTTACAGGAGATGGCACCAGAGGAATCTACAAATAAACCTGACTCCATTAGTTTCTTTCTATATAGTTACTTTCCCACAACTTTGCCATCCTTGGAAGCCAAAAAACCACTTTCTTTTGTCCTGTCATTTTCCTGCAAAATTTATTGTTCTTTGTTGAAGATGCTGTGTAACCCAGAGTTCTAAGCCACCTCTGTGTCACTCATGCCTGGGTTCTCCCGCGTGGTACATGTGCGATACACATGTTGACAAACTTGTTTTTCTCTTGTAAATCTGTCTTTTGTTACAGGAGCCCCACTTAAGACACTGTAACACGTTTGCTCCCCTACGTAGCTAAGCCCACTTCTTCTGGCCAGAGAGCACCTCCAAGACAGAGCTACCGGAAGCCACGGGCACGTGCAGAACGTCTGTTGGTGACCTCGAGGGGAGAACAAGGCCATACAGAGGGGGGCACCAAGCCTCTGCGTTGCAGCCAGACAGACTTGGTTTTGAATCCTGGGTCTGGTCCCCATAAACTATCCTGCTTCAGCACATCACTCAACTTTCCTAGCTTCAATTCCTCCAGCTGCGAACTGGGGGCAACAACACTACCTTGCAGAGTATCAAGTAAGTTATTATGCATTCTTTTGATGGCACATACAATAACCACTGTTATTCAAAAATATTAAATGTCCTGGGACAAAGCTCCTGCTATCAAATTAAATGAATACAGGGGCACCTGGGTGGCTCAGTCGGTTAAGCAACTGACTTCAGCTCAGCTCATGATCTCGCAGTTCGTGGGTTCGAGCCCCGTGTCGGGCTCTGTGTTGACAGCTCAGAGCCTGGAGCCTGCTTTGGATTCTGTGTCTCCCTCTCTCTCTGTTCCTCCCCTGCTGGTTCTCTGTCTCTCTCTGCCTCTCAAAGATAAATAAACATTAAAAAATTAAAAAAAAAATGAATACAGGAAGTCACATTTATTTGCACGATGAGTCCACTTGTATAAAGTACATCCATTTTATGCATAAGGATAAATAATTGGGGCAAAACATACTAAAAGATTAAGAGTGCTTATTCTGGGTGGTAGGAAAATAGATAATTTCTTATGTACACTTTTCTTCATTTTTAAAGTTTTCTACAAAGAGTATATATTACTCTATAATCAGATAAAGGCAAATTTCACAGAAACTATTCTTCGGGGCTCTTCGGGGAAATAACAGATAATTGTACCAAAAAAGTATTTATTGGGGCGCCTGGGTGGCGCAGTCGGTTAAGCGTCCGACTTCAGCCAGGTCACGATCTCGCGGTCTGTGAGTTCGAGCCCCGCGTCGGGCTCTGGGCTGATGGCTCGGAGCCTGGAGCCTGTTTCAGATTCTGTGTCTCCCTCTCTCTCTGCCCCTCCCCCGTTCATGCTCTGTCTCTCTCTGTCTCAAAAATAAATAAACATTTAAAAAAAAAAAAAAAGTATTTATTATAGTACATGACACAGACTATGTGCTCGATATATGATCATTATAAAGGCAAGAAAATGCTACTAATAAACATGACTGAGCGCTTACTGTGCATTTATTTCCTCTTTTAATTCTCAAATTAGTCTTATGCAGTATATACTGGCCTCACCACAATTGAACAGATGTAGGATACTGAGAATTATGAAGAATACTGAACCTTATTAAAGAAATACCTTTCTATGTATCAAAACCCCTCAGAATGGTGTTGACATCTTAAAATAAATCACTCAGGGGCACCTGGGTGGCTCAGTTGGTTGAGCCTCCAACTCTCGGTTTCGGCTCAAGTCATGACCTCGAGGTCTCGTGGGTTCGAGCCCCACAGCGGGCTCTGCCCTGGCAGTGTGGAGTCTGCTCAGGATTCTCTGTCTCCTTCTCTCTCTACCCCTTCCCCACTCTCTCTGTCTCTCTCAGAATAAATAAAGACACTTAAAATTTTTTTAAACAAATAAATCATTCAGAAAAAAAATCACTGTCCTACTTTTTTTTTTTAACTTCAGAGATTAAATACAGTTTTAGTAACTGCTACTTGACCAGAACAGTGGTTAAGGGTAAATGTCAAAGAGTAGCTCCTATAGGTGACCGCATCCCATGAGCAGATTGTGTGGCAGAAATCAGATGGACCCAGGAAGCTTTCGGCTAGTCCTGCAGGGTAAGAGTCCTATGCCTCTCTGACACCACAGTTTTCTTTTCTAACAACAAAGGAAAGCCGGAGGCAGCATTTCAGCCTGCAAAGACCTCATACCCCAGAGATGAGAAGAGGCTGCTTCCTGGACAGTTCTGTGGTGGGCCACAGAACCAAAAAATACCCTGGATGTGCCCAGTATAAGCACAGCCTGAGAAATAAAGAAAGGAAGATTTGTATTGGGCAGAATGGTGTTACTTCGTTGTATCTATTTTGCTGAGAGTAAAGCCAAGGCCCTTTTCTTGTTTCTTTGTTATTGTGGCTGGTGTGTATGTTCTACAGAAGCATTGAGGACTTAATTAAAATAGTTTCAATGGCCCTAGTCTGTCAAGCTTCCAACTCCCCCTTGAAAACCTCTCTGTTCTCCTTCTTAGTGAATTTCATTATAAGGAAATCAAAGAGAAAAACTCTGGAAATTGTCAAAAATAAATGGGGCAGGGGTGGTGGGGAGGGAAGGAGGTGCTGGCACCTGCTTGAGTTTGAATAACAGCAAAGCCATTCGTAATTTTCAGCTGAATTCTTTTCAAATGGCATAGAGCTTCAGCTACCATTTGTCAGAGGTGGAGGCCTTTGAAAATACACAGGAGAGGCTGAAGTCTATTTTCCCGGCACCTCTCTGCCTCTGTTTCTTGTTGGCAGGAGGGGAGTGGGGAAGGCGAGAAAAACAGCTTTGCCTACTGCCGTTTTGATTTGACGTGGCACAAAAGTTTGCAAGCCCTTTGGATGCATGCTCCTATGAATTTGATGGAGGCTCTTGTGTGGACGAGCAAAAGACCTTGTGTCCCAGACAGAGGACAAGCAGGGTGTCTGGGGGCTGTGAATACCGGGACTCCCACTAGTGAGCTTAGGTTTATATACTGACTCCCTTGTGGTATTAGAATTAAATGGTATTAGAATTAAATGGTATTAGAATTAAACTTAGAATTAAAATGGCCTGCTATAATGATTTTGGTATCATTCCTAACTTCGTTTTGTGACGCTTTCCTAGATTTTCCCTAGACTTTCATCACCTTTCTAAAAAATTTGTATTCTCGTGTGTTATTTTATGCATTATTGTGAGCTACCTTAAGCCGTTTTTAGAAGAGAGTAAAGTATAAAGAATGTTAAAAGAATTGCTTGTGCAGGGCGCCTGGGTGGCTCAGCCTGTTGAGCATCTCACTCTTGATTTTGGCTCAGGTCATGATCCCAGGGTCATGGGATCAAGCCCCAAGTTGGGCTCTGTGTTGAGTGTGGAGCCTGCTTAAGATTCTCTTTCTCTCTCCCTCTGCCCCTCTCCCCAGCTCATGTTCTTTCTCCCTCTCTCTAAAATAAAATTTTTAAAAAAATCAAAAATAACAGAAATTTTAGAAAAGAATAGTTAGTGGACGATAATGAGGGGTCCACTCAGTACGTGGACAAAAGGTTGTCCTCTAGGAGTGAAAACAAAGGGGACACTGTGTCCCAGGGCATGGCTATAGATTGCTTGTTCCATCCGGAGAAGGAATGTTTTAGCTGAAAGGGGTAATGTGGATAGAAAACTGGTTCCAATGTGCCAACTTGACAGTCTACCATTGTTTCAGAGAGAGTTCCTAAACCTGGGGGTGACAGGAATTCTGGCCATCAGCCAGGGGTGCCTCTAGTGTGGGGCAGAGGGGGTTTATCAGGCCTCACCACGGCCTGAATAGATAGCTCTGCGAACATCCATTTCCGTTTGCCCTATATCAGTGCCGACCTGACACATTTCTGATTATTTTATTGAGCTCCAGGCACCCCGATGAAAGTACAATTGACAGAAGGGAAAAGCATACTGATTCCTGGAACAAACTCAGTCTTACTATGAGGTTCTCCAGTGAACTTCTGGCATTGAATTATTAGTCACGTGTACTTAGTTAAGAGAAGCTGAACTCTAAAACACTCATCACACCAGTGAACTGAGAGAAAGTCTAGTTTCTGTATCTGTATGGTTGCATCCCCAACTGAGTTTACCAATTCATCTAGGAACTCGAATCCTATTATGCTTTGGAGTGGTCAGGCCTCAGCACTCCCTTGGTTATGGCCTCGTGCCTGTCTTTGATGGGGTTCCCACAAAATCCCGAGATAATGATTTGTATTTGGAAGATGATCCTTAGGAGCGCTGGAAAGACAAAGGAGGAAGGAGGCAGAGATGGGAAGAAACCACCATGGTCCCCTGAGACTCCGTCCTTTTGGGAGGCTTTGGAAGATGATGTTGAATATTTCAACTTCACAGGAGAGGTATTTACCCTTGATCACATCCCTCATTGCTGAGGATTGCTCTAGAGGAATTAACTCCTGGGGACACTGCTTAGGTGGAGTAAACTTCTGTAGCCAGAGGAAGCCTCCACCATAGACACAGAGTTGCTGGCAGGGCGGTAGGAAGCCCTTGGGCTATATGGAACAGCGGGCTCTACCAAGATTATAGAGTGGGCTTTGTCAGTGTCTGCTATAGTCCCCTTTAATGATGACAGAAAATGAGACTACACTCTTGCATTTCCTGCTCCTGCCTACTGCTGCCTGATTTATTTGCTGTGTTCATTGATTTTGATTCTGAATTCTGTAGTAAACTTCATAAGAGTGGTCCATGTTGGATCACTAAAGAACACTAATTGAGGGCTTAGGGCACTAACAATGCTTAAAAAAGAAAAAAACAACTTTCAGAAAAAAAGTATTGCAACTATGATCAAGGGAAATAACACAATTTTACTGACTTCTTTTCATTGATATTATGGTTAGAATTGTTTTCATTTTGAATCATACGTGGTGATTGGACAGCCATGGTAACCAGAGCTCAGGGCTTCTAATGTTGTTAATATAGCCCTGAGGCTAAAGGTGAATCCAATCAGGGCATAATTAATTTCCTGGCCCTAAAGTGTGCTGGAGTTGTCTCTCCAACAACCAAGGAGCTGCCTTTTCTAAGAATGGCTTCAGCATGTAGGAATGAAGTTGATCCTGCCCTTTTGTCATTGTGACTGGACATCTGATGCAAGTTGTATCAACCAGAGTTGCTCTCTAAAGAATCTGAAGTTTGGGATGAAGAAATACATAGTAAGAGGGATTGGACCTGAGTAACCTTAAGACGGTGGAACTTTGGAAGGAAAGTCCATGTGCCCTTCTGGAATGAGATCTTGATTTTTTCTTTCCATTCCAAAACCAAGGTCATTAACTAAGACTTCAAGATAGAGGGTGGTGGACATTCATTTGTTGCCTGGTTAATGTCTATCCCCTAATTCCCACTTTCTAACAGGGCACTGGTTGACATTCAGGTGTCTGTCTTGTGGATAAGGTGATCCCACACTCAATCAGATATGGACATTAGTAAGACTAACCCAATCAGTTAACCCCATTTCCTTTATCACAGTCACTAGTTCAGGCAACCCAGATCAGGTCACTTTCCAGGCCACAGGGATTGCTAAATTGTTGGTCACATCACCCGATTTAGACTCTTATCCTTCAAATAAAATGTACTGGTTCCTTGTATTGGCCATGTACTGAAGGGCACGAAATCATGGTGATAATGAGCCATGGTGTTTTTGTTTTTTTTTTTTTACAAAGTTCAAGGAGTACTTTTATGTTAATGCTATAATAGCTGGGGAAATACTCTGACGAATGCAAAGAATGATGCGGTCATCTGACTCTAGGGTAGCCTCCAAGGACTCTTCCCTTATGCTATTTTGTGCCTTTTTATAGTCTGTAAAACACTAAACAGAGCTGCCCTAGGCAGCAAATAAGACATTGCAGAAATGATGGAGTGCCACTTATAACACTAGGTCATAAAAATCACTGTAGCCTCTATCTTGTTGTCTCGTTTTCACTCACTCTTGGAGAAACCAGATGCCATGTCATAGGGAACTCATGAAGCTGAATGGAGGGGCCAACATGGTGAGGAACTGAGGCCTCCTACTAATAACTAGAATTACTCACATCTATGTGAGTGAGCTATTTTGGAAATGGATCCTTTAGTCCCAGCTCTGGCTGACATCTTGCATATATATTTGATAAGCATTCCCAAGCCATACAATTCACTTATGCCATTATTGAATTCCTGACCCACAGAAACTGTGTGAGATAATGTTGTTTTAAGCTGCTAAGTTTGAGGGTACATTTTTATGCAGCAATAGATAACTAATACATATGGTAAACCGCCCATATATAAACACACATTAATACAATAATAATATAATTTATATATATTATGCATATTATTTATAAATATAATTTAATAACCACTAATATAATATAATATAATATAATATATAAATGTATATACACATACATATCTCATGAGTAGAAATATATTTTTCTGAAGAATCAATATATTTTCTTATTGGTTTTGCTCATCCATCCATCCATTCATTTATTCACTCATTCATGGAGTGTTCACCATAAGCCAGGAAACGAGCTAGGCACCAGAGATACATGGTCCCAGCATTCTAGGTGTTCCATCTATAGCTACAAATTTCCTAAAAATCCTTGGGTTTGCCTCCGGTTTATCAGCTACCGGTCTCAGTATTCACAGAAAACACAAAGCTGACTGGAAAAACAATTTGAACATTGAGCTAAAAGGCTGAGCAAAAAAGAAAAATGTTAAAGTGAAGACAGGCTCTGTAATCAAATGCACATAAACACATCATTTTGTCAAAAGCCAGCGAAACTGTCTCAAAACTGATGTCCTACCTTAACCTAAAGGCGCCAGGAAAAAAGGTCACTGCCACAGTGGTTGAGCGATGCTGTTTGTTTGTTTGTTATTTACAAGACTTCTCAATTTTGACTGGACATGTTCTCAGAAACAGTAAATCCACAGAAGATGGAGATAATCATGTACAGGGCTAAACATGCTCTCTGTTCAGTATCTATTCCACACACACAAGCACTTAATGCCTTTTATTCGGATGAGAATGATGATCATAATCATCAGACCCAAGTGCAATACACCAAAAACTCAAGAGCACAGTCAGATCAGAGGCTTTGGAGGCTCCGATGTTAATTTTCCCAGACAAATTTCTCCTCTCTGAATACAGAGTTAATGGGGAAGCCATAAAGAAAACTTGTCTCTCTAGAAATCGAATCTCCCCCCATTCCCACAATGTATGTATTTCTTTCATTCCCTACATTAGGAAATGTAATACTAGAATTGAGCTCAAGAATCCTGCCTTTTTTCAATCTAACTACTGATTGGTTTTGGATGATACGAATGGCATGTAGCCACTTATTAACGTGCGTGGTTTTAGGTGGTAGGCATAATTTGATAAACATCAATAAGTGCCAGCTAATCAAACATTTTAAGTTTGCTAATATGCTAATATTTTTATGCATCATTTTTACAGCTTTCTAAAGGCATATTTGACACGTACTAACGAAAAATATTTAAAGTATACAATTTGATAGTTTGACATACGTATACACTGGGGAAAACATGACCCCCAGGAATATAATGAAGGTGTCTTTCTCGCTCAAAGCCTTCTTTTGTAGTTCTTCCTCCTGCCCCTCCCCACTAACCCTTAATGCTAAGTAACCACTGAGTCACTTTAGCATTATGGATTAGTTTACATTTTCCAGAATATTACGTAAAGAGAATCATATACTATATATGTTCATGGTCTGGTTTCTTTCACTTAACACAGTTATTTTGAGATTCATCTTTTTTTGTTTTCCTTTCTTTTTCCCAAAGAAACAGCTTTTTGGTTTTTGTTTTGTTTTGTTTTGTTTTCATTTTTGTTTCTTGCACAGTAATATTCCATTCTACGGATATAACACAATTTTTTTTTTCTTTTCAGCTGTTCTGGGGGTGTCTTCAATTTTTTACTATTATAAATGAGACTGCTATGCACATTTGTGAACAAGGCTTTGTGTAAATGTGCCTTCAGTTCGCCTGGGCAAAATCCTAGAAGAATGGCTAGCTCATGTGATGGGTGTACATTTAACATGTTAAGAAATTACCAAACTGTTGTCCAAGGCCATTGTGCCATTTTGCCTTCTCATCAGGAATATATGGAAGTTCCAGTTGCTCCATATTTTTATCAAGACTTAATATGGTGCAGGTTTTTTAAATTTTATACATGCTAATAGGTATTAGTGGTATTACACTGCTGTTTTAATTTGTATTTCTCTAACAACTAATGATGGTAAACCCCTTTTGGGAACTTATTTGCCATCTGATGCCTTTAAATTTTTGCTCATGTTTTGACTGGGTGTTTTGTTTTCTTACTGCTTTGTTTTGAGGGTTCTTTATATATTCTGGTTAAAAGTCCTTTAATAGGTGATTTGCAGATACGTGCCTTTAATTCCCTAAGAATGTCTTTCAGAGAGAGATTTGTTAAATTTGATAAAATCTACTTTATAAATGATTTATCTTATGGATTGTGATTTAGATGCATATAAGAAATCTTTCCTAACATAAAGTCACAGAGAGTTTTCTGGTGGTTGGTTTGTTTGTTTTAATAAGTTCTATAGTTTGAGGTTTTACATTTAGCTTATCGTGTATTTGAATTATTTGGGGGGCATGGTTTAAAGTATGAACCAAGGCTTTTTGCATTTTTGGATATTAGTTTTTGTTTTTGTATTTTTGCATATTAAATTGTTCAGGTACCATTTGTTGAACAACATAGTTTTCTCCTCCTCTGAATTGCCTTTGCACATTGGTCAAAAATCAATAGACCATATATATGTGTAAGTCTACTTTGGGGCTTTATATTTTGTTCTATTGATTTTTTGGTCAACATTCATGCCAATATTACACTGTCTTGATTGTTGTAGCGATGTCATACATTTTGAAATCATACAGGCCAGCCTCTCTTTGTTTTTCTTTTCTTTTTTTTTTTTTTTTCAAAGCTGTTTTAGCTAATCTAGGTCCTTTGTATTTTCTTTTTTTTTTTAATTTTTTTTTTAACATTTATTTATTTTTGAGACAGAGAGAAAGAGAGCATGAACAGGGGAGGGTCAGAGGAAGAGGGAGACACAGAATCTGAAACAGGCTCCAGTCTCTGAGCTGTCACCACAGAGCCCGACACGGGGCTCGAACCCACAGACCGTGAGATCACGACCTGAGCCGAAGTCGGACGCTTAACCGACTGAGCCACCTAGTCGCCCCGGTCCTTTGTATTGTCAACTGCATATTGAGTGAGGCAGCTTGTCAATTCCCACGAGAAACTCTACCGGAGATGTGTGTGGTACTGCAGTGAATCTCTACATAAATTTGAGAAGAAAGGACATCTTAGTCTACCAAGTCTTCCAACCCATGAACAAGATCTGTCTCTCCATTTATTTCGACCCGTCTCTACCTTCTTCCAGCAACGTTGGGTAGTGTTCAACACTGCATGCCTTTTATCAAATGTATCCCTAAGTATTTTACGTGGTGCTGCTATTGTGAATGGTATTTTAAAATTTCAACGCCAGCTTGTTTGTTGCTAGTATATCTTAAGTTTAGTATATTTTTCTTGATCCTACAAACTTGCTAAACTCACATATTGCTTCTCATAACTTATTTTTTTGTGAACCTTTTAAGATTTCCTTCAAAATCAGTCACGTCAATCTGTGACTAAAGATAGTCTTTTTATCTCCCTTTTCAAGCTGGATACATCTACATTTTTTTCTAAAACAGTTTTAGATTTACAGAAGAGTTGCAAAGATTATATTAAGTATTACTCATTATTCTGCACCTATTTTCCTTCAATGCTAACAACTTACATCTGTGATACATTTATCAAAAGACATTAATCTTGGCACAATATTATCGACTAACCTAGATATTAGTATAAAATGTACCACTTAGTCTCCGATAATATTCCTTACCTAGGAGTCTACTTTCTGTGATACTAATATAGCCTTTCCAGCTTTTTTAGACTTTGTGTTTGTAAGATATATACTTTCTACTTTCAATTTTTACTTGTGTGAATATAGTTAAAATGCTTTATATAGAAACTATATTTGGGTTTTGTTTTCTAACACAACATGATAATCTCTGCTTTTATTTGGACTGTTTAGATAATTTGTATTGATATCTGTATAAATATGAACACAAAGAGTAGACAATTAGGGTTTATATCTACCATTTTACTGGTTTTTTTTCTGTTTGTCCATTTCCTGCCCCCCCATCTTTTTCTGAGATTCCTACCCGCCCCCTTCCCCCAACTCCCACCCCTGCCACTTAGAAAATAAAGTTACTTAGAGAGCAGTCTGATTATTTGATGTTTGTTTTTAATGACATCTTTTTTTAAAATGTTTATTTACTTTTGAGAGAGAGAGAGAGAGAGACAGAACATGAGTGGGGGAGTGGCAGAGAGAGAGGGAGACACAGAATCGGAAGCAGGCTCCAGGCTCTGAGCTGTCAGCCCGGAGCCCGATGTGGGGCTCAAACTCACGAACCGTGAGGTCATGACCTGAGCCGAAGTCAGACTCTTAACCGAGTGAGCCACCCAGGCACCTCTGTTTTTAGTGATTCCTTAGGGAAACCTCTCTCTAGGGCTATTTTAACCCTATTATTAACATTGGATCCTCTTGGTGTCTCTACTAAATGCCCTGAACCTTCACTGAGATCTCATCTCTCTGGCTGGCCAGCGCTGGAAATTGCTCAGTTTGCAGTTGCCTAGTAACTGTTCTTTGCTTGAAATTTGTTCTTTTTCTAGTAGTTGTTCTGGCGCATGAAATTTTCCCCTACATGTTCACCATTTTGTCTTCAGCCAGAGACCTGAGGGGCCCCTGCTGCAAATTTGAGTTCTTTTCTCTACACAGATCCCTTCCCTCTGGTACTCTGCTCAGACAACTTCTATCCATCTCAACTCCCCTGAACTTTGATCACCGTCTCCTGAACTTCGACCCCTGGGCTCTGCTTCTGTTTCCCCTTCCTCCGCGGCATCATCTATTTCTGCCCCTGGGCAGAAAGCCAGGGTGACAAGCGGGCTCAGCCGTTCTATCCCGTTTTCCCAAGGATCGCTTTCTTTTGCTTCCTGCTGTCCAATGCGATCATTTCATTTATTTGTCTCGGTTTATACTTGCTTGTCGTCATTGAGCAGTGTTTTCGTTTGCTCCGCCCACTACAGCCAAATAACACCGACTAGGGGACTTAGCAACAGAAACGTACTGTCTCTCAGGTCTGGTGGCTAGAAGTCCAAGATGAAGGTTTAGAAGGGTCGATTTCTGAGGCCTCTCTCTCTGTTGGCAGATGACTGCTTTCTCCCCGTGTCTTCACATGGTTTTCCCTCCGTGTCCATGTCCTGATCACTTACAAAAACGTCAGTCACATTGGGCCACAGCTCACTCTAACAGCCTCTTTTTAGTTTAATTACCGCTTCACAGAGCCCGTCTCCAAATGCATTCACATTCTGAGGTTCCTGAGGTTAAGGCTTCGGTACGTGAATTTGGGGGGTTGGGAGAAGGGTAGAACATAATTCACCTATAACAGGCGATCTACAAATGGCCACTCTTTTATGCCAGCAGCTGAGTTTTTGAATTTCACTATTTGCCAGTTACTTTTTTTTTTTTTAATTTTTTTTTTCAACGTTTATTTATTTTTGGGACAGAGAGAGACAGAGCATGAACGGGGGAGGGGCAGAGAGAGAGAGGGAGACACAGAATCAGAAACAGGCTCCGAGCCATCAGCCCAGATCCTGACGCGGGGCTCGAACTCACGGAGTGCGAGATCGTGACCTGGCTGAAGTCGGACGCTTAACCGACTGCGCCACCCAGGCGCCCCGCCAGTTACTTTTTAAGAATGTTAAAGACTTTGGGGTGCCTAGGTGGCTCAGTCGGTTAAGCATCTGACTTCAGCTCAGGTCATGATCTCACGGTTCAGGGGTTTGAGCCCCACATCGGGCTCTGTGCTGACAGCTCTGAGCCTGGAGCCTGCTTCCGATTCTGTGTCTCCCTCTCTCTCTGTCCCTCCCCCACTCACACTCTGTCTCTGTGTGTGTGTGTGTCTGTCTCTCTCAAAACTAAATAAACTTTTAAAAAAATGGTGCAGACTTTAATCCACTTAATTCTCCCAATTTCCCTGTCAGGGAGGCATTAGAAATCCTATTTTAGATCTAAAAACATTGAGCTCTGACACTTACGTAATTTGCCCAAGATTCTATACTGGAAGAGCCTGGAGTTGAATCCAAGCATTACTTCAAAACTCTACCTCTTAACCACTGTGCTTTGCTTTCTTTTAGGACACGCGTGAAAGGCAGGACTAATGTCTCAGGATCACACTCTCAGAACCGGGGCAGGTATTCCTGAAATACTTAGCCTTGAAACATGACTGGATACAAAGTTTTACTTCTTAGCAAGCACGTCACAAATTTTCCCATGTCAGGAAACAGAGGAATTCCAGAGGACACCCCAGGACTCAAATGACATAATCACTTTTTACTTTGTTCAACTTTCCCAGTTGAACTCTTATTTCATGTATGTTCGTGTAACTTTCCTTAGGATATTTTTTAAATAAGCAAAATCTTGGAATATTTATAAATTAAATGTCACACACCATAATGATCTAATCATGCTGGGTGATGTTTACTTTCCATCTGAACTATCAGTTAGGTAGTGATAGCTGACAAAGATAACTCTCATCCTGTTGGGGGATTACAATTTTTTCATCAGTCAAGTAAAAGGGTTCATTTAGGCACCAAGGGCAGTAGCATTGTTTAATGTCCTTCTATGGGCCCATTTTTGTCAAGGATAATTAATGTTCATCATAATGTATTATGACAGCAATGTTTTCTATCCTGAATAATAGATTAGACTAACACTTGGCATCTACATTTTAGTTTTTGAGATGTATCTTATGACAGCAAGAATAATCTGAGCAGAACAGAGAGTCCTTGCATGGGGCAGAAACAGACACAGTAGTATGTAGTGAGGATTCTAATGTCACTATGCCGTTTGGGGGCACTGCAATGTGATTTCTAAGCAGATAATGCTGTCAGTGTATCTATGGCATTGATTGCCAAATGATAGTGAGCCCAAGGTCCCAATTTGGTTGGAGCTCCTCTTATAGAACCGATCCTGATCTTAAATGCAAATATTTCCGCATTCTCCTTGCTCAAGTCATGCTATTTTTAACCTGTGGCTAAAATGTCACAATTTTACTTATGAAGGATTGAGACATTGAAGGAAAAAATACCAACAATTTTTAGGCATCAAGGTTTTCATCACTTCACTACCAAAACTCTTGGCTCAGCTTGCGTTATAGATCAACCTAGAAGCTAGATGTTGAACTTGTGCACACAAAGTGCAGATGCTGATGTGATAATGATGAGAACCAGAACTTGAGACAAGGTCTAAGATGAAGTTGACTCTATTTGGGAGGTCATTCCCAGAAGCAAGAATGAGGAACTGAGAAGAGGGAAAAGAGAACTTATCACAGGCAGTCAGAATGCGTAACTTAGCTGTTCACCACTACACAATGAGGTTCATGTCCAGGTTACCTCTGAGGCGTTGCCTAGAATGTGCCTCTCTGAAGCACTACAGAGCATAGGTAGCATGCATTCCAATTTCATTAGTTGAGGGTTGCCCACAGGGCATTAAATCCTGCTCAGTTCTAGCCTGGGTGCTTGGTCACTGGCTGAGAGGGCTTCCTAGCATCTAGAGAAAACCTAGAGACAGAAAAACAAGTGAGCCAGAAGGGGGGATGTTTTCAGTGGCCAGTGCATGGCGCCTTCCACCATGGCTACGCTGGGGTCACGGTGGGATATGATATGGGGCCATGTAAAACATCTGCCACAAATTGGGTGTTTGCTTTATTTTAAAAATGTAGATTCCTCTTTAAGAGTGAGCTTCCTGGTGAGCACACTTCTTTCCAGTGAGGCACACAGCACCTCCAAGTAGAGGCATTTGTCCAGTTTTCTAAAGACAGATGATGAAATTTAATCTCCCTCCAGACACAGTGCCATCTGGACCTGGGATTAATGACCACAAAGATGAGACCTTTAGAGCGTTAATCCCAATGCAATGCCAAACGCACAAATATAAACACGTGTACAGATTCAGAGCTAAAGAGTCTTTAATGACATTGCTTTTAAAAGAAATCTGGAGAGAATAGATTAACCACGACCTTGCGAACAGATAAAATACGTGGTCGTGTAGAACCTACATCTGAGAGCTGCCATGCCTGGGGGAGAGAGGCTGCACTGGCAATTTCCCCATCTTTAATCAGGGGAATTTTCATCATGATGATATTTGTAATGGCTTTAATTGACACGCAATAAATTGTATATGTTTCGATTGTACAGTTTGATCAATTTTCACGGATGGATGCACCTGTGAAGCCACCATCACAATCAAGATAGTGAATAGATCCTTCACCACCAAAAGTTTCCTCAAGCCCTTCTGTAATCCCTCTCCCACACCTCCACTCCCAGGCTGCCAATGATCTGCTTTCTATTGCTGTAGGTTACTTTGCATTTAGATAACTACATAAAAATAGACTCATATAGTACGTACTCTTGTTTGGTCTGGCTTTTTTTTTTAATATTTATATTTATTTATTTTTGAGAGAGAGGGAGACACAGAACCCGAAGCAGGCTCCAGGCTCTGAGCTGTCAGCACAGAGCCTCGAACTCATGAACCTCAAGATCATGACCTGAGCCAAAATCGGACGCTTAACCGACTGAGCCAACCGGGCGCCGCTGATCTGGCTTTTTAAAATCAGTACAATTATTTTAAGGTTAATTCATGTTGCATGTGTCAATAATTTATCCTTTTTTTTAGGGCTGAGTATTTTCCAATGCATTAATACAACACGAATTGTTTATCTGTTCATCTCCTGATGGACACTTCAATTGCTGGCAATTGCAAATAAAGCTGTTCTGAATATTGATATACAAGTCTTTGTATGGATGTATAAGTTCACTTATCTGGCATAAAAGAGGAATGACTGGGACATATGGTATGCGTATATTTAACTTCTTAAGAAACCGCCAAATTGTTTTCCAAAGCAGTTGTACCATTTTTCATTCTCATCAGCAGCGTATGAGAGTTCCAGATGTTCCACATCATTACCAACGCTTGGTGTGGTCAGTGGTTTTACTGTAAGTGGGCTATGTAGCAGTATCTCTTTGCGGGTTCAATTTGCATGTTCTTAAGGGCTAAGACATTCAGTATATTTTCATGGGCTCATTTGCCATCTATGCACCTTCTTTGGTAATGTGTCTATTCAGATCTTCTGCCTATTGTTTTATTGCTGGTTTTCTTATTACTGCGTTTTGAGTTACTTACATATTCTGAATACAAGTCCCTTATAAGTATCTGAGTTGCACATATTTCCACCCCGATGTGGTTTGTCTTCTCGTTCTTTTCATAGTGACTTACAAAAAGCAGAAGTTCTTTCGTTTGCTAACGCTCAATTTCTTCTATGTTTTTATCTGACTATTATAGTTTGGGGTTTTATATTTAGATTTACCATGAATTTTGAATTTTTATGTGGCATGAGTTATAGATCGAAGCTCATCTTTTTTTTCAATTGTTCAATCACAATGTAATCAATAGTGGGGGCACCTGGGTGGCTCAGTCAGTTGAGTGTCTGACTCTTGGTTTCAGCTCAGGTCACGATCTCACAGTTCATGGGTGGGCTCTGAGCTAACATCACGGAGGCTGCTTCCGATTCTCTCTCCCTCTCTCTCTCTGCCCCTCCCCTGTGTTCCCTCTCTCAAAATAAATACATAAACATTTAAAAAAAACACACAATGCAATCGGTAGCAGTAGAAGAGGCAATTGCAGCGATAGGCTAATTAACATGGGTTTCCTTGAGAATGGAAGGCGGTGGCCTTTGTCCTTTATAGTTAGACACTCTGCCAGATGCTTGGAGGTATCATCTCGAATCTTAATCAAATCTGGAAAAAACGGGTGTAGCTGGTTGGTCCCCAGTGGCATATCTCCTTGACTTACCTTCTATTTCAGTTGCTGCTGCCATGGGCATCGTGGGCTCAGTTTAGATTCATTTCCATTGCCATCTCCTACCTCGGCACACGCTGCATTCCAGCTCAGGGGTTTCTCTGAGGCCAAGGAGGCTGCTCTCACCCAGCATCGCAAGCGAGGCCTCAAAGGGCAGGGAAGCTAATGCTGCAGCGCAACCCTCAGCCAAAACAGACCAAGAACCGACAGATAAATGCTCCAGCCCCATGTCCTTCAGGTGAGCAATTCCGAGAGGCATGCTCTCAGGAGTTGTCCCAGGAGGCCATGGAAGAATCAGGCTCTCACCGACCCCAGTACAAACTTAACAACATACCCTGCTGCCTTTCCCTCGTTCTTTGTTTTATTCACCCCACTCCCTCCTTGCTGCTTCCTGGATTATCTTCCAGATAAAGCACCTACACTCAAGTCCTTATCTGGGCTCTGCTTTCAAGGGAACTCAAACTAAGTGAGTAGTTATTTTGTTCTCAATATTAGAGACAATTAAATACCACAGAGAAAAAATAATTGCTGTAGGCCACCATGCTCACAAAGCAGTGAAGCTGGGATTTGAACACAGATCTGTTCCCAGAATCCACATTCATTCCTCATCGGGATTAACCTGTCCATTCATCAGCACCTTGGCAAAGGCAATAGTGTGTAGTAGTCAGGAGTAGGGATCCTGTCTCAGTCACCACTGGCTGTGAGGCCTTGAGCAAGTCACGTAACATCTTTGTGCCCCAGTTTTGTCAGATGTAAAATGGGCATACTTTTTTACTTTTATCTCAAAGGATCAAATGAATTATTATTATAAACTGCTGAGAACAGGGCTTGGCATATAGCGCACATTACGTGTGTTATGATTGCTATTATTATCGTGTTGTTGCTGTTATTATAACCAAGCCATACATATCCAAGATATCTCCCCCAACATAGAACCTGCATGTAGTAATCTTCCCAGTGGGTATATTCCCAGTACAGTAGCTATATTCCAGAGAAGTGGAGGGGAGGGCAAGCTTCGGAGTCTCTACTGGCACCCTAAATAATCAGAGGATGAAGACTTTAAATATCCCTGGACCTTAGCAATACAACTGCTATGAAATGAATCGTGCCCCCACTTTCGAATTCATGTTGAAGCCCTAACCCCCAATGTGATGGTAACTGGAGACGGTACTTTTGAGAGGCAATCAGGTTTAGATGAAGTCATGAGGATGGGACTCTCATCATCATGAGAGAAGATTAATGTCCTTATAGGGAGAGATGCCAGAAAGCTTGTACTTACACTTCTCCCTCCCTCTTTCCGCCTCTCACCCTCCCTCTTTCTCAGTCTCTTCACCAGGTGAGAGCACAATAAGAAGACGATCGTCTGTAAACCAGGAAGAGGCCCACACCAGACCCAACCACGCAAGCACACTGATCTTGGACTCCCAGGTTCCAGAATTGTGAGAAACAGATTTCTGTTCTTTAAGGCACCCAGTATATTGTATTTCGTTATGGCAGCCCAAGCTAGGACAGAAATCGTGCAACTTGAGTTAGATAAAGTCAAACGGTTTTGCAAAGTGCTTACATCAATTTACACTCCCATGAGGAGTAGGTGATAATTAAGATGGTCTGGGAAAACACATCTATGATAGTAGAAGCCGTATCCTTTGAGAAGCCAATACGGGCCACTTAGCGCAAAGACCACTCCCCACTACAAAGTCATTCTGTTACATTGTGAACCCAGATAACAGCCCACAGTTGTACTGGCAGTACCTGCAACCTTGATACAACTGAAAACACACATTTTCACATTCTCAAATCAGAGTTTTCACAAACCTCATGAGATACTGTTTATGCTCATTATCATTTTGAAATTATAGTAATTATCAGACCCACTGCTAGATCTTGTTATTTAATTCATGAATAAAGAAGAAAACATAATCCCATCATAATTTTTAAATGTTAGAATGACTATCTTTCAATAGAATTCATTTCCTTGGTGATTCTATGTGCTTTATTTTATGAATTTAAATTTTTTTTTTCAACGTTTTTATTTATTTTTGGGACAGAGAGAGACAGAGCATGAACGGGGGAGGGGCAGAGAGAGAGGGAGACACAGAATCGGAAACAGGCTCCAGGCTCCGAGCCATGAGCCCAGAGCCTGACGCGGGGCTCGAACTCACGGACCCCGAGATCGTGACCCGGACCGCGAGATCGTGACCTGGCTGAAGTCGGAGGCTTAACCGACTGCGCCACCCAGGCGCCCCAGAATTTAAAAACATTCCGAGAAGAGATCCACTGATGTGACCCAATGATGAGAGGTCTATACCTCAAAAAAGGTTAAAAACCCATGTCTTAGCTCCTAAACTAGGCTGCTTTTGTTAGACTTCCTGGTACAAAATTTTGCTGGTTGATGTGGAAATATATTTTTACTTCACCAAGAGGTTCTACTTAGATAATGTTAAATATAATAACCCTCTCAGACCCCTAATCAGGAGCGGATTCTTGCAATCTGTCATTTTTTTGGTGGGTTCAGTCATGGTGAGTGTTTCTTATGTGTAGTTGAGTATTTCTGCATCAAAATAGGGATTAAATGGATATTCTGTGCATTCTGAAGTTGGTCCAGAAATCATTGCTCTTCAGGAAGTGCATCTATTAGGTTTAATCTAATTAAATCGCGTTAATATTGGCAAATTAGCCTGTCATCAGTATTGCGGTGCTGGATGGATCCACACCTTACAAGGATTTCTGGGCCTCTTTGTGAATTATTTCTCCAAAATAAGTTTAAGGTTGATTTCTTTACCTACTTCTTTGTTTTTAATGGCTAGTAAAGCAGAAAGCAAAATTTTGGAACAACCTCAGCTCTTTAAAATTGAAGGTAGATGAATACAAAGTTTGAATACAGCCCCTGGACAGCAGTTGTATTTGTCTATCGAACATGAGCTTGTCACATGATTGGGTAGACGGATCAACAAAACTTCGTGGCTAACCTAGTTGTTTATTGGTTATACATTGTGTAAGCATATGCCAGAGAAATATGTCAAACCGCGTTATCGTAGAAGAACTTTCCAATAAAAATCAAAAAATATTTTATATGTAGTTAAGAAAACATTTGAGTTTTACTCCATGTGAAGAGAAAATTATCTGTTCTTTAACCATAAAGCAGTTGATGACTCAGGATTGTCACTATCGCCAACTGTGTAGGATAATGTTGTTGTACGGTATTTGTAACCTACTCACAACTTTCTATGCCCCAGCTGCCTGTAAACATGTCTTCCTTGTCACAACTGTGTGTGTTCATGCTGTAAGGAAGGGCTGAGTAGATAACAGTATACTTTCGGTGATCTGAACCAGCAGTTGAGGCAAAGGAAGATCACAGGATGTGTTAGTTTGGGGTTGCCACTAACCAAAAAAAAAAAAAAAAAAAAAAAACAAAACCCAAAAACCCCGTATCTAAACTGACAGAGGATGGTTACCTTGTCTATTTTGCTTTAATGTTTCTCATAACTGGAGATGGTAAAAAGGGCTTTAAGCCTGGCCTCGTCCAGCACTCAAGCAATGGAAGAAGCACCCAAATTTTCTTTTCCTTAAAGGCTTCTTCATCAATGATCACTTTCCTCATGTTGTCATGCAGTGGCTGTGGGCATTCAGAGGGCTACAGTTTTCTTTGATTTGAGGCTACCAAAAAGAAAAAGAGTTGCCCCTGATTGGCCTGGATCATGTGCTCATCCCTGAACCAACACCTGCAGGAGGTGATGGAATAGGAGGATTAGGTAAAATCAATCACGGTCCATACTTGGAAAAGAGGATGAAGTCATTCCCTCCCAAACCAGTGAGCCTGAGAAATTCAAAGCCTACTGTAAAGGGGAAAGAAAGATACTGGTAAGCTTCTGAGAAGCATCACTTCTGCAAGGGAAGAGTGTTCTTAGGCAAAGCACAACGCATAGGACTCAGGTTTTCCAGTTTGATGGAGCCTACTTTGGCTTCCTACACTGAAACTGGAATGGAGGTGAAGAGGTGAGGGATAGAAGTTTGGCCATGGGGGGAACAGAGGCTGGGCTTAGGTTGGGGGATCGAGAATGGGGCTTGTGGGAGTTGAGAGTGGGGAGCTGTTATTGACAGAATTGCTCTTCAGGTCCTTTCGTTCCCTAGCGGGTTGAGAAAGTTTTCTTGATGATGAGACAGATGGTATGCCTCTGATTACACTCCCCTGGATTTTTTTTTTAACGTTTATTTACTCTTGAGGGAGAGAGACAGAGTGTGCGTGGGGGAGGGGCAGAGAGAGAGGGAGACATTAGAAGCCGAAGCAGGCTCCAGGCTCTGAGCTGTCAGCACAGAGCCCAACGCAGGGCTCGAACCCATGAGCCTCGAGATCATGACCTGAGCTGAAGTCAGACGCTTAACCGACAGAGTCACCCAGGCGCCCCCACTCCCCTGGATTCTAAAAAGATTAGTTCAAAGTCAGCCCTGTTATGGTGGAATCCATCCTCAAGCCTAAGTCAAGTGCGTGAAGAATGAACGAAACACTAATCAAGTGGTAAGTGCACAGCTTCACGCATGCAGGCAGGCCCGTGTTAGGGCTGGGGGAACCTAGTCCATGGTGCTGGCCACGCTCTCTGGCCTCATCCTTTGTTTCCTGTGCTCAACTGGCAATTCTCAAATTGTGGTGGGTGTTTTCCTTCCTATGGGGATGTAGCAGCTGCCTCCATTGTTGCCTACTACCAACATGAGTTCGCCTATAGCTATTGATATAGGCATTCTAGCCAATCTCCCACTCAGTCTGCCCAATCACCTCACATCATTCATAAAGTCACAAGTACTTACATTTTCTTGCTCAAGATCATAACAGTAATGTTAGTCAACCTTTATTGTGAACTTGTTATGTGTCAGGTACTATTACAAAAACTTATTATTCATTCACTTATTAAAAAAATAGCATCTTTCAGGGTCTCTTCACTGTCTAAAAAATAAAAAATATCCCATTTAGCAGAGCATCCAAAACTCCCTGTGACCTGAAACATGTTCACTTTCCTGGTCTGTTTCCACACACTCCTATAGTTCAGACACACAGAAGATCTCTTCTTCTCATGTTTGGCATTTTCTTTTTTTTTTTTTCTTTTTTTCTTTTTACATTTATTTATTTTTGAGAGACAGATAGAAACTGAGCACAAGCGGGGTAGGGGAAGAGAGAGAATGAGATACAGAATCGGAAGCAGACTCCAGGCTCCGAGCTGTCAGCACAGAACCCGATGCGGGGCTCGAAGAACTCACAAACCATGAGATCATGACCTGAGCCGGAGTTGGATACCCAACCGACTGAGCCACCCAGGTGCCCCTCTAATGTTTTACATTTTCTAGCAATTTACTCGCTCTGCCAATTCCACTTGAAAAATCTTCCCACTCCCCTCCTCTCGCCACCAAAACCACTGTCAAATGTCAAACTTTCCACAGAGCCTTTGTCAATAACCCCAAGTGAAAACATGTCCGTCTCCAGTGGGAATGTAACATTTGCTTGACCCTCTGATTGCCACACAACTGGAAGGGTGCTGATACATCTTACTATACACGGGCTCATTTAATTTAGCACTTTGCTACCTAGGTGCATGTTCATTGCCAGGAGTACAAAGATGAACGAGGCATGGACCCTGGCCTCAAGAAGTGTATGATCTAACATGAGGAAAAATAAAGGTCACAGTGTGAAAGAGTTGTGCACATTGGGATGCTATACAGTTGCAGAAGCATAAAACTGGTGCAGACTGATTGAAATACTATCAGGGCACACTTGACATTGGGAGGGAGGGCTGTGGCAAAGAAGAGAAGGTTACCAGCACATAGACATAAGAGGGAGGATGTTTAAGAGAAGGTCCACCAAGCAAAGGCCAGGGCGTGTCAAATTTCCTACGATGCTTGGAAAATCTTGGGCAATGTGAGAATGGTTTGAGAAGAAGGCATACTGATGCTTACGAGCATGGATGGTAGAATAAATAAAACCTGGATTGAAATTCCAGCTTTGTGACCTAGGATCGTTTGGCATCGAGCAAGTTAATTTCTTTGATCCTAGCTTTCCTCATCTATAACATGAGGAAACAGTAATGTTCATGCTTAGGTAGAGATCCAACAGAATAAAATGGGTCAGTACTTAGAACAGTGCCTCACACACAGTGGAGGGCTTCACAAATTGGAGTTCTGGAGGTTTTGTGCCTTTTGCGTCTTTTGCCTAATGCTTTAAGGAGGACTGTGTCAGTGCTCGGAGAATCTCCAGACCCTCTCAGATAAGTATTTGACAGGTCGTGTGCCCTCTCTGGCTTCCTTGGACTTTCCATGGCCAGAACTTGTGGCTATTCCTCACAGAACTTGCTTCCGGCTGCTGGACCCACATGTCTAGTAGGTGCAGAGAACAGGAAGAGCACCACTGGGGTGGCAGCTAATCAACGACTGGCCTGTGCAAAAGTGCTGGCTGTGGAGTAGCAGCAAACGTAGATCTAAGAGGGGGGAATGGACGATACGTGGGGCCAGACGTTGTGAGCAGCACTGAGGAAGTGAGATTGGGGGCCAATGCAGAGGTTAGGAGATTCCACTGCTGGGATGTTCTTTCTGTCTAATGGAAAGTAATTGGTGCTTTAGGCCGAATCCGTTCCCCCATCTTAACACCATTAAACCATCATTTGCTGACAGCACTGAGCTGTGTAAACTTGATGTTGTCTCTGAAGGGCCAGTTTCCTTGGTTCAGAGCAGGCAGTGGGCTGGCTGTTCTGAGGTGAGCATTTGGACAAATGCCCACCACAGCCAGAACTACATAGCTCTAACGCATGGGTGCTTGGGACAATACGCCAGCCTGGCTGCTCTCAGCACCCTTTCTGTCTTTTCTCCACGGGGCTCCAGTGCCCATCAGTTTAACTTAATTCTGCTGTTAGTTCATCATGCCGTGATCAGCCTCATCCCCAGAAACTCCACCAATCAATTGGAGACCCAAAGCACTGTTGCTTTCGAGAAAATCCCTGCACATCCAGGATAAATACCAGTACGAGTTAAATTTGTAACTTCGGCCATTCTCACCACCATAACTACAACAAAGAGGGCTGTTGTCACATTGCAGATATCTGTGCCTACGTGTGTTGCTGGCTGATGTGAAAATCCCAAATCCAACCAACTCTTCCAGTCCCTGGATGGTGACTTTTCTTAAAAAAAAAAATGGGGATATTATGCTAAGCAAAATAAGTCGATCAGAGAAAGACAAATATCATATGATTTCATTCACCTGTGGAATTTAAGAAACACAACAGATGAACATAGGGGAAGGGAAGGAAAAAGAAGATAAAAACGGAGAGGGAGACAAACCATAAGAGCCTCTTCAACATAGAGAACAAACTGAGGGTTGCTGGAGGGGAGGTGAGTGGGGGGATGGGTTAAAGGGTGATGGGCACTAAGGAGGGCACTTGTTGGGATGAGCACTGGGTGTCATATGTAAGTGACGAATCACTGGGTTCTACTCCTGAAACCAATCCTACACTGTATGTTAACTAACTTGAACTGAAATAAGTAAGTTTTTTAAATGGGAATTTCTTTAAAGGTCAGCAAGCAGGAAGGACTTGTTAAATTTAACTAATTAGATTAATTTTCAAGTTTCCACACACCATCGCAGACACAAATATCATAGATGAATCAGCATGAGGGCCTATGCTCTATATTTGACAGTACAGTATCTCGAAATAAAACAGATGTTCTCTGTTTTTTAAACAAACTACCACTTGATTTTTAGAGAATCGGAAGAGGACATTTTGGTTGGGGAACAAAATATGTTTTCTTTGGCTAAGCCTGGATCATTTTTAATTAAATAAGCATATTTGTACATTATGTAAATGAAACCATAAAATATATCGACCAGCAAGCCAGAATCCCCCCCCCGTGCTTCGAAAGTGGACATTTGACTGGCACCAGTTAGCCTTGAACCATCAATTTCACTGCTCCCATCATATCCCTGGGATATGGGAGCTCCCAGGGATGTGGGGCTCCCATCATATCCCTGCTGTGTTATAGCAAAAGGAACAAGTAAGGCCACCAAAAGTACCACATTCAGAGGAAGCATGGATTTTTTAACAGTGACTATATTTAAGGCCGTTACAGCTTATTCATTTTGTCAAGGCCAATACCCTATTCTTGAACCACTGGGTATAAGAGACATGGGAAACCAGAACCATTTCTAGGAAATAATCATAGCTCATAGATGGGAGTCCAGGGAACCTGATTTATCATCTTTGTTTAGCCGGGGTTTCCTGAGGGACTTCCTGTGTCCTTTCTGGTTTTACAGACATTAATTAACTATGTGATCGACTCTAATTTCTGAGCCTGGGTGAGAGAAGGACAGGGTCTACAAATATAGCCACATATACAGCCGAGTTCACCTGTTGCGTTCGTCAAATGGAGAAATTAGTTCTACGGAAATACAGTATGTTACTAAGCCCCACGCCCAGTGGGGCAGGAATGTCTACATTAATCTTGCACTCATCTTGAGGAAACCAGAGAGCTCCTGTTCTCCTGCCACAGTGCTAAAGATGTGGGGATATTTGAAGACTGGAGAGAGCTCTGACATCATATGAAGCGGTATGTTGCCTTTACGTTTCGAAGCCTAGTTAGGATCTGCATTATCGATCTCCTCCCTGCTCCCGGATCAGTACTGTAAGCGTACAATCATACTCTAAAGAGGAGTTGGCAAACTCTAGCCCGTGAACTGACGCCGGCCCATTCACCTCTTTTGGTAAATAAAGATTTTTTGAAACTCATCCATGCTCATTCATTTATGTATTGGCTGTGTTCACTTTCATGCACAACAGGAGAGTTTAACAGTCCCAACTGAGACCAAGTGACCCACACAGCCTAAAATATATGGTGCTTTAACAGAAAGAGTTTGCCTACATCTGCTCTAACATATGTCATTAAAGGAAAAGAAAAAAACTTAAATCTTTTATAGCACTAGGTCAAGAGAAAACGTATCAACACATTGAGAAATAGTAATACACATGTATTATTTAGAAATTTAAGGCAACGAGAAAATACAACCAAAATAATTCAAAGTGGCTGCCTCTTGGGCGGGATCAGGGCCCTACTGGGTTGTTTTTTGTTTTTTTTTTTAAGTTAAGTTTATTAATACTATTAAATTTTTCAAAATAAGAATGTAACTACTTTGATAAACAAACAAACATGTAAGACCAGGAACAACCACAATACCCTTCCTTTACCCCACCTTTCTCCGTAGTCATCAGTCCCTTTCTCTCCTTTCATACCACAATTTCTTGAGTTAAATAAAATCTGTCTTCTGCCCCCTCAGTCTAAGGAAACTGTTCTTGTCAATAGTATGGACATCCTCCATGTTGCCAAATCAAATGAACGTCTTCTCCATCATCTTACATGATTCTCAGCAGCACCCAACACAGTCCATTCTTCCTTCTGTCTTGAAATACTCTACATTTAGCCTCCTAATTTTCCTCTCCCTCAGAAGCTGTCCCTTCCCACTGTTCTATGCAGGTTCTTCTGTGCCACCTCAACCTTTTTGAATCAACTTGTCTCAGGGTTTAGCCAGCACCCTATTACCCTGTCAATACTCTCCCCCAAGAGATCTTATCCAACCCCAAGAATCCAGTCCAAATCTTTCCTTTCACCACTTCCTTGACATTCTGCCAGGTTTTGCAATACTTGTTTGAAATTTATTATGACTAAAACCAGAGCCCTTGATAATTTCCTACAGTCCTCACCCCAAGCCTCCTTCCACCCTGCTTTGCTTCATTTATTAAATTGCACTCCCTGGTAGCTCAAACCCCAAATTCAGGAGTTATTCTTGATTCTTTATTTTTTTCACGACCTCCTCAAATCAATCACTAAATTCTAACCATTTTACCTTCAAAATGTATCTCCAATCTGTTCACTTCTCTCCAAGACCACAGCCAGCATCTTAGTTCAACCAGCCATCATGTCTCACCTGGTCCACCGCAACGGTTCCTAAGTGCTCTGTCAGCCTCTGTGCCTGCCCCACCACTGCTCATTCACCGCACGGTGGCCAGAAAGATCTGTTTAAAATAAACCAGTTCATCTTTAACACACAGTCCAATCAATGTCTTCCAACTGTTCACACAAGAAACTCCAAACCCTTTATCACAGTCTACAAGGCCCTGTGGGATCCACTCCTGCTTCCTGCTCCCCCTTCACCTCAACCTTCTTCTCACTCCTTGTGCTCCGGTCTCCAGTTCTGTGAACACTTCAAACCTCGCTCTGCCTCCAAGATTTGTACTCGTCCTTCCTAGAATGCTTTTTCCCCAACACTATACAAGGTGGCTCCTCCTTCTGGCCCCAAGCAAGAGTGTACTCTGACTGAGACTAATGGGGGTAGAGCGGGGACTGTGTAGCAAATCAATCCAAAGCTTAGGGGCTTAAAACAGCAATGTACTGTTTTTCATAACTTTGTGGGTCAGGATTTCAGGCAGGTCCCAGTTGGGTGGTTTTTCTGCTCCATGTGATGTTAACTGGAGCCACCTCCTCAGCCTCGTTCAGCCGGCTGCACTGAGAGATGCAAGAGAACTTCACTCCCACGTCAATCCCAGGTCATCCCTACAGTGTGGTCTGGGGCAAGGCATGTTTGCTCAGAAGAACAAACATTGATTAAATGAGGCCAGGGAAGTTACTAACCCCACATGACTTGCACCTAACACAGATAGGGAACTAGAAAAAAGTCAATTAAGTGGATTAAAATACTATCTTTTTCCAAATAAATATGTATGTTCATGCCCATACTAATAAATACATTTCTGAATGAATAACTACGTCAGATTTAGAGACAGGCAAATTGCCTGTTCTGGCACCATTATTAACCAGCTCCGGTTGCCCTTTCTCTAGCATCTCTGTCTCCCTCTTGGAAAGAGAGGTGATTAAAAATGGTTATGCAAGGGTAGAGATGCCAGGCACCTTAGAGACTCTATCAGTGGGCACAACTCCAACTTCTGCCAAATGTTCCCATCAAATGTTCAGACTATCTCTGTATATTAGCTCATGGCCTTTCTACCTGGAAATTGGCCTCGGTCCCAGTTGTCCACCTGGTGATGTTCAACACTTACCTCCAGATATGTGTTCTGATTTCATGTTCCCCTAGCACTAAGCACTGCCATCATAACTATTCCATACTTTAGAACTCATTCCGTACTTTGTTCACTGAGGATCAGATTCCTTCTTTTATTTTAATCAACTGCACAGACCCTGACGTTGAGTGAATGCCTAGAATTCTGACTTTTCTTTTGGGACACTCCAATACTGCATGTCGGACTCCCTATCACTGCTGGACCCATCACCTGCCACGTGCTCCTATCCCTTTATGGCTCCATTCTGTCATTCAGTGGGACTGCCTCTCATATTCTGACGCTGGTTCTTCTCCCCAGTACCTGCCCCGTGCCAGTGGATGAATCTAGACCCAAACCTTTTCTTAGCGTGTCCCATTGTGATGTAATGAACCTAATCAAAACTGGCCGAATCTGACAATTAGTAGGTTTGCAGCATATTCTCCAGTATTTTTTCCAATATGGTGGTACTGACCACTTGGTCACTTTGAATTTGTTGGATTGCCTGTGACCTCTGGTCTGATTTTTCAAACTTGGCCACCTATTGTCTAAACGTCACAATGATCTGGGGGGAGGTGAAGTAAGCAGGGGGATGGGAATTGAAGATGCCAAAATAAGGTTTTAGAGAAGAGCAGAGTATACCGCTCATAACCATGGGAGCAACCCAGGAATCATCAAGACCAAAAATGGTGCAGAAGGTCAACCAAGCTATCCAAACAAGAAGACAAATAAGACAGTCAAATCCAGAAGAGGCAAAGATGAACTTAAAATCTGGCAGAAATACATGGCAGGTCCATCATCAAAGGCCTTGGCCTATTTATAGTACAATGCTTTTGATCTAGTCAGTCTGGAGATACATTTAGCAGTATCATTACTAATACCAATGAATTTCCTCTGACTTTATGCAAAGAGATAATATGGTATTAAAAAAGGAACGTGAGCTTTATAAGCAGACAAACTTGTGTAAGTTACTTATTGTTGCTTACAGGTTAAGATTCTCTATAATGTTAGATGGTGATTACCACTTTGTAAGGACTCCATAAATGGCAGTGACCATTATGGAATACATTCTAGTCTGCCTGAGGGAGAGATGAGTCTCATTTGGCTTATGTCCCCAGTGTGTGTCAAAATACTTAGCACATGGTAGGTGTTCAACACATGTTGAATGAAAGAGATACTTGAAAGAACTTGGCCAAGAAAAGGTGAACTGTACTTTCATTTCAACTCACATCTCTTTCACACAATTTTTCAGGATGGACATTCAGTCCTCTTTACAATTTCTCTCTCTCTTGATATTTAACTTGGGCTTGCTCTGTTCGGGTCTTTGGAAGTGGACACATCTAGTTTGTTCTTGGTTCTTAGAACCTCATTGCGATGTTCATAACCTAAGATTATGTTTATTTTGGGATAACGTGTTTTTCTTGTAAAACCTAGCATTTATTCCATTCACTATATTTTCAGTTGCCTTAGTTATGCTTAATTAAGGACAATGACTCATCAAGATCTGGTCCCTCCTACAATCTATCTTGCTTCCCTTTATTATAGTTGGTCTCCAAAATCAGTTGGTGTTATAGTTCAGTACTTCTCAAACTTGTGTCAGAATCACTCAGAGATGTGAGGGAAAACCCAGAATGCAGGGTCCTACTTCCAGAAATTTTCATCCAGGCAGTCTGGATTAGGATCTGATAAGCATTTCTATTAAGTTCCCAGATGTCGATGCTGATGTTGTTGGTCCACGGACTATACTTTGACTAGAACTGCTCTTGCTTTATGGTATTATCCAACTTTCCCCCAACACATAAGCATATTTACAGTGCCAAATCTGTGATTTTTCTCTTCTATCTGCCTAGAATATCCTTCCCTGGTCTTTTCTTTCAGGAAATTTCTACTCATCTTTCGGAACCAAATTTAGTATTATCTCCTTGGCAATACCTTCTCTGTTCCATCTTTCATCCCAAAAGAATCAGTCCCTCTTCTTTAGCTTTATCCCTAGTCCCTTTCATCTAAACACAATTGAGCGTCTTTCCTCATTGTGTTATAGTTTGCTTTTATGCATCTGTTTTTCCCACTAGATTGTGAGATCACTGAGGTCAGAGACTCTATTTTGCTAGAGCCACATGTCCCTTTCACCGGCAGAGTTTTGTATACAAAGACATTTATTATGTATTTGCTATTGATTAAATTATCGCTCCTATTTCTTCCTTCCTTAGGTTAAACTGTAATTACATTGCAGCTTCATACCAGAGGTTTTGTTCATTTTTTTCCTTTTAAAAATATTATATACCAGATGGCACCGGAAAGCTTTAGTTTAATTCTCTAGGGGCCTTGGGGGTATTAGGTAACTGCTGTGCACAACAAGGATCACAAGATCACAGGAGCACTGGCACAGTCTAACAATTACAACCCCCTTTAAAAGCCACTGTTGTCCTCAGAGACTCCAGACAGGCCAGTCATTAGTGACAAAACATCATCAACACACTTTCGAAATAGAAGGATGTAGCCTGCATGTAATGGAAGGAAATTGGACCAGTGAGACTATTCACCTGACCTACCTGAGCTTCATTTAAGGTCGGAACCAATCAAAGCATGTAAATTAGCTTGAGATGCATGGGGAGTTAAAAAAATATGTCTCGGCGGTGGTAAAAACATCTGATTTACTACTTCTGATTCCTTAAGCTATTACATTAAGGAGATCTCAGCGCACCACCATAAAGAAAAAGGATGTTTTCCTCAAAGAGTTTCATTTGCTTGGTTTAAATTTCTCATTTAAGCATTGGCATTTCTAGACAGAAGCAAGGAAGGGTTATAGGGAGCTGGGGGGAAATCATGCATATTAGTTTTACATAATCATGTACCCTTACTTTCAAAGGATGAGCCGTAATATCCTGTATCCTGTGCTTCGGTAAGAACACCTGCCCAAGACTGATGGCAACATATAACAGCAAGGATCCACTGAATTAGATCCTGTCACATAATTATCCCCCACATCCAGGAAGTTTAGTACCGTTGGCTTAGCCAGCTTCTAGAGTGACTGGCCAACAGATTAGCCAAGTCTATGTTCAACAGGCATCAGTCTCTGGAGGACCAATACCTACTGAATAGAGACTGTAAAGATAGGAGTTCGATATGAGGGCAAATTGTCTATCAAAGTCAGCCCTACAATGACCATACTTGATTTTGCAAGTTTAATGAAAGCATGGATATTTATATTATACTGTACATTATGATCAAATACAGCTTTCTGTATTTGCTCAAATTGTTCCAGGTTTGGCAACTGAAACTTCCTTCAGTTGGCTCCTGTGACCCTTTGACATACCTCCCTATAGTTGGAGGTTTTTATTGTTGTTGTCTTAGCATTTCCTTGCTTGCTGGCACTACAAGATTCTCTAGGCCATGTTGTGTATTAGCTGTCTCGGTCCTAGAATCAGCCATTTTCCAAGGAGACCTGGTTCCCTTTATTGGTGAATGGCATTGGTCTTGTTGCTTCGGGTCTTTTCAGCTGACAAGGCAAGAAAGTATATTTGTAAATACCAATCTGCATATATGTGTATTTGTAAATGTTTCTATATGAAAATGTCTCTATCTGCATTAACCTAAACATGAATTCATACTGATGCCTGAAACTCTAATTAATTACTACTTGGATCATTTTGACCTTATTCCCTTGCTTATCTGTAAACTGCCACTCCAACAGTGAGAAACCTGGCTCCTACAAGCTGATATTAATTTATTTCGTCAGTTCCAGTATACACGTATAGCAGTTTCGTAATTTTTAGCCTGTACAGACATGGGAAACAACTTCATCAACGAGAGGACAGCATTTACATACAGTCCACTTTGCCTTTAATCTTAACCGTCTCTACTCGTTTCCAGAGTGACTTAGTTCAGCACATTTTCCCCTCATCGTCTTTATTCAGATTCTTCTGTAAACTTTCTGCATTCCATAATTGGTTCCCTCAACCTCCTAAATGATCACCGTTTATTTCATATATCAATGTTCACTCTTTGTGCCATAAAGTTCTATGGATGTTGGCAAAAGCATAGTGGCACGTATCTACAATTGTAATATGATAAACAGTTTTATTTGCCTAAAAAAATTTCCTTGTGCTTCACATATGCAATTCTTTTCCCACCCAGAACCCTGGCAATTACTGATACGTTTACTTCGTCTTAGTTTTGCTTTTGTTAAAATGTCACATTATTATAACAATATAGTATTTCACTTTTTTTCAGACTGGTTTCTTTAACTTAGTAACACGTTTAACATTACCTTTTTTATTTTTTTATTTTTTATTTTTGGGACAGAGAGAGACAGAGCATGAACGGGGGAGGGGCAGAGAGAGAGGGAGACACAGAATCGGAAACAGGCTCCAGGCTCTGAGCCATCAGCCCAGAGCCTGACGTGGGGCTCGAACTCCCGGACCGCGAGATCGTGACCTGGCTGAAGTCGGACGCTTAACCGACTGCGCCACCCAGGCGCCCCCGTTTAACATTACCTATGCATTGTGAGGTTTAGATAGATCATTGCTTGCTATTGTTGAATCGTTTTCCATTGTAGAGATACACCAGAGTTTCTTTATAGATTCACATATTGAAGAACACATTGGTTGCTTCCAGTTTCTAGTCATTATAAAGTTACTATAAACACTGCATGCACATTGCATATGTGTATGAGTTTTCAAATTATCTAATACTTAGGAGGGTGATTTCTGAGTCATACGGTAAGATCACGTTTAGCATTATAACAAACTGCTAAACTATCTCCCAAAATGGCTGTACCATCAAAACTGAACGAGAGCTCCTATTCCTCCACATCTTTTCCAGCAATTGGAATTGTCAGTTTTTAATTTAAAAAAAAATTAGACAAAAATAATAAGTGCACAGTGGTAAACTTGATACATAAAAGTAGATAAATGCTTTATGGTTAGATTTTTTAAAAATAATGTTCAAAGGTACGTTGAAGTTTCTTTAAATATGAACCCTCCTAAGTGTATATCTCTTTGCTTATATAAAGAAACCATCAGCTCCTCGATGCGAGAAGGAGCATTAAAGTTATTTAGTAGAGCTTTGGTTCATGCACCAACATCACTGTCATCACCTGGAAGCTTCTTAGAAATGCGGTATCTTGGGTCTTAACCCAGACCTACTAATCAGGATCTGCATAACAGGACCTCCAAGTAAATTAGGTACAAGAAAGTTTAGGAATCGTTACTCAAGAATCATAATATCACAGATTCATAAAGGCGGAAGGAATCTGCCATTTGGCAGGTGAGGAAACTCTCCAAGAGCTCTGTGCTCGGTGCGTGCTTGCATGTATGCAATACTGTGTCGCTGATCCTCTTGAGTACATATTTTCTCAAGAAGGTGGTGACAGCTTGCTCAATTACTCAAAAAGAGTAAAAATAAGCTCAGGCTCATTACTCAGTAATACAAAACAATATAAATTTAATCCGAAGTCATGGTGAAAGTCATTGGGAAAATGATACTTACGTGAAACAAATTCAGTGCAAGGATAACTTACAAAGCCCATCAGTTGTGTGCGCGAGGCAAGCCGGCAGTCATTCCTCGCTGAGCATTCACTGAGCAGAACTGTGCTGTCACTCACATTAAGGTAAAGCACCTGGTCTCCATCTGGCCTCCAGGAAAGCTAAAAATAATAATAAGCCATTTTTTATTTACCAATACCAGCCTTGCAGCTGTGAACCCTTAATCTTACGATAGCACTTAATCACCAGCTCACTGGAACATAAATAACCCCCGGGGCCGGGGATTGATGTAAACATTCTAAAATGTGAACTCAAACCTGTAGCTGCCCCAGGAGAGTGGGGACAGTTACATCTCCCCTTTCCTCAGCTGGGAACAAGTACCTGCAGAGAGTGCTGCCTTCTCAGCCCCAACTCCATGTCTTGATGAGGTCTGAGGTACAACATCTCAGGACCCGCCCAGCTAGCTAAGGCAGCGATGCCTTCGGGGACACCCAGAATTCATTCGACACTGTGAGTCTCAATCTGGGAAGCAACACCTGAGATCCTTGCTACACACAACATGACCCCGAAGCCAGCACTTGGGAGCTTATTAGAAATTCAGACTCTCAGGCTGCACCCCAGATCTGCTGAATCAGAATCTGCATTTTCACAAAATACCCATGTGATTTACAGGCACACGGAGTTCCATTGGTGAGGAAGGAAATACAGTAAGGGAGAAGTATCCAGGTGAGGGGAAGGAAAAGTTTTTCCTCTGCCCTTCAAGGTCTTCCAGTTGGACTAAGAATTAAATTAAACAGCAGGAGAAAAGTTTTATTATATGTGCAAGGAGGCCCAACAATGAAATTGAAACAGAAAAAAAATGACCAAAGCACGCCCTTTTTATACTTTTCAGATAAAGGGACAATGAACTTGTGAACAATTGACAGGACAAAGAAAACTTGTGTTTGGGAGTTTTAATTAGTAAGCAATCCTAAACAGAATTTGGTCTGTGGTAGCAAAAAGTGACAGGGTTGTTTATATAGCCTCCTTGGTTCTAAATTTCCTGTCTCTGGTAATATGGATGTTTCTTTACCTCCTAGTACAGGGAGGTTGGCTTTCACATGGGAGATTTACTCCTTGGTCTTAGGGGACAGAGGAGGATCTGAGGCCCTCCTTACACAAGCTGTCTCTTAAGTAACTTTTATTTAAAATAGCCAATATGCCAAAGTGGCACACTTTAGGATAGCCTGACCTTGGCCCCTAAACAGGCCATGCTTTGAGGGTGAGTAACTTACATTTCTACATTACATTTAGATCAGCCTTATATCTGAGAGCCATTAATATAGACATATATAGCAACATACAAACAACAACTTCCAAGGCTAAAGGAGATACACTTCATTACTAGGAATATAGCTTAAGTGCTAATACAAAGATGGCTATTAGAATCGCTCGTTAGGGATAAGGTCAGCAAGGACTACAGCGAGAAATTCAAACAAACTGCTCCCGGCTTGTTCATTTTTCAACTTTAGGAGTCCTCGAGAACTGCCCTGTTCCTGGGAAGCCCACCAAAGTTACTCAAGGGAGCAGATGTCTGGGAACAAAGAAAATTGTAAAGTTTCAGGGCAATCGCAGAGGAAAACAAATGCCTTTTAGGTCATGCTTAAATGATTATACAGGTTTTGCGAAGTTCCGGCGGCTGCTTCCGACTATAAGAAAAACTGACCACAAGGTTGCTGGCTGACCGTGTAAAGCAACCCTGAAGTTTGTGTTGGTTCTCAAAGCCCTGAGAATGATCTTCCTGTCTCCTTACTTGCCATGAGTAATCAAAAGCCATTTGCTTAAAGCAAAACACTTGGTCTGGTCTCTAGGCTGATGCACCCGAAGCGGAAAGCCTTTTGCGTTCTGTGACAGCATCAGATTTAGCTCCAACACTAAACTTCAGCCTCTCAGGCTGAGCCGTAACGCCATCGGGTTTACAAAGGAATACATGACATAATCTAAGGCACTTAGCACAGTCCCTCACATGGAAGTGCTGAATACATATTATTTATCAAAATTATCGTGTGAAGCGTCTCTTCTCCAAGAATGCAACGACAATCTCTACTTTCAGAAGTTTTGTGTATCTTATGAAGTTTTATTCATATAAATACAAAAATGTATGATGGTGCAAGAAACTCCCACTTTGTTTTTCTTTTGATGGTTGCTGAAGTGGGATGCTGGGATCTGAGAATATATTGAATTCTTTTCATGGTTACCGATGATTGGGGGGTTCAAGCAAAGATTAATTGTGGCAGGGCTCTAAGGGAGATGGAGAACATCTAGACTTCAGTAGAAGAAGCTGTCCGCACATCTCCTGTGCCCTCTCCTGGCAGGGAGGGTTGCTTTGCCCTAGTGGGTTCCGCTGAGACTTATTAACTCCCAAACTGTGTCCCTAAGCCTTCTTAGGGAAGGGGGGTGGGGGGGAGGGTTGGGGGGGGGAGGGGACCGGGTGGGGGGGGGACTATGATGGGTTCTCCCTCCTATCCTCAGCTCTTTCAACACTGGTTTGGGGGGTCTACTGAATATCCGTTTTGTTGTTGTTGTTGTTGTTGTTGTTTTGTTGTATTATCATTATGATACAGGTCAATGCTGTGGGATTCGACATAACCGGATTTAAATCACAGTTCTTCTATGTGTTAGCTTTTTGACGGAAAATAAGTGTCTCAGACTCAGTAAGCTTCAGTGTCTTTGTTCAATGGGGATGGCACCATTCTCTGAAGTTGTAAAGATGAACTAAAATTACGTATGCAAAGTGCATGGCAGAATGGCTCCTAGAAAATGTTCAATAAAGGGGAGCTTTGTTAGGAGGATATGTTTCCTCCCTGAGGAAGCTGCCTTCTGGGCCAGCCTCTAAAAACTCCACACATGACGACGCCGAGCCACCGATGCCCTGTCCTAGTCTGAGATTGACCACTAGGACACAGCACCTGGCCCTGATCTCAGGGCCTCGGGGACACACTTCTGGGTACGGTTGGTTTGAAGTGTGTGTACAGGGTTCCTTACACAATCATTGACCTTGGGGGCAAAAATAGGAAGTGAGTACTATATAGCTGAAAATATCCAAGATTTTAGAATAGCAATTTAGCATTAAGCATTAAGAGACACTGTCCCTGTTTATGGACAAATGTTAAGTTGCGGAAAGCTGTAGTTATCAGCCTATTTCCAAAGGAAAAGTAAGGCAGTTGAGCAAGTGGGCATACCCTTCATTTAATGGAACAATCTGAGGAGTAATTAATCCACACGGAAGTTAAGCCCCAGCTTTTGATGGGGCAGCTTTAGAGTTGATGCACTATTGAGAGGATTGCTAATTAGAAATAAATAGTTGTTCTCTGCACCCCACCTTTCCTGGCACAGAGCTCCTAAAACCCTTGGGATTTTCAGGGTGCTAAGTCTCTTTTTGTATACAAATGAGATGATTGATGGCTGAGGGCTCCTGGTTCAACCTCAGGTAACCCCGGGGGCTAGGTTACCAGGGGAACCAACCAAGTAATTAGAGGGTTGGAACTTTCAACCCTTACCCTCCATACACCATCCCTTTACCCTCAAACCTGCGCTCCAGACCTCCAGGCTCAGGGAGAAGGGCTGGAGACTGGGCTCAATCACCAACACCCAGTGGTATAATCAACGAGGCCTATGTGATGAATCCTCCAAAAACTCCTACTCAAAGGGGTTTGGTGCTTCCTAGTTGGTGAAGATGAGAAAGGATTGGGAGGGTGGCGAAGTTGGAGAAAGCACGTAGCCCACACCCTTTCCCACATGTCTTTCTTTTGGCATCTCTAACATCTGAATGTTCCTGAGTTGTATCTTTACAACTACTAGATTAGCCAGTAATCTAGTCAGTAAACTGTTTTCCCCAGTTCTGGGAGTCACTCTGGCAAAATAATGAAAGTGAGGAAGAGACCGTGGAAACTCCTGATTTGTAGTCAAGCCAGATGGAAATTGTGGGTAACCTGTGGACCCACTACTTAAGATTGGTGTCTATGTGTGGGGGCAGGACAGTCTCGTAGGACTGAGCCCTCAACCTTAACCTGTAGGATCTGACACTAACTCCAGGTGGATAGCGTCAGACTTGAATAGTAGGACCCAGCTGGTGTCTGTAGAGAATTAGAGAATTGCTGGGTATGGGAAAAAAAAAATCCCACACGTTAGAAGTACAGAAGCATTCTGTGGGTAGAGTTGAGAGACTAAAGGAAGACACAGGGAGCTTTCTTTTAGTTGATATCAGTGTGCAGAGGGAACAGAGAATGGAACTTTTCTACACAAACGGTCAGTCTCTACTTTTGATGATGGGAGCCAAGGAAAAAGTACTGTAAGACTGGTCCCTATCACACACTGAGCTACAGTGGTCAGCTGAGCTTTCCTGTTCATTTGATGACGTCCTGAAATCCAATCTTACATCATGACCTTCCCTTCCATGAGCTGGTTCGGTAGAAATGCAGCAGCAGCCCCGGTTGGCTGGGAGAGGATCCCTGACCCTCCACCCATCTTTAGTGACACCCACTCATATAGGACACACCTGAGTATCCTAGCTTGGTGGCTGGGGGTTGTGAGCCAAAGAAAGCAACAGCAGCTCTTTCGCCCATACATAGCTGATTTAACCATACTTCTGTTTTAGAAGCATAACTGTTTAACCAGGAGGGATTTGGGAGGAGAGGAAGTATAATTTTCTAAAGTTGAAGGAACTGGGCTTTTCTGTTATGTCCACACCTAATTTCAAACGAAGTGACCATAGTGGCATCCTGGGATGGCCCGCTGGCTAATACTGACATATGTGACAGGGTAGTCGTAATACCAGCACTCAGAATGACTTCTCGATTATTCTGTGGTGCCCACTCAAAATCTCTTTGGCTACTGTATCTCTTTGGCCTGGATCATCTGGCTGCTGTTGAAATCTCCTGACCGTAAAGCTAAGGACCCCCCTCTCTTATTCCTCTGGTCACTTGCTTTTACAGTGGGAATAATTGGTCTGTTTGAAATAAAGTAATATAAAGAATTCGAGTAATGCTGCTCGATGACAAAACTAATATTCTGTGAACTCATATTATTCTGTATCCCAGCACATTTTAAGCTTATTTTCTTTTCAGCACACAGAATAATTATAACACAGCGTAAAACCTTGAGAAACAATTCCTATTCTAAATATAGATGAATAAAACACTACTGTCCATTCCTGGGAGCCAGAACATACATTATTTAAATGGAATCCTTCCCTGGAATGACATTGGCAATGATGGAGCTTTTCCACGCCGCTGTGCTGTTCAGAATCCAGGAGTCAGGGGTCATGACCTACTATTCCAAATCCTGTAGGTTGTCATCTTTTAAACACTGCAACACTGCCCACTGTTGAGGGGTAATGCTGTCACTTTCCCTTCCAACACTGTCAACCAAAAAAATATGGCAGATCTCTCTAAGTGTCTAAATCCCTCCCCAGCTGGGCTATTCAGGATGGACTGTTCTCTTTGACTGCAAAATATCTGTACAATTATCTACCACTTGAACTTGGACTTTCACAGCTGGATCTTCATTCTAGCTCTGCTTTATACTGACTATGTGACATTAAACAAGAGGCCCAACTTCTTTTGGCCTCAATCTCCTCCTGTGTAAAATAGGGTATAAGATTGTCTTGTAGAGATAACTGCCAATAGTTCCACCCATCCCTGTACACACACACACACACACACACACACACACACACACACACACACACCAGTCTTTCCTCCAAGAAATGGAGTCTCTTTCCTCGTGCCTTGAATCTGGCCTTTGAGTAGCGTTTTCCAAAAGGATTCGACAGAATTGAGGCTGTGTCACTAAGCACTTGTGAAGGAGTTGCAGAAAGACATGGTCAACGTTCAACATCGAAAAGAGCTTTGGCTTCAGATAAGTGGATAATTCTGACTCATCCGTTTATTTGTTGCACGAAGCTCAGTGTTGCGCTCACTCTAGAGTCAGTTTTCTCATTGTAAAATGGGGTCACTGTAGTGGACCTCCCTGGGGCCTTGTGAATTGACCAGCACAGTGCCTGTCACTTAGCATATAGTCAAAAAATAACAGCTACTATTATAATTATTAAAGCATGCGCCTCATCTCCTTGTTTCCTTCTCCTTCCCTGCCCTCAGTACTGTTCAGGGTGCCAGTATTTTATATACAAATTCTTGACATCTTAAACTAGTGTAATATAAAGTATTAGTTATACTACTACTAATTCTCTTCAGCTTAAACCACTTATAAGTTTAAAGGGGCTTCTAATATTTACTATTCGGTTTGATTTTTAAAAGGCCTTAGTAATTTAGGAAAATGCCATTATCTTCATGTGTCAGCTCCTGCTGATAACAAATCATTCCAAACTCAGTTGCCCAAGACAACATCATTTTGTTGCTTATGATTCTGTGGTTTGAGAAGGTGGGCTCAGAGCTTAGAGGAGAAGGTTCCTCTCAGTTAACCTCAGGATGCTTAAAACACAGATGCTGACCGGCCATCACTGAGGTTAGTAGAGCCAAGATGGCCTCACTCACATGCCCTGGCTTTGGTCTTAGCTGTTAACAAGGTGCCTTGATTCTCCTCCACATGGTCATTCTCCCTCCAACAGGATAGCCTAGGATCCAGAAGAACAAAATGTAGAGCTGCCGGGCTTCTTCAGGCTCAGGCTGGGGCTCACTGCTTTCCTGTGTTGTTGGTTTCTGAAGTGAGGAGGAAGGAAGCAGGAGGCAATGCCCCATGCACGGCTCCCTCCAACACCTGTTTACCGCCTCGTTTGTGCTCTTGCTGGGCAGGCCCTCACTTGTCCCTTCTGGGTATCATGAAGGAACAAGGGGCTGAGGAGGTCCAGACCCAGGCTCTGGGGAGCACAGACAGTGCAGCTTTTGACTGTGTACACAAGGTGCTTTATTCTCCACAAGGTGATCCATGCTAAACCTCCCCCACAGGTTCAGAAAGACAGCTATTCAAGAATAAAAGCAGTACAGTGAATTAGTGGACAGAAAGAGAACAAGCTTCAAATTTTCTGACTTTCCCATCCCCACGAAGAAAATTCATGCTGCTTCTCATTTACTTATGTCTTAAGCAGCCTGAGCTTCACCGGGGACTCCGATGGGAACCACTCAGAATACTGAAGGTATAATAAGGGACCGGCTGTGGTGCATTGCAGATGTGTGGACGCTGATCTCCAAAAGCAGAGGCAGCGGGTCCCATTCTGCTGGCCAAGCAACTTGTGAAAACCAGCAGATGATCTGGATATTGTGTTTGAACATAGCCTGTTTGGACAGCCTCTGAACATAATCTGAAACAGAAAGACAAAGTGAAAAAAAAAAAAAAAAACAAACAGCTAATATCTGGTACATGGGAATCCATAACTACTCAGAAGTTTCTGGAGATCCCAAATCTCTCTTTCCCTGAAGAGTGTGGTTTCTGTGTGAATTAGCTGGATACATTATCTTCTTTTTTTGTTTTATTTTGCCTTCGTGACAAGCCTAATGCTTGTCGTATTTTATAAATGTTATTAGTATCAATATCCTTAGAAACATAATTTGAAAATAATTCGTGAAAAATATTTACTGATACTTATAATCAAGGTATTCATGCATTAGTAAAGGTGAAAGAGGATATCATTTTCTTGACTTCATCTCGTTGGATTTGCATTTCATTACCTTGTAAAATTTGCACCTTTAGCCTTGCACTGTGTGTTTAATTCCTCCTTACTAAAAGCCAAGGATCCATTTTTAAAATCTCCCACAGAGAAGTGTTCAGATTTCTTTTTAAAATCCTTTGTGTTCAATTTCAGTTGTGGGGAAACATTCAGACACAAAACCAAAACAAGACATTTTCATTCACCGTGCATTTTAGAAAATCCATTTTGAACTCCTATTCTCTATTGCCAGCATTTCCTGAGGTAAATTTATTCTGTATGCTCCTTGGTCTGAAATAGCTTATCCCCTCCAAACATCTGCCAATATTCAAATTCATGCTGGGAGAGAAGAATATTTTGGAAGCAGGTGTACAAGAGGAGAACTTTTCCTTTCTTCCCTTTCAGGTTCTTTGGATGGTCTAATAATTAAATTGGCGTGAGACAGACTGACAGGAGGAAAATAAATTTCATCTTGTATTACAGGAACTCATAGAGACACGAGACTCAAAGAAATGACCCAAGAAGGCAGCTTTTATACCTTTTAGATGAAGAAACAACAAATCTGTGAAAGAGGTTTGGGCTTAAGGTAATAAATTAGTGAAGAAGTAAAGTTTTGTTTATGTAGCCTTCTCATCCCTAAAATTCCTGATCTCTGGTGGTGGGGATCTTTCTCCTGGTACAGGGAAGGTAACTTTCACATGGAAAATGTGTTTCCTGTTTTCAGGGGGACAAAGGAAAGTCAGTGTATCCTTGCACCTGTGGTTTCTTAATTAACTTTAATTCAAAATAATCAATATGCCAAAGTGGCATATTTGGTGATGACCTGCCCTAAACCCCGTAACAGGTAACTTAACTGTTACTCAACTACTCTGAGAGGGTCCCACTTAAAATTCCTTTAATTTTTTCCTTTGGCATCACTACAACCCACAGATAGATTCAGGATCCAGTTGCAGAAAGAATCTGGGAAGGTGCTAACTGCATAGAGGATAAAGTTGGTAATGTGGAGGTTAGCCAGCACGTTGCATAGACAAAAGAGAGAATGGACAGCTACCCTCAGTAAACTGGCTGCTAATTAGCGTTCAGTGAAGCCACATCAAAATAAGCACTTTCAGGTAATTGCTTTCAGGAGTTGTCTGAGTGCATCCCTTAACAGTTGATTTCAATCCGCGCGATGCTGGGTGTTGTTGGGGGACAGACCATACGGCTGAGAACAAAACACAAGCCACAAAAAATAGACAAGAAATACTTTGTAAACCTTCAAGTTCCATTTGAATTTATCACTAGCTCCTTTTAAACCAGTGTGCCAGGTCTCACTGTTAGCCGGTGTGGTTTCTTGTCTGAGTTTTCACAGCTGTTAAATTGAGAAGGACTATTTCTCCTTTCAATTACTTGGTAATATGGTTTGAGGTGGCCAGTCAGTGCTCTTAGATGGAGAAACAAAGTACCGACGGATTACATAGCACACAGGCTTGGAGGGCAGAAGCCTCGGGGAAGAGGAGAAGGAAAGGAAAGGAAATGAGATTAAGCTAATCCTACTTTATCTCCAATTTCACTAACGATTAGAGCTGAGTTGCAAACAGGAGGACACAGATGTATTTTCTTTGACCTACATAGTGCTTGAAAAAAATTGCTGTACATTGAAAACTTGGAAGATGTCTCATCAAAATCTGGATTTTTTTTTCTTGGCTTCTCTAAAAGAACCCAGAAGATTGGGAACAGTGGGCCAAGCTCCCCGTTGGCATCAGGAAACGAGAGCTGTGTGAAGTTGGCTCCTTCCGAGGGACCACCTGTCTCCTGGAGTGTCAGAGGCCACACCTGATCTATTCTCTACACCTGCGTTACCTGTCTGTGCTTTGTAGGTACTGCAGTGGAGACTCTTTGTGGTTTTGTTTTGGTTTTGTGTTTTGTTTTTTATAAAATACCAAGGTTAACCAGATAAGACTATGATAATTCTGGGAGTCCTGGAATATACTAGAGTCATGGTGCCATCCCAGAATATTCCCCTACTTCTTTCTTTTTCACCCGGGTTTCCTGTGCTACTTTGGGATGGTTCTTCTTGCAGGGTTGCTGCCAGTAAGGCTGGGACTCAGATGAGCTACTTTTATGAAGAGCTTTGGCCGTGAAAGCTGACCTAGAGGTTGTCACCACACGTCCCATCCCTGCCAGCAGCAGCAGCATGACAGACAGAAGTAAGAGGTCGTGGGGCACCGCTTGCCCTGGGGGACTCTGCAAGGCCAAGGAGCCCATCCCTCCAGCACAGGGCTATCTCCCTATGGCTCTCTCTGAACAAGAACAGAGAAAAAAGTCTCTCTGCTCCCCTGGGTGATGCTAATTTCCGTCCTGGAAATGCTGGCCTGCTGTTGGTCAGCTGCCCACCCCATGGCCTTTTGGTCATGGAGCACGCTCTCTCCCAGGCCAGCCTCCCTCAGTCACTTCTGCAGCTCCTCGAAGGCTGGGCTGAGGGACTTCTGTTTCAGCCGCCCAGATGGGCCTTTCTCCTCCAGACTCTTGAGGGGGGGAAGCCCTGCACACACACACACCTCCATGCCCGTTCTCATTTCTGGTCATAGAGCGACTATCTGCCCCTCTTGAGTAAAGCTCCATGGGCTGGTTATTACCATATTGTCTCTTTGCTTCAGACCTACTCTTCTGAATACTGCTCTGTGATGCCAGAATTGGGACTCTGCAAAGCACATGTGTGGGTCAGGATTTAACCAGAGAAGAAGAACTGGTAGCATACACACACACACACACACACACACACACACACACACACACACGTATATACATGATTATCATGTATATAATCTAATTGGCTTTATTAAATGATTCATGAATCAGATGGCATGCCATCTTGTAAGTAGAGGGGAGGCCCCACGTATATGTATATTTTTAATATTTACTTATTACAAGGAATTGGTTTATGCCATCGTGGGGACTGGCTAAGGAAGTCTGAAAGTCCAAACTACTCTGATGCAGGCATTCAGGAAAAGAAGTTCACAGCCAGACTGGAACCCAAAGGCATGAGCCAAATATCCACAGGTGTCTCTCTATTTGTGTCTCTGCTCTCATTCTCTTTCTCCCAGGAAGCCTCGGTGTAACTTTGAAGGGCTACCAAGATCATCCAGGATCATCTCCCTTACTTGCAGCCGACTGATTAGGGTCTCTAGTTTCATTTGCATAATCTCTTCAGAGTGACATCTAAATAATAATTCAGTTGAATCGTTGGAAACTATCACCTTTGCAAGTTTACATGTGGAAAAAGCTATCACGGTGCTAAGCTATCCCCCTTAGCAATTTGGCACCTACACACGTGTTCTTTTTTTTTTTTTTAACGTTTATTTACTATTGGGAGACAGAGCGACACAAAGTGTGAGCAGGGGAGGGGTAGAGAGAGTGGGGTACACCGAATCTGAAGCAGGCTCCGGGCTCTGGGCTGTCAGCACAGAGCCCGACGCGGGGCTCGAACTCACAAACCGCGAGATCATGACCTGAGCCAAAGTCGGTCGCCTAACCGACTGAGCCACCCAGGTGCCCCCCCGTGTTCTTAGACCCTGCTTAAATCCCCAAGTAAAGACAATAAACACATGTCTGCCAGACGTGATACAAATGTTCTGCAAACAGCTAAAATCCTGCAAACCATTCTCCGGGAAGAAAATGCAAAGTTGTTAGGTGACGTTCAGTCTCATTCTCTTTGGGTATTCTGCAATTTAAATACTGAGGGACGTATAAAGTTGACTATGATTAGCCTATGTGGCTGAGCCTATACATAGCATACATTTCTTCCACCAGGGCGACTTTGCTCATGAGCCCGTTGGACAATGGCAGAGGTTGCTGGGGGGGAAGGGCTGACTGGTGTCCATAGAATGGGTCATCTTCTCTACTTGATTATTAATATTCTCCTCTGCTGAGGTGACCCTTTCAGAAGCATTCAAATTGTACACAAATATCTTCATGTCCTATGCCTACCTCCACAGCCTATCCGTATATCTCTTCCTCAGACTTCCTTGGGACCAACTTTCTAATTGTGTTCCTTCTAAGTCCCTGGCCAGTGAGCGAAACCATTAGCCACAGCCTATGAATTGATACAGACTCATACATCTGGCCATTTCTCCTCCCAAGCAAGATGAATAAAAGCTGGACACACTGCTCAAAATTCTGCACATAATAGAATGTTCTTACGACCCTACGCTTTTGAGCTGTCCCATCTTTTTTCTTTAAAAAAATTTTTTTTAATGTTTATTCATTTTTGAGAGACAGAACAGAGCATGAGCGGAGGAGGGGCAGAGAGAGAGGGAGACAGAATCCAAAGCAGGCTCCAGGCTCTGAGCTGTCAGCACAGAGCTGGACGCGGGGCTTGAACTCACCGTGAGATCGTGACCTGAGCCAAAGTTGGACACTCCACCGACTGAGCCGCCCGGGTGCCCCCCCCCCATCAATTTCTTTTCTAGGAACATCGCGATCAGCTGGCCAACAACATAGGGATCTGTGAGTCAGAATATTCTGATTATTACTTTGGCTACCATTACCATTGTAGTACTTTGGCTACTACATTACTACCATTATGATAACCACACCCACCTTGTCCTTAGTGATTAGTGCCTTTACTTTACCCTTGACATCCCAGGATCCCATCATTCCCATTGCATTTAGGGATTCTGGTTAAATAGAGTGGTTCCTACCGTAATTTATGACCTACAGAGAAGAGTCACCAAAGAACTTCTCAAGGAATGCTCACAAATTTATTCCTCACAGTCACGTGAGAAAATCATATCATCCAGGCCCTCCAAAAATGAGTGATCAGATCTTACAAGACGTATCCATGCTCACATTCCAATTACCTTGTCTTTGGATATTTTCCCCTACAGCATACCAAAGCAGTCTGGCATTCTAACTTTATTTAGCACAGACCACCACTGGCTCCACATTTTAGAGAATCACTCCCCCAAAATGTTAGAGCCATCCCTAGCCTTTTGAGCCCAAATAATGAACCCAGAATCTTTGCTTAGTGGGCCCATAATAATAAATTGAGCCTGATTCAATTTTATATCCCTTCCACTATAATCCCATTCCTACAAACATTCTCCAGGTTTATGTCTATCTTGATTTTAAAAACCCTCTAGTTCTTAGGTGCATATTGACTTCCTCACAGGTAACTTTCTGTACCTCGTCCTTTGTACCTCGTTCTGGCTGGGACATAAATCTAATTGTATATCTGAAAGCAAAGAGGGTCATGAGAGTTGCTCTTGAGAAGGAGAAGGAGTGCCTTACAAGGAGAGGCCATTATAGATTCTTCAGACAAAGGAGGGTTGAGTTCCTCAGATAAGGTGGAAGGGATACTTCTGCTGCCTAAAAAGACTCAACATAATTTGGGGGTTGAAGATCCCAAGGTTTGTAAAGATCTTCCTACATGCTCCTATTCTAATTTTCAGGATCCCATTTCTTCCCAATCAGTACCCTCACCTTTCTTTTCTCCTCCAACTTTATTGAGACACAATTGATATATCACATTGTATACCTTAAACTCACACAGTGTGATTATTTGCTACATGTATATGTCGTGGAATAATTACCACTTAACACATCCTTCACCTCACGTAATTACCATTTTGTTGTTGTTATGGGGAGAACAGTTAAGATCTCCTCTCTTGCCAATTTTCAAGTATACAAGACAGTATTGGGAACTCTGTTTGCCATACTGTATCTTAGATCCCCAGAGATTATTCCTCTTATAACTGGAAGTTTGTACCCTTAGACCAACATCTTTTCATCCTCCCCCCAACCACACCGCAGCCCTTGGCAACTTCCAATCAATTCTCCATTTCTAGGAGTTTGGCCTTTTTCGATTTTACCTATGAGTCCAATCATTCAGCCTTTTGTCTTTCCCTGTCTGACTTATCTCACTTACAGAATGTTCTCACGGTTTATCCTTGTTGTTGCAAATGGAAAGATCTCTTTCTTTTTTTACGGCCAAATAATACTCCATTGTACATCGCACTACATCTATCCAATCATCCATCGATGTATATTTACACTGTTTCCATGTCTTGTGGGAATCATCTCTATTCATTGCTGAATTTGTATCTAGTAATAAAGGCTTGGACTTCATTCATGCAACTGAATTTGTGTCAGCTGGGTTCCATTTTTGACAGGCATTTGATTTAATGCTATGCTGCCTTTTTAAGTTAATGCATTCCCTTATTTAGGAATAGGAAATAGATTTTACAAGTCAATGCTATGTGCTTCAGGTCAGCTCTAATCAATTGGCAGTGGCTGGTTGGGGAGCTGAATTAAGAACTCTGAGGCTATGTCTGTGCTCAGTAAGAGAAAATGACAAACTGGTTAGCAATGTCCACGATGAATTCAGAGATGTGCAAACAGACGTACCACCGATCTGCCATTTCTGGCCTAATATTTAGTGCTTGGCGATGTTGCAAATTCATTATTATTGTCTGATTGTTAGTGTGCATTTATCAAACAGAAAAGAGCAGATTTCTGGTGGTCATCATCAACAAATACTGACATAAGTGCCTATATATGCATACAGTCGCATATATAATTGCATTTATACAGTTACAATAGCAAAGGAACTTTGCCTTCTCCTCTCCTCCAATACAGACAAAGGTCACAGATTGAAAGCATCATCTGAAATTAGGGGGTACTTTGAAGCACGTAGAAGTGAAATAACCATTTAGTACTTAATGGAAGAGTTAGGTCAAGTTTAGGGGAAACTCCTGGCCTTTGATTTAGGGAATCTGGCACTCTCTCCACATAGAAATCATTTGCAATGTTATCCAGGGGACAAGAAATTTGTCTTTCGTACTGGGGAGGGGAAACAACACCTGCTAATCATAACATCAGGCTCGTCCATCCACATTCTGGGTACATGCGATGGACCACATCATATGTGTTCATCAATATGAATGGTAGCTTCCCCCTCTAGGACTCCAAACAATTGGCCTGGACAAATGACGAATGTGAACTGTTAGGTAAACACCTCTGTGTGTTTAGTCAGAGCACATTATTTGGAGGAGCAGGACACCAAGGAGGAAACAAAAACCCAAAACATTTAGGATATCTGCAGGGTTCTGAGGTGGCCTTCTTGCTCTCTGACAAACTGCGTCATTAAAAATTGTGTGTTCATGCCGATTTACGTTCAGGAACGATGAGAAAACTTAGAAAAAGAGACGCCCCTTTTCCTTGGCTAAGCGGAGAGAGGGTGAGAAGGTAAGAAGAAAAGAGAAAAGAAAGCTACCAAGACAAAGAGCTGGAGGGAGAAATAGCTCTTCTGAGCCCCTTCCCAGTTTACAGATTTCGAAGGCAATATTTTGCATCAAGGAGAAAAGCATCTTGCCTTTGCACCGGCGGTAACTTTTCTTTGTGATACAGTTGCCATGGGGATGGTGTGCCGGGTCATGCCACTTTATCATCTCTCTCTCACACATCCTATTATAAAGTAAGTACTTGGGATTCTAGACCATAAATATGCATCCACAAAATGTTAATCTGTAAACTAACCTGCCAACCAACTTCAGAGCCGTAATCACTTCCCTGGCTGGCAGAGCTGCTTCCCCCCCCCCCCCTTTGGAAGCAACACAGGCAGCCAAGTGATGGGCACAGGCATCTGCAATTAGAGAGACTATTTCCTTTCTGGGTGTTGTGGCCTTTTGGGCCAAAGGCAGAAAATGAAAAAGAATGTAAATCGCTCTTGCAAGGAATGGAATTTACTAATGATATCCCCCGTTTCCGGGTTACCCGAAGCATTGCTATCTAATCCTTTGAAAATATTTTTTGAAGCCAGTCCGATTCTTTTTCAAACGTGTAGGTGAGAAATACTGCATGTAGATAAATCCCCAAATAGTGGCTTACTTCACGGATTTAAAAACGGAGCACGGTATGCCTCAGCAAAGTTCAGGTAATTGCGTGCGACGTGCCTCAGCAGTCCCCACTCCTTCCGAAGCCACTGACTGGCACGGGGGATATTTCTTCAGGGCTTCCGTGGGCTTCATTCATAGCTAAGCTGGAAATCCTAGAAGCCAGAACTGCACAAAGCCGACTGGAAAATAAAACCAACTTGTGTATAGTCCGGTTGCAGACCTGTCCGTCCCCTCAAACCAGTTGAGTTTCGGGAAGCAGCTGTCAATGCCAGCCACATTACTGAACTGGAAGTAATACATATTTTCTATTTTCTATGCACTTCAACAAAAAGATTGAAGAGTTCCTTCAGGAAGAATTTAGCAACTTGGTGCTCTGTTCCAGACACCTCACTCAACAGACTCGTTCTGCGGGGGTTATGTGTTCCTTTCTCAAGGAAGGAACCACGCTTAGTTAATTCTTTTGAAAGAGCATCTGGAATAATACCATATGAAAACTATATGCGAATAATCCTCATAAAAGACACCACTTCTGCAATCTTGTGATTGTTCAGGAAATAAAAAGAGGGGTGCCCAGGTGGCTCAGTCGGCTGAGTGTCCGACTTCGGCTCAGTTCATGATCTTGCAACTCATGAGTCTGAGCCCCGAGTCGGGCTCTGTGCTGACGGCTCGGAGCCTGGAGCCTGTTTCGGATTCTACGTCTCCCTGTCTCTCTGCCCCTCCCCAACTCGTGCCATGTCTCTGTCTATCAAAAATAAACGAACATTGAAAAGTTTTATAAAAAAAAATGAAAAGACAAAATCAGTAATAATGGACTATTACCACAGACATCTTTTTCATGGGGGCTTATGTTATTACTCGAAATATTCATGGTTTCTCCCTGTGGAAGATGCTTTATTGATGCCAAGCATAGTCACTGAATTGCCTTGGCCAAAGAAACGTGAGCCGTAGAGACGCATGCCATTTCCAGTTGAAGTGTGAGGAGCCATAGTTTCTACCATATTCTCTTTTCCCTCTTCCACACAACCCACCATGCCCAAAGAGTATATGTTTCTTCAGTCTGGGTTCCAGAATGGTGACAACGTAGAGCAGAGCTTTAACGCACCCAAGACAGACGGGATGTAAGATTTAGGGTTGTTACAACAATATAACCTAGCCTACACTGTTACACCTTATTTACAAAATGTATTCATTCTCTCAACATCCATTTATTAAATTCTGACATTGGGCCAGACACAGGACTAGGTCATGAGACTTTGAAGATGAGAAAGACCCAATTATATTATCCTTGAAGTTTCAATGTATAGATTGCCTGAAATATGGCAATAAAACAATTTCTGTAAAATAAGTTCTTTCAAACTTATAAAAATAAGTTTTTTCAAAATACTAAGATCTTTCAGAAGACAGAATTTAACCGTTAGCGTACTGAATTAAAGATGGCAGTACGTTCTTTTTCACTTCCCTCATCCGAATATGAAGTTAATTTCTTTCACCCCTTGAACTGGAATAGAATATAGGGAGATTGCTACTGGACCCACTTTGGGTCCTGTTCTGTAAGTAGCAGTTTTGTCTTCTCCCGCTTGGTGGCCCTCACCCCTGCTAGAGATCATGATACTTGGAGAGGTCCCAGCTTGCCAAGCTGTCTTGGCTGGGGGTCCAGTTATATGTATCAGGGAACAATACTCGATATTCCAACCCCAGCATATATCACGCGGAACAAGGATAAACCGTTCCTGCTGTGCTCTGTCCCAATTTCTGCCCACAGAATCATGAGCATGCAAAACAGTTGCTGCTTAAGGTACTTAAGTTTGGGGGACTGCGTTATGCGGTAATAGATAACCAAGTGATGTAACCCAGAAAACCCAGAACTGCTTTCTGGGTTTGCTTTGAAACACTTTCCTACTGATTCACTTCTAATCTCAGGATCTTCCTTTGTTTTTATAATCCCCTGACTCCTGGTAGTTTCTGTAGTTTCCAATAACATTTCTTTTTTGCAAACTATCCTTTGTTTGGAATTTATTATAAAGTACATCTATCAGCCTAAAATAGCACACTTCTCCAGGGCACCGTTGTCAAATTCTAGCATAATATATTCTATTCTAAAATTGCCTTAGATCAAAATTTAAGTGGGGTGCATGGGTGGCTCAGTCCATTAAGCATCTGACTCTTGGCTTTCGCTCAGGTCATGGTCTCACGGTTTTGTGAGTTCAAGCCCGGAGTCAGGCTCTGTGCACAGAGCCTCCTTGGGATTCTCTCTCTGCCCCCCACCCCACTCACACTGTCTGTCTCTCTCAAAATAAATAAATAAACTAAAAAAATACTTTAAAAAACTAGAATTTAAGTAATAAGATGGCATGGGGAAAGTGAAAGGCAATAAAATGAATTGTTTTTTAATTTTAGAGAAAGAGTGAGAGAGAGAGCATGCATGTGAGCTGGGGAGGAACAGAGAGAGAGAGAGAGAGAGAGAGAGAGAGAGAGAGAGAGAGAGAGAGAATCCCAAGTAGACTCCACACTCTACAGAGACCAATGCAGGGCTCGATCCCATGACCCTGGGATCATGACCTGAGCCATAATCAAGAGTTGAAGGCACAACCGACTAAACCACCCAGGCGCCCCTGAAATGAAATTTTTTTAATGGCAAATAAAATGAGGAACGTCCGCTAAGAAACACACAAGCAATTGCTGTTTAGGATTGTTCTATAAATTTAGGTAGTTTGATGACTGGCATTATTCCAACCCAGAGGTTTTCAACCCTAGCTTATAAATTTAAGTTGCCTGGAGGGCTTATAAAAAGATTGCTGGGCCCCACCCCCCACAGTTGCTGGTTCAGTATGAGTGGGCAGGACTTGATAATTTATATTTCTAGCAAATCTCCAGGTGCTGTTGCTGCACCAGAGATCACGCTTTGAGAATCTCTGGGCGAATCTGTCTCCACACACGTGTTTCCACTTTGTCATCTGTACCAGTGACAGACATTACTAATTAATCACTGGACTTTTTCTTGCTGAGCCTTGGAGCCAGTAGAGCGTTCAGGCAATATCAATTGATTTTAACCGAAAATCAAGAGAAAACCTTTTTGCTATGTAAGATAACTCTAGAATGCAAGTAGCTTCTATAATAGACTATTAACGTTTATCTTGTTTTTGCCTCATATTTATCTCCCCCTTTATTTTTTTTTAACTAATGTGACAAAATGTCCAGTTTCCATGAATATTTTCGGCAAATTTCTGCTCAACAGATAAGGGCATAAAATCTATGTCTGTCCTTCCCTATGGCATTGTTTAAGAAACAGTTAGGTGGCATATAAAAAGAAATTAGCACTTTATGCTTGATGTAGTGATTGGCAAAGTCAAAGTAATATCAACAGACAGCTATAAGTTGTTTGTTTTTGCCCCAAACCGTATTTGAATAAGAACCTGTAAATACTAGAAATGATCACCAAAAAAAAAAAAAAAAAAAAAAAAAAAAAAGGCAGAGGGGTGGGCCTGGGTGGCTGAGTCATTAAGCATCTGACTCTTGATTTTGGCTCAGGTCATGATCTCAGCGTTCATGAGTTCAAGCTCCGTGTCAGGCTCTGTGCTGACAGTGTGGAGCCTGCTTGGGATTCTCTATCTTCCTCTCTCTCTCTCAAAAATAGATAAATAAACATTTTTAAAAAGTTTTAAAGGATGAAAAATAAAAGTGACTTTTTAAAAAAAATAAGAGTTTTACATCATCCATGTAAAATTGCAGTTTGGGGTTTATATTTGGGTTGTCTGTCTGTAAAATATTTCCTTTGTGTAATAGCTTCTTCCATTGCAGCAGTAATTCCAAAACTGAATTTTGCTATGACCATTCTTTTGAAAGCATAAATTTAAATGCAGTGATATTCAGTACTGTTCAGTAATAAAGAACTGTGTGCATTCTTATGGGGAAGTAGAAAAATGGTCTGCCTAAATCGTCATGATATATTTTCTTCAGAATTTGTTTCCTCATCTGCAGAGCGAGTTTCCACCTTTGAAATATTTGAAGATTTCAGGGCATAATTTCATTCTTCTAGCCCTGAAAGTTCTGAAATATTCCTAATTTCTCTCGGATCATAAACAATAAATTATGACCTCTAGTTTTGAGGAAAATCTCTTGAGTAGAAATGAGACGTTTGAAAATGCTTCTTGTTTCATTTTGAAATTCTTGAGAAAGAAATTTTATGACACGGAGTATGTGTTCAAGAAAAGTTATAAAGAGGTAAAGTTTCTTTTAGTAAACACCAACATTAGTATTTGCAATAACATTTATCAAATTTCATAATGTTTTGGTAAAGCTTCAGATCTCTTTAATTTCAGGGAATAGAGATCAATGAGGTGGATCGATGATTTTTTTTGACAAACTTTTTGCATATTGTGGCTTTATTTTTCTACTTTTGTCAAATTTTTGCATATGTAACACAATTTACAAAGAATTGACATATAGAAGATATTTTCAGATTTAATTCATGTACGAAGAGCTAATAACAGGCTCAATTTGTTGGGGACTAGCTCTAAACCAGGCATTGTACTGGGAACTTACACCCTTATTCAATTCTTAAGACAAATTTATAGATGTGTGTTACTAACTCCATCTTACAGATGAGGAAACTGTAGCTCAGAAAAGTTAAGTGACATCCATAGTCACAAAGCTAGTAAGAGAGGGAGCCAAGATTTGAGTCCAGAACTCTCTAATTACAGAACACTGTCATTTAACTGATAAATTGACATTCCAGAAAGTTCACTGATGTCATCACCCTTCTTAATTTCAGCTCCAGTCATGATCTCACAGCTCATAGGATTGAGCCCAGCATTGGGCTCTGTGCTAACAGCTCAGAGCCTGCTTGGAATTCTCTCTCTCTCTCCCTCTCTCTCTCTCTGCCTCTCCCCCACTCATTCTCATTCTCTCTCTCTCTCTATCTCTCTCTCTCAAAATAAAAAAAAAAAATCACTGCTTTGAACTCTACCTACTCCCATGGAATAACCTGATCACAAACATTTAAGTCACAACACAAGCGTGCCCCTAGAAATATAACTCTCTTAGCACCTGCTCCGTAAAACTCTGTGACAATTCTATGACATTCCTGCCCTTGTTAGAGGCACGATCATATTTAACTGATTTACTCAGGCAAGTTTTGTTGTTATTGTTGTTAATTCTGTTTTGTTTACTCTGATCACAAAGTTTAATACATGATAGCTGCTACGAGTAAAACCAATACAGAAATACATACTGTTGACCGTGAAAACTTCCTGAAATCTATTGAAAGGCTTTGGTGTTGGCATCCTTCCACATTTTGATACAGGGTTTGGCATATATTTATATTTACATAAAATAGTGTGGTATCATATACACTTTTCTAAAACTTGTTTTTTCACTTAATATATCTGTCTTTCCAGAGTCCTTTATCTCATGTGCTATAGTTAATGTTCCACAAAAACATCCTCTGTTTCTTCAATCACTTCTCAAACAGCCCCTCCAATGCCTTACTTTCAAGGAAGTAGGATAACCCCTGAAGACACGGCTTCCTTTTGATGATTCTTCTTTAAATCCCCTTTCCAAATTCATGTGTCAGTCATACTGGAGTTGGGGCTGCTCCCCTCCTCTTCCACAGTGATGCTTCCAGACCCTTACTCCTCCATGCCCTTGGACAAGCCTGAGCCCCGCCCACTCTGACTTCCTCCTGCCGTGACTCCAGCCACCTCTGCTCAGAGCTACCTTTTCCCCACCGCTCACCACTCCTCACTTCATCAGGGCTGCAGGGTATCATCCCGACTCATGTCATCATTTCCAGCAACTCCATATCCCTTCAGCTCACTACCCCTGTGTGCTTTCGCCCAATCCAATTTATAGTCTAGACTCGATTATTTTAATCCTGCTTTTGTCAGTCCTCCAATCTCTGCCTTCTCTTCACCTCCACCAACGCTCGGAGGGGACGGCTATTTTCCCTCTGTGAAAAACCACACGGTCCATCGGCTGGTTCGGCATGAGATTGCACATGGTCTTGGGGGTCACTGTGGAAGGTCACTTGGGGGTCACTGTGGATTCACACCTTTGGAATCTACTCTGTGTGAGGTTTTGAGCAAATGAGTGACGTGACTTGATTCATGGTTTAATAGAATCACTGGCTGCTCTGTGGAGAACAGAATTTAGAAGAACATGAATTGAAGTGGGGACACTGATTAGGAGGTAATTGCAAATTCAGACCAGGGAGGAAGTTGACTTTGACCAGGGTGGTAGCGGTAGAGAAAATGAGAAGCCAGTCTTCCTTCAGGGTGGGAAGGTTCTATTTTGTCATAGAGCTAGAAGTTACCTGGGGGCAAAGCTCGGACTTTGCTTTTTCAAATTTCCCTGGCTCTCTCCACAGGTAGATCTCTCTTTTTACATGGAGAATCTATATTATGGCTTTGAGCTGAAGGAAAAATACTCTGAGGGTTTGAATCTGTTGAGAGTCTCTTTCTTATTTTTTAGTGCTACTAATGACTGATTTATAGTTTTATATTTCTTTTATTATTTCAGCGGGACTTTCAGGAGGATGAGTGATAGAAAACATGTATTTTGTTATTTTGTTCTATAAGGTTCTTCATGTTTCCCAGCTCTTGGTTTGATAGCAACACCGATGTGGGCCTACAGGTCCTGCAACGCAGCAGGCATCTAGCTAAAGAAAATATAGTGCCAGTGTCTCTTCCTTGGACACTCCCAATGCCAACGATTTATTTTCTTGGAATTCCAGACTTTATGGTGACCTAAGCTGCTGGTCAATTCTTTCTGCACATGAGAGCTGGAGGGCCTTCAAGCATGAACCCAAACTCAATGGCAAACTAAAAGGGTCAGAGACATGACCACACACAAGAGAAACTGCCAGAGAGGTGGTTGGAGACCTAGAGTCTCAGTAACTAGGGAGCAGAGGTTTTAAGAAGGAAATGAACAGTGTTGACGTCACCCTCTATGACATTAGGGTGCTGTGGTAGGGTACCCAATTTGATACAACAATACAAATATTAGCTCCCTCTTCCAAAAACAAGAGCATAATCCCACATTGCTGCAAATAGTAGAACACTGATTGCCTACCTGGCCTTTCATATATGCCAAGAGTAGTCAGGGTAGTTAATTAACCTACTAAAGTCCATGGGAGGATACTTCTCATGATTCATCTGTTATTTTTTTTCCTGTTCAAATTATCCAAGGACTGTTAACATCTGCTTTACTTACTACGATATCAACAAAAGTCTGTCAAATCCAATAGATCATGGAAAATGAGGAACAAGAAGAAACAAGACATTATTGGATTTGACTAGAAGGTGATTCTGGTGTCCTTCTAATGAGTAGTTTCTGCAATGATGGTCGTGGGTGGGTGAGCCAAGTGGGAAAGCAACAAGCAAACAGGGTAGATATGTTCAGAGTTTGTATTCCAAGACAAGGAATGTGTGTTTCTTATGTGGGGGAGAACTGTAGGTGACTGCAGGCAAATGGGCAGGGGCCACACAGAGAGAAGGTGCTAGAAAAGAATGAGTTGAGTCAAGGCCTGATCCTTGAGGAGGTGGGATGGGGTGCAATTCAGATCACCAGAAGGATTCGTTTTACAAAAGTGAAAGAGCTAATCTTCCTCTTCCCAGTGTCTGGGTGAGCTAAGAGGAGGGATGCAGAGATAGGTGAATCTAGGATGGGATAACGAAAAGGAAAGATGGAGCAAATTACGCTGGCTGGGTTTTGTCTTCTACGTGAAATAGGGCCACTAACTGTAAGTTTTCTCAGAAACTCAGAACTTCAAAAGTAACATTAAAAGCCTTCTAACATTAAAAGGCTGAGGAAAAAGTATCTAGTGGCTTGGGCATCAGGACAGTCCAGAGCAGCTTTGGTGGGAGGGGGCCAATGAGAGAGCCGGAAGCAAAGATGGTGGAGAGCAGTAGCCAGGGCCATTTGGACAATATTGTTATGCAGTAGGACCTGTCTGCTCGGTAATGGAATTGCAAGTAGCTTCCATTTGGTTTTGTTCCACGGGCCTTCTGTGGGTTGGGAACAGGAACAAGAAAACCTGATAGAGGAGGTGAGCCATGAACTGACTCATCGGAAGAACGTCCAAGTGACTGAAAAGAAGACTCCCTCTGAGATCAGGAAATAGAAGAAAACCTCGGAAGTAGGTGATAACATAAAATAACTGTTAATTGCTCGATTAATGAGTGAATAAGCCCTTGAATATTATAACTGAAGAAAAAGTGAAGGGACAAAGTGAAAAGAATTCCCCCACCTAACTCCAGTTCCCAGGACACTGACCATTTACTCTTCATGTCAAATCAAAAGCAGGCTAAGATCTTTCCCCATGTTGAATCACCTCCCTGTTGCATAGATTCAATGTTCCATGTGTGGCTCTTTTTCCCAGAAGGGGGGTGTTTAGGTGGACATTTATTATGATTGCCCGAAGCCTAGACAAATGAGTATTTATCAATTCTCAAAAATCCTTGGAACAGAGAGCCAAACCTTATCTTTGCTCACATTTTAATCATGACAAGGACTGATACTGGGATGACGAAAGGCTCATAGGCTGGAGATGCACCCCGGTAGCACTCTGGGAGCTGTGGCTTACTCCGTGAAGGCAAGGATGGTCATTTGAGCTGGTAGCCACGGTTGGTGGCCACAGCGACTGCCCCAGTTCCTTGGGTCCACTCTTCAACATATATTCTTAAGGGACATAACTCACTCATAACAGCATGTATGAACATAGTTTTCCCACCAAATTTTACGACAAAAATGAATAATATGCAATTTTTATCAATATTTCCTATTGATAATCTCCTTAAACTCTTGAGTTTACATTGAAGACAAAATCTGTTTGCATAAATGATAGGAAAATTAAAACATTTTCAACCATCCAAAGTTGACAACAGTTGACGGTATATTGAAACAATCAAACACCCCATTTTCTTTCATTACAAAATGTAATGTCATTTTGTTGTGATGATGCAAATGGTTTTAGCCTCTGATCAAAACTTTTTTATCAAGTATATGAAGATGATGACGTTCTAAATGCACACATTATTAAGGCAGTCACTTGGCAGCTAGCTTGGACTGCACTAAGCGCATTCCTCAAAACAAACTGACAGAAGAATCAACGACAGAGATCCAGGGAGCCCATCAGAATCCCTCATCCAGGCTTTTCTGCTCATCCCCCCCACTTGCTCCAGACCCCCTGGTTTTGGAATGCCTCCTGCTCTCCCCGAACGCCTGAAAGAAGAACTCATTCAACCACACCACAGACCTCTTGTCCCTGGTGAGCAGCGTGCCTTGCTATTGGCGGGTCATCTCCTCGAGGGCGTCTGTACGTGACGGCAAAGCAGCAGGTGCCAGAAGGTCACTGACGCTCAGTGCTGCAGAACCGTGGGGTCTGCCATTAGACACTGCTCCACCCCGCATCTCGGGATGTGAGATAATCGGCCTGAAAAGCCATACCTGGCTGTCCCAAGGCTGCTGGAAACCCAGTCTGAACACCTGGAACCCAATCTCAGCCGGCCTGTGAAGTTCTGCTGTAGAACACGGCACTGAATAATAAACCCCCTCAGCTTTTTCCAAGTTCCATCTTTACCTTGATGTGCTAATCAGTGTGAAGGTTGTCTGTTTGAAATTTAGATAATACGATATGACAACTCAGCTGTGGGATTCAAAGATTAAATGAACGGCAGACGCATCAATTATTAATATTATTATTACTCTCAGCCTACCATTTCTAAGTGTTCTTTTCACCTCACAGAACACCCCTGGGAAACGAATTGCTATAATAATCCCTGGTTCAAGCATGGATGTAAAAGCCTCCACAGACCTTGAGACATGCAGCAGGGTACTTTGGGAGAGTAGTTCTCCAGGGTTCAGTTGACATAGAAGAAGAAGGATATGCTTCAGTTTGTAATTACATCACTCCAAGAGACTTCGAACTGTGCTTTCTGAACACACAAAGAATTTGTGAGTCGGAGCTGTGCTGTAGCTGATGTTTGTCCTTGGTCTGAAGTCTTTGCTCATTGTATCCCTATCTAGTACACAAAGTGGCTTCTACTTCCAAATAATAATAATTTTTGTCTTTCTTTTTTTTTTTACCATCCTTGAAAACAAATGATAAGTTTAATAGTTCTTGATTTAACCATTTCAATGCTCTCTTGAGTTTATTTAGGTTACTATGAAAGGGTCATAATTTTATCAATTACTGGTGCGGTGCAAGAACCCTCTAGTCTGGAAGATATCATTTCTTGAAAAATCACTGTAAAATCTCGCAAATCAAACTTTTCTTTCATTTCAATGAATGGCATTATCATTAGCTTGAAGTTTCAGCCAGAAACATGAAAGTCATTTTTTATCGCCATCCTTTTCACACTCCTCCCTCTGTGTCACTCTACATTTGATACTTATATATCAACTTTGAAATCATATGTCAAATTAACCTATTCCTTGGCATCCCTGTTGCTACCTTCCTCACTCAAGCCGCCACCATTTTTTACCTGTACTATTGTTTTTAAAGTTTACTTATTTATTCTGAGAAAGAGAGAGAGAGAGAGTTGGGGGGAGGGGCAGAAGAGAGGGAGAGAGAGAATCCCAAGCAGACTCCGCACTGTTAGCACAGAGCCCCACACGGGGCTTGAACTCACGAACTGTGAGATCATGACTTGAGCTAATATCAAGAGTCAGACACTCAACAGACTAAGCCACCCAGGCGCCCCTTTACCTATACTACTATAGAAACCACCTCGCTGGTCTCCCAATTTCCATTCTTGTTCCCTCTCCCACTCTATCTTCTACCTTGTGGCCAGAGTGCTCATCTACACCTCAGGTCTGCCATACATATGGTCAGTTGGTAAATGAAAAAGGTGATAGTGAAGTGCAGTGAGTAGCACTGGGTCAATTAGATATCACAGGCAACAAATAAATTGGACCCCTACTTCACATCACTTTAAAAATCCACATGTATCGAAGATCTTAATATAAAAAGTGAGACAACAAACGGTTAAAAGGAAACACAGAAGAATGTATTTATGAACTTGGGGTGAGCAAAGGTCTCTTAAGACACAAAAAGTATTAACTATGAAGGAAAATTGATAATTGTTGCAATATTAAAATGATGAACTTCTATTTATCAAAAGACATCATGATGAATATAGAAGAACAACACACAGCATGAGGTAAGATACCTGCAATACATATATCCAAAAGAAGACTTGTTTCTGGAGTATATAAAAAGCCTCAACAAATCAGTAAGAAAATGTTAAATACCTAAAAAAAAAAAAAAATCAAAAGATGTCAATAGCCGTATTACAAAAGATTTCCAAGCATCCAGTAAATATATGTAATGGTGAAACATTTCGTTGATCACTAAGAAAGTACAAGTTAAAATTGCGGTACAATATTGGGGTGCCTGGGTGGCTCAGTTGGTTCAGCATCCAACTTCTGCTCAGGTCGTGATCTATGTTTCGTGAGTTCAAGCCCCGTGTAGGGCTCTGGGCTCACAGGTCAGAGCCTGGAGCCTGCTTCAGATTCTGTGTCTCCCTGTCTCTCTGCCCTTCCCCTGCTCATATCTGTCTCTCTCTCTCTTCTCAAAAATAAACAAATATTTAAAAATTAAAAAATAAAATAAAATCACAGTACAATATCATAACATACCCAACAGGATGGGTAAAATTACAAGGCAGGTAAACAGCAGAGGCTGGTGAATATGCAGAACAACTGAAACTTTCACACATTGTTGGCAGAAGTGTATAGAACTGGTGCAACTTCTTTGCCAAGTGTTTGGAAGTAGCTACTCAAGCCAAATTTATGCATCTCTTAAGATCCAATAGTTAGACTTCAATATATATGCTTCCCCCCATATACATACATATACATATACATATACGTATACATATACATATACATACACATATATATATATACATATATATATATGCATATATATATTTTCACCAAAAGACATATACAAAAATGTTCGTAGCAGCACAATTCCTAATAACTCCAAAGTCCACCAATAATAGAATGGATAAATAAGCTGTGGTATATTCATAGAATAGAACACTATACAGCAACGAAAATGAACAAATTCGGGCCACAAGTAAAAACATGAAAGCAAAAACACATCTGATTCTGGGGGAGGGAATGAAAAAGAGCTCTAAAAGGACCTTTGAAGCGTGGTGGTTTTTTTGTGTGTGGGGGGGGTGGGGTGCCTGGGTGGCTCAGTCGGTTAAGTGTTGACTTCGGCTCAGGTCGAAACCATCATCTCATGGTTTGTGAGTTCTGGCCCCACATCAGGCTCTGCATTGACAGTGAGGAACCTGCTTGAGATTCTTTCTCCCTCTCTCTCTGCCCTCCCCTGCTTTCTTTCAAAATAAATACATAAACTTTTTAAAAAAAAAAGCTAAATGTGTTTTTTCCTACTACCAAAATTCCCTTGGAGTATTAGAAAATTCTATTTTATGATTCAAATGAGGTGCTGTTTTTAAGTGCGAAATCAACAACTTCATTTACCTTTTTTTTAAATGTTTAATTTTTATCTCTCTATTCTGGGTATATCATGTCCAAATGTGCCTCCTGCTCTTTCCGAACTTCACTAGCCCTTTATTGAAAAACCAAGAAAACTGATGGTGAAGTCACCATTCAGGATGCTTTACTGGAGGAAGGGGTAGAGGAACACCACCGGTCTCAAAAACAGCCAGGCAATAAAAAAAAAAAAAAAAAAAGGTGGCTGCAAAATGCTCACAGGAGAGTGACCAAGTACAATCCAATGTATCTTAAAATACCTATGCTCATTAGCTGAGTAATTGTGAGAAATATATTAAAATGGGAGAAATTTGAAACTCAGGAAAAAGGTTTATGCACATATGCTTATTGCCATGCTACTTACAATGTTAAAAAAAATAGGATGATAAGGAATGGAATGAATAGTCTAATATTTTTTTAAAAAGCATGTTTAAATACATGTATATACTATGATATGCATCAATGAAAATAATGTTTTCAAGGCATTTTCAATAGATGGAGAAATATCGGTGTTCAAGGACAAAGTGACAATACCTTATTATACAGCTGTATATTAATATAAACTCAACTATGTAAAAACAAATGGGAACAAAAGCTAAAAGCAGAAAATGTAGGAAAGGAAACATTTTAACATAATGATAGCTGTTACATCTGGTGCTGAGATTACCTCCTTAAAATCTGCATAATCTGTATTTTCCACATAATCTACAATGAGCACACACTGCTTTTCCATCAGAGAAAGTAAACGAGCTATAAAAATTGCACGTATATGTAAAAACCAATGTTATTAATAAAAATGTGAAGACACGAGTAAGAAATGCTATGGTCCATATGAGAATGGACAGTTTTTCAAAATCACACAGGTGCAGCTGTTCTGTAAAAGGAACAAAAACCCACTGAAGATATAACTCATATTGCTCCCTCTTTCGTTTTGGTTCCATAGGGAGAGACCAGGAAGGAATTTATCTGTAATCCATAGATTTCCCCAAAATCACTATGCAAAGAGTTATTGTTTAATTATGGTATTGTTTATGTTGGTTAGGCTAAGTCAACAATTAAGATTCAAACTGAAAATTACTCAATCCTGGATGACATTAACAATTTTAGAACTTCTTTCCAAAATTTAACTTAAGGTTTGATGGAACACATAACCACCTTGTAAACTCTCTAAAAACTGTACTTAAAGGCCACTTTAAAAAAAATTTAATGTTTATTTATTTTTGAGAGAGAGTGACAGAGCCCGAGCTGGGGAGGGACAGAGAGAGAGATGAAGACACAGAATCCGAAGCAGGCTCCAGGCTCTGAGCTGTCAGCACAGAGCCCGACGAGGGGCTCGAACTCACGAGCCGTGAGATCCTGACCTCAGTCGAAGATGGATGCTTAACCAACTGAGCCACCCAGGTGCCCCTTAAAGGCCACTTTGTAAAGAGTTACAGGTCCTTTAATGGCAGCAATGCTGGCTTTCTGCAACACTGAAGTCTGATTATTGATAATACTCGGTGACTGGCAGGACCAACACTTAGGTTAATGATAAATATGTCTAACTGTTCAATAGTTTCATATCTTTTATAATCATGAAAACCAAAGTATAAACAAAGCTCAGGAGAGCAATGGTTTAACATTCTATTATTCACACAACATTTATATTCGAGCCCAAGTCTTGTATGCCAAGGGGGAATAATCTTATTTTTATTTGGAGCTCACTTCCAAAAATGATAAATAATTCCCAGGAAAAAAATGTAAATGAAGAGATACCAAACCAATGGCATGATAAAGAAAGTGCCGAAGTGGGTCTTTGGACCATGAAACTGAAGTGAAAAACAAAATTCTTTCTACTTTGATATCTTTTCCTAAAATTAGCATGTATCTTTTTTTAGTGTTTATTTATTTTGGAGAGAGAGGGACAGAGGGTGAGTGGGGGAGGGGCGGAGAGAGGGGGAGACACAGAATCCAAAGCAGGCTCCAGGCTCTGAGCTGTCAGCACAGAGCCCGATGCAGGGCTCAAACTCAGGGAACAGCAAGATCATGGCCTAGGCCGGAGTCAGACGCTTAACCAACAGAGCCACCCAGGTACCCCAACATGTATCTTTTTAATAATGAAAAATTATTGGGGCGCCTGGGTGGCGCAGTCGGTTAAGCGTCCGACTTCAGCCAGGTCACGATCTCGCGGTCCGTGAGTTCGAGCCCCGCGTCAGGCTCTGGGCTGATGGCTCGGAGCCTGGAGCCTGTTTCCGATTCTGTGTCTCCCTCTCTCTCTGCCCCTCCCCCGTTCATGCTCTGTCTCTCTCTGTCCCAAAAATAAATAAAAACGTTGAAAAAAAAATTAAAAAAAAAAATAATGAAAAATTATTAACAAATGGCCCATATATGCTGCTAGGGTTATCTTGGTTTCATTCCTGCCATGAAACCACCCATTTAAGTATCAGCTATCACGCTGCCAAAAAGGAAGAATAAGTTTCTTCACGGTTAAATCCTTGTCCCTTTCAGGAGCTTTTGATAGTGGAAGACTTCAAGTACGTTTCAGGGCTTCAAAACTTCTGTCGGCAGAATTTCTATAAGTAGTAGTTGGAAAATACAGAAAAGGAATCATATTTACTGAGGACTCGCTAAATCTGGCACAACATTTACATCTTATCAGTTTTAATCTTAACAACTCCATCTACTGGGTAGATGCTTGGCAATTTTATACAGGAGGAAATGGAAGTTCAGGAAACTCAAAGCAGTTTAGTCGGGAGGACACAGCCCTCGAGTGGCAGAGGTAGTTCTGGGCACAGATGCATTTTGTCTCAGGGTCCACGCACTTTCCTTTTCACAACATGAGATCCCTTTCACATTGGATGAGAAAAATGTCAGAGGTGTAGAGGCCTTCCTAATGTTCTCCATCATGGTCAATAGCTTTCCTGTTTCCCACCAATTCAATAGTGTTCTCAGAATTCACACAGCAGAAGAAATTACCTTTTTTTGTGTCTGGAACACAAAGAATGATTCTTTACTTTAACATGGAGTTCCCACAAATTCCTGAATTGGGGTGTGTGTGTGTGTGTGTGTGTGTGTGTGCATTTCCTGTTAACCTCACCACATTTTTTTTTCTTTTTTGGTGTTCTCTTTATTGTTTGAATCGGGAAAGAGTCACAGAAAAGAAAACATGATACAGTCGCTTTCAATTTGCGAGCAAAATCCCATGAACATAACGTTACGGACTTGGCGACCGAGACTGACAATTAGCCGTTACTTATGGGTTTCCATCATCTTTTACCTAATATAATTTTTTTCAAGAGTTAACTAGGTATTTTTCTCTTACTAAGGTACTAGGGAAGGTTAAATTTGACAAGTGATACACCAAAAATGTAAGAAAACGATGTGATTGCACAACGTGGAAACTCACATAATTTGACAGCGTTTTTCAAAGCTGATGATCTTCAACAGCTACATTTTTTGAAAGATAACAGTCAAGCAAGATCAAAGTATAAACTGTCTATCATACACACCGTCGTTATTTTACAAAAGGTGTCAGGGTGATGCTTAAAACCCGTCCTATTTTTGAAAAGCATGCAAGATTAATTTCTGATAAAATTTCCAAATTCGAAGTGCATGGTGAAGTTTGATATCAATTGGGGTCCTCTTTGTCTCGTTTTGTCTGCAACTAGAATACGAACTTGGGCGTCTTTCCCATCTGACTCAAGCCTGTGTTGGCGTGCATATGCTGTGACACCCCAGCCACTTCCCAAGGTGACTTGGATTGTAAGTGTATGAAATGCAAAAGCAAAAGCTTTGAAATTGCTCTCTGTCAAACATCACAGCGTTGGTATACACCATTGTGTGGCACGCATGCCATTTATCAAATAGCTTCAATTTAGCAAGCAGCGAAATGGAAAACTCACTTTCATGCCAAAGTGCTGTCATAACGGGGATTAGTTGGAAAAGGGGGAAGCCTCGGGGCTTCAGACGGAGGTTTCTGTGATAATATTCCACATGAACAATTCTGCTTGCCCCAGTATTCAGGAAAATCACTGAAGTCTATCAGAGAGCATTGTCATTTAAAGAAAGCGAGTGGAAGACCTCAGACTTAAAGTGCCTTTCATGCTTCTCCACATAATGACAATCAGGAGTCCACTAGCTTTTTCTGATTTATGCTTCTTCAGTTTACTGCCATCCATAAATATTTCTTCCCATCAATTCTGAACCAAGGCAAGAGCCCAAAACCTCGCTGAAGGATGATGCATATCTACTGCACCATCAACCTCGTGCTCTTTGCCTCAAATATCCTTGTCATTCAGGCTACAGTTTACCTTTCTTTCCCCAATAACTCCAACTAAGAACACCAGTTATGAGCATTCAAAAAACAACAACAACAACAAATTAATGCATCACCGACTGTCTGTCTGAACTGGAAGAAACCTTAGGTATTACATTCCTCTCCCTTTCTTTTCAGGATGGGATACTGAGAACTGAAGTGGGTTTTCACTGTAAAAAAAAAAATCCATTTGGGAATCCATCCTATTAGAAGTGAGGTAATGGGTTGGCTGTCACAAATGAGTTCCTTACCTCAAGTCATGATCTCCTTTCCCCTGTAACATTATGATCACTTTTGCCTGGAGCTCAGTCAGTGTATGCTCTTCTTTATCCCCGTTTGCCAGAAGGGACTTTAGAAAAGGTTCTGCGGAATGACTTTATTGTGTTTAATCAAATTAAGACATGTGGATAATCATAGGCATTTATTTTATTTCAAAGGGAAAACTGACTTGGTTTCAGAGAGAGAAATATCTAGATGAAAACAATAGTAGGTTGCTCACCAATCACCCTGCCATCTTAAAAGGTAAAGTGGGCTTGGGTCTAAAGCAGAAGTCCTTTCACTGTGACAGTCTCTATTAACAGAATTCATCAAAAGAACAATAATTTTAAAAATTAAATATGAGAGTTCAGTAAGTTTAAATTGGATGATATTGTTTTTCAAACTTGCCTATGTAGCAAATTAGTAAGATCCTTCAAAAATCTATAGGCTTAGGGAATATTACCTAACTCGTGGGTTCAAGCCCTGCATCGGGCTCTGTGCTGACAACTCAGAGCCTGGAGCCTGCTTCAGATTATTTGTCTCCCTCTCTCTCTCTGCCCTTCCCCTGCTCGCTCTCTCTCTCTCTCTCTCTCTCTCTCTGTCAAAAATAAACATTAATGGACGCCTGGGTGGCTCAGTCGGTTGAGCGTCTGACTTCAGCTCAGGTCATGATCTTGTGGTTTGTGGGTTCGAGCCCCGCATTGGGCTCTGTGCTGACAGCTCGGAGCCTGGACCCTGCTTCGGATTCTGTGTCTCCCTCTCTCTCTGCACCTCCCCCACTCACACTCTGTCTCTCTCTCTCTCCTTCAAAAGTAAATAAACACTAAAAAAAGAAATAAACATTAAAAAAAGAAATATTCCCTAATGTGACCAGTACTCCTTACAAGAATATAATAGTACTTAGTTTTTCGATATAATTATATCTCCACAGACTTTTCAGTGAGAGACTGTTTACCTGAGTATTAGATGTGGCCCAGCTTGCCCCAAATCTAGTGTTGATGATACACAGTTATCACTGTGGGTGATTGTGGAAGAAAATATTTACCATTTGTGGCTAAAGTAAATGAAAATTCTAAAATAAAGCCACTAAGCATTCCTCTTGGAAATAAAACCTTCTTGTGGAAGAAAATGTTCCACAAGGGAAAACAAAAACACTAAGACAGCCATGGATCAGTGTGTTGGTAAGAGAAAATAATACAGAGATATGTTTTACTTTCATAACTTGTCAAGTTCACTCTCAAGTTAATACTTAATAGGGAACTGGGAATGTATTGAAGTGTAAGATCTTTTTTCCTTTATCTCTTTTTCAAAATCATGTGAATTACCTCCTGTATACCCACCGTAGGCTGGGTTTTAGAAAAACCAGCTAACGAAAAAGCACACCACAAAATTCATTAATTTAAAAGTGAGCATGAGGGGCGCCTGGGTGGCGCAGTCGGTTAAGCGTCCGACTTCAGCCAGGTCACGATCTCGCGGTCCGGGAGTTCGAGCCCCGCGTCGGGCTCTGGGCTGATGGCTCGGAGCCTGGAGCCTGTTTCCGATTCTGTGTCTCCCTCTCTCTCTGCCCCTCCCCCGTTCATGCTCTGTCTCTCTCTGTCCCAAAAATAAATAAACGTTGAAAAAAAAATAAAAAAATAAAAGTGAGCATGAAACAACTTATTTATTTGTGGTCACATGGTTAAACTCTTTCATTTTTTCCCTTATAAAGTGATGGCTAAAAGAATTGGCTTTATAACGTTCAGAATAAAAGAATTCAATATTTTTCCAACAACGTAGTTAGTGATTAATTTAAGAGTGAGTGATAATGTTGCTGGACGATTCATAAGAAGGAAAACCCAGCTGGTCTATGTATTTCCATGATGTCTTTAACTCTTTAACAGTACTTTCTTTCTCATCACTGTAATTGTTCTAATATTATAGCTTCTAAACCTGTAATGTACCTCAAGAAATCATCTCAACAAGCTCTTTGCCCTTCAGCAGAGAACTCAATTCAACAAATTGTTATTGAAAGCCTGCCACGTAAGAGTCACTGTCCCAGGTCCTGGGGCAGATTCCAGAAATGTGGCTCTTGGTCTTAAGAAATTCGCATTCTTCTCAAGAACTGAGTTCTTTGCCCAAGGTCCCTCAGCACAGGGATCTTTAGAAAACACATTATCTTCAATGTATTCCCTTGCAGAGTTGGCAAATTCTTGATAATGTGACAAAACAGACTATGTGGTGATAGGAGGATAATTTGTTCCTTGCTTTATATTATATTATACACCCACACATACACTAACATCACTTGAATTCAAAGGTAAGAAAAAGAGAGAAAGCTGAAAACATACAAATTAGGAGCTGAGATATAACCATAGATGGAGAAGACTAATCTAGTAAAGGAAAACACCAAACTCTCCTTGAGAGGAATCATTTTCCAAGAAAATATGGATGCCAAAGGAAAACTGGAATACATCCAACAAAATGGAAGAAATAAGAAAATTGGCCAAAAGCTGCATGTGCTCTCCTCCACTCCCCCAAAATGCAGTCAGGCTAATTCTTTCAAACTTTCAAGGAACATATTCCACTATAATGTGTTCTCAAAAAGCCATCATATTTTTATTACTTATGCATATATCTCCAATATCCAGCACAGTACCTGGCATATAAAAATCTATAATATAGGTATTTGGGGAGAAAATCGAAATGGCATTTGCCATTGAAAATACTTCACAGAATAAAGAAAAGAATGGATGCTACCATATTTATTTTACCAAGCTAGCATAACTCCAATTGAAAAACCTAAGAGGATTACCAAGCAAAAAAACAAAACAAAACAAAAAAACCCCCAAACTATATAGACCTATAATCTTACTTATAAACATAAAGTCTAAAATATTCAACCAAACAGTAGCAAATCAATCCCAGTGTATATAAAAAGAAAAATGCTCCATGACAAAGTAGAGTTTACACTTTGAATGCAAGGGCAATTCAGTCTTATTAATACAAATCACCTTACCACTTACTTAAAGACTCATATGACCATCTCAAGACATGTTTATATGTTTTTGATAAAAGTTATTGCCTATTTCTGACAAAAAGGTTTTTTTAATAAAATCAGAAGAAATACGATACTCCTAATATGATTTTTTTAGAAAAACATCATAAATCTAATGCCAGCATTAAGATTAGTGAAATAAATTCAGTTAAAAAGGCAGAGATTTCCTTTTTCACTGTGATTTTCTAACACTGTAGAGGTGTCCCATTGTTCCATTAGAAGAAACAAGAGCCGATATAGGGGATTCTGGGAAGATGGCGGCGTAGGAGGACGCTGGGCTCACCGCGCGTCCTGCTGATCACTTAGATTCCACCTACACCTGCCTAAATAACCCAGAAAACCGCCAGAGGATTAGCAGAACAGAGTCACCGGACCCAAGTGCAGACGAGAGGCCCACGGAAGAGGGTAGGAAGGGCGGCGAGGCGGTGCGCGCTCCACGGACTGGCGGGAGGGAGCCGGGGCGGAGGGGCGGCTCGCCGGCCAAGCAGAGCCCCCGAGTCCGGCTTGCAAAAGCGGAGGGGCCTGACGGACTGTGTTCAGACAGCAAGCGCGACTTAGCGTCTGGGAGGTCATAAGTTAACAGCTCTGCTCGGAAAGCGGGAAGGCTGGAGGACAAAGGGAGGGTGAGCTGCGGAGCCCCCGGACGACAGAGCTCAGTTTGGCCGGGAACAAAGGCGCTAGCCAGCGCCATCTCCCCCGCCCATCCCCCAGCCAAAATCCCAAAGGGAACCGGCTCCGGCCAGGGAAATTGCTCGCTCCGCGCGAACACCCAGCTCTGTGCTTCTGCGGAGCCAAACCTCCGGCAGCGATTTGACTCCCTCCGGCTGCCACAGGGCCCCTCCTGAAGTGGATCACCTAAGGAGAAGCGAGCTAAGCCTGCCCCCCCTCCCGCCGTGCACCTTGCCTTCCCACCCCAGCTAATACGCCAGATCCCCAGCATCACAAGCCTGGCAGTGTGCAAGTAGCCCAGACGGGCCACGCCACCCCACAGTGAATCCTGCCCCTAGGAGAGGGGAAGAGAAGGCACACACCAGTCTGACTGTGGCCCCAGCGGTGGGCTGGGGGCAGACATCAGGTCGGACTGCGGCCCCGCCCACCAACTCCAGTTATACACCACAGCACAGGGGAAGTGCCCTGCAGGCCCTCACCACACCAGGGACTATCCAAAATGACCAAGCGGAAGAATTCCCCTCAGAAGAATCTCCAGGAAATAACAACAGCTAATGAGCTGATCAAAAAGGATTTAAATAATATAACAGAAAGTGAATTTAGAATAATAGTCATAAAATTAATCGCTGGGCTGGAAAACAGCATACAGGACAGCAGAGAATCTCTTGCTACAGACATCAGGGGACTAAGGAACAGTCACGAGGAGCTGAAAAACGCTTTAAAGGAAATGGAAAACAAAATGCAAACCACCACGGCTCGGATGGAAGAGGCAGAGGAGAGAATAGGTGAACTAGAAGATAAAGTTATGGAAAAAGAGGAAGCTGAGAAAAAGAGAGATAAAAAAATCCAGGAGTATGAGGGGAAAATTAGAGAACTAAGTGATACACTAAAAAGAAATAATATACGCATAATTGGTATCCCAGAGGAGGAAGAGAGAGGGAAAGGTGCTGAAGGGGTACTTGAAGAAATAATAGCTGAGAACTTCCCTGAACTGGGGAAGGAAAAAGGCATTGAAATCCAAGAGGCACAGAGAACTCCCTTCAGACGTAACTTGAATCGATCTTCTGCACGACATATCATAGTGAAACTGGCAAAATACAAGGATAAAGAGAAAATTCTGAAAGCAGCAAGGGGTAAACGTGCCCTCACATATAAAGGGAGACCTATAAGACTCGTGACTGATCTCTCTTTTGAAACTTGGCAGGCCAGAAAGAATTGGCACGAGATTTTCAGGGTGCTAGATAGCAAAAATATGCAGCCCAGAATCCTTTATCCAGCAAGTCTGTCATTTAGAATAGAAGGAGAGATAAAGGTCTTCCCAAACAAACAAAAACTGAAGGAATTTGTCACCACTAAACCAGCCCTACAAGAGATCCTAAGGGGGACCCTGTGAGACAAAGTACCAGAGACATCACTACAAGCATAAAACATACAGACATCACAATGACTCTAAACCCGTATCTTTCTATAATAACACTGAATGTAAACGGATTAAATGCGCCAACCAAAAGACATAGGGTATCAGAATGGATAAAAAAACAAGACCCATCTATTTGCTGTCTACAAGAGACTCATTTTAGACCTGAGGACACCTTTAGATTCAGAGTGAGGGGATGGAGAACTATTTATCATGCTACTGGAAGCCAGAAGAAAGCTGGAGTAGCCATACTTATATCAGACAAACTAGACTTTAAATTAAAGGCTGTAACAAGAGATGAAGAAGGACATTATATAATAGTTACAGGGTCTATCCATCAGGAAGAGCTAACAATTATAAATGTCTATGCGCCGAATACCGGAGCCCCCAAATATATAAAACAATTACTCATAAACAGAAGCAACCTTATTGATAAGAATGTGGTAATTGCAGGGGACTTTAACACCCCACTTACAGAAATGGATAGATCATCTAGACACACAGTCAATAAAGAAACAAGGGCCCTGAATGAGACACTGGATCAGATGGACTTGACAGATATATTTAGAACTCTGCATCCCAAAGCAACAGAATATACTTTCTTCTCGAGTGCACATGGAACATTCTCCAAGATAGATCATATACTGGGTCACAAAACAGCCCTTCATAAGTTTACAAGAATTGAAATTATACCATGCATACTTTCAGACCACAATGCTATGAAGCTTGAAATCAACCACAGGAAAAAGTCTGGAAAACCTCCAAAAGCATGGAGGTTAAAGAACACCCTACTAACGAATGACTGGGTCAACCAGGCAATTAGAGAAGAAATCAAAAAATATATGGAAACAAACGAAAATGAAAATACAACAATCCAAATGCTTTGGGACGCAGCGAAGGCAGTCCTGAGAGGAAAATACATTGCAATCCAGGCCTATCTCAAGAAACAAGAAAAATCCCAAATACAAAATCTAACAGCACACCTAAAGGAAATAGAAGCAGAACAGCAAAGGCAGCCTAAACCCAGCAGAAGAAGAGAAATAATAAAGATCAGAGCAGAAATAAACAATATAGAATCTAAAAAAACTGTAGAGGAGATCAACGAAACCAAGAGTTGGTTTTTTGAAAAAATAAACAAAATTGACAAACCTCTAGCCAGGCTTCTCAAAAAGAAAAGGGAGATGACCCAAATAGATAAAATCATGAATGAAAATGGAATTATTACAACCAATCCCTCAGAGATACAAACAATTATCAGGGAATACTATGAAAAATTATATGCCAACAAATTGGACAACCTGGAAGAAATGGACAAATTCCTAAACACCCACACTCTTCCAAAACTCAATCAGGAGGAAATAGAAAGCTTGAACAGACCCATAACCAGCGAAGAAATTGAATCGGTTATCAAAAATCTCCCAACAAATAAGAGTCCAGGACCAGATGGCTTCCCAGGGGAGTTCTACCAGACGTTTAAAGCAGAGATAATACCTATCCTTCTCAAGCTATCCCAAGAAATAGAAAGGGAAGGAAAACTTCCAGACTCATTCTATGAAGCCAGTATTACTTTGATTCCTAAACCAGACAGAGACCCAGTAAAAAAAGAGAACTACAGGCCAATATCCCTGATGAATATGGATGCAAAAATTCTCAATAAGATACTAGCAAATCGAATTCAACAGCATATAAAAAGAATTATTCACCATGATCAAGTGGGATTCATTCCTGGGATGCAGGGCTGGTTCAACATTCGCAAATCAATCAACGTGATACATCACATTAACAAAAAAAAAGAGAAGAACCATATGATCCTGTCAATCGATGCAGAAAAGGCCTTTGACAAAATCCAGCACCCTTTCTTAATAAAAACCCTTGAGAAAGTCGGGATAGAAGGAACATACTTAAAGATCATAAAAGCCATTTATGAAAAGCCCACAGCTAACATCATCCTCAACGGGGAAAAACTGAGAGCTTTTTCCCTGAGATCAGGAACACGACAGGGATGCCCACTCTCACCGTTGTTGTTTAACATAGTGCTGGAAGTTCTAGCATCAGCAATCAGACAACAAAAGGAAATCAAAGGCATCAAAATTGGCAAAGATGAAGTCAAGCTTTCGCTTTTTGCAGATGACATGATATTATACATGGAAAATCCGATAGACTCCACCAAAAGTCTGCTAGAACTGATACATGAATTCAGCAAAGTTGCAGGATACAAAATCAATGTCCAGAAATCAGTTGCATTCTTATACACTAACAATGAAGCAACAGAAAGACAAATAAAGAAAATGATCCCATTTACAATTGCACCAAGAAGCATAAAATACCTAGGAATAAATCTAACCAAAGATGTAAAGGATCTGTATGCTGAAAACTATAGAAAGCTTATGAAGGCAATTGAAGAAGATTTAAAGAAATGGAAAGACATTCCCTGCTCATGGATTGGAAAAATAAATATTGTCAAAATGTCAATACTACCCAAAGCTATCTACACATTCAATGCAATCCCAATCAAAATTGCACCAGCATTCTTCTCGAAACTAGAACAAGCAATCCTAAAATTCATATGGAACCACAAAAGGCCCCGAATAGCCAAAGGAATTTTGAAGAAGAAGACCAAAGCAGGAGGCATCACAATCCCAGACTTCAGCCTCTACTACAAAGCTGTCATCATCAAGACAGCATGGTATTGGCACAAAAACAGACACACAGACCAATGGAATAGAATAGAAACCCCAGAACTAGACCCACAAACATATGGCCAACTCATCTTTGACAAAGCAGGAAAGAACATCCAATGGAAAAAAGACAGCCTCTTTAACAAATGGTGCTGGGAGAACTGGACAGCAACATGCAGAAGGTTGAAACTAGACCACTTTCTCACACCATTTACAAAAATAAACTCAAAATGGATAAAGGACCTAAATGTGAGACAGGAAACCATCAGAACCTTAGAGGAGAAAGCAGGAAAAGACCTCTCTGACCTCAGCCGTAGCAATCTCTTACTTGACACATCCCCAAAGGCAAGGGAATTAAAAGCAAAAGTGAATTACTGGGACCTTATGAAGATAAAAAGCTTCTGCACAGCAAAGGAAACAACCAACAAAACTAAAAGGCAACCAACGGAATGGGAAAAGATATTTGCAAATGACATATCGGACAAAGGGCTAGTATCTAAAATCTATAAAGAGCTCACCAAACTCCACACCCGAAAAACAAATAACCCAGTGAAGAAATGGGCAGAAAACATGAATAGACACTTCTCTAAAGAAGACATCCAGATGGCCAACAGGCACATGAAAAGATGTTCAGCGTCGCTCCTTATCAGGGAAATACAAATCAAAACCACACTCAGGTATCACCTCACGCCAGTCAGAGTGGCCAAAATGAACAAATCAGGAGACTATAGATGCTGGAGAGGATGTGGAGAAACGGGAACCCTCTTGCACTGTTGGTGGGAATGCAAATTGGTGCAGCCGCTCTGGAAAGCAGTGTGGAGGTTCCTCAGAAAATTAAAAATAGACCTACCCTATGACCCAGCAATAGCACTGCTAGGAATTTATCCAAGGGATACAGGAGTACTGATGCATAGGGGCACTTGTACCCCAATGTTCATAGCAGCACTCTCAACAATAGCCAAATTATGGAAAGAGCCTAAATGTCCATCAACTGATGAATGGATAAAGAAATTGTGGTTTATATACACAATGGAATACTACGTGGCAATGAGAAAAAATGAAATATGGCCTTTTGTAGCAACGTGGATGGAACTGGAGAGTGTGATGCTAAGTGAAATAAGCCATACAGAGAAAGACAGATACCATATGGTTTCACTCTTATGTGGATCCTGAGAAACTTAACAGGAACCCATGGGGGAGGGGAAGGAAAAAAAAAAAAAAAAAAAAAAAAAGGACGTTAGAGTGGGAGAGAGCCAAAGCATAAGAGACTGTTAAAAACTGAGAACAAACTGAGGGTTGATGGGGGGTGGGAGGGAGGGGCGGGTGGGTGATGGGTATTGAGGAGGGCACCTTTTGGGATGAGCACTGGGTGTTGTATGGAAACCAATTTGTCAATAAACTTCATATAAAAAAAAAAAAAAAAAAAAAAAAAAAAAAAAAAAAAAGAAGAAACAAGAGCCATAAATATCAAAACTAAGAAAATTATCGTAATTTGCATACAACTTGATTATCTGGCTGAAAAAACCAAGAGAATCAACTGGAATATGTATGTGAATTAAAAATAACTATTAGGGAGAGTGCTAACAACAGAAATATTAATATCAATCGCTTTCATATACATTAATAATCAATATTTTAATAAATAATTAAGGTATACCATAATGAATAAAGTAATAACGATCAACAAAATAATTCAATTCAAATTAGCAGCAATCATGCAAAATATATTAGGATTGAGTATAATAAGAATTGTGAAGAATATGTGAAAAAAATCCAACATTTGACGAAAGAATGTAAAGACCTGAATAATGAAAATACCAACTTGCTAAAAATAAAAAGGAAAGTATTTAAAACAAATGTGGCAGACATGTTAATCGATTTTCTACATACAAAAATTTTTACGTAGCAAAATTAATATGGACTAATGAAACAAACAAGTAATTTACAAAGGGACAGCTTCAAGTGGTGAACAGAATTATGGAACTATTGTGGGGCACCTGGGTGGCTCAGTCCATTAAGCATCCGACTCTTGGTTTTGGCTCAGGTCATGGTCTCACAGTTGGTGGGTTTGCGACCCGCATCAGGCTCCATGCTGACAGCACAGAACCTGCTTGGGATTCTCTCTCTCTCCCTCTCTCTATCCCCATGTCCTGCTCACGCTCTCTGTCTCTCTCTCAAAATAAATAAATAAACTTAAAAAATTTCTTTAAAAAAAGAATTATGGAACTATGTTAAATTTTGTTTGTAGTTAAGTAAATATTAATAAAAATGGGCATTATTTAAGGCCAATAAAATTGTGATTAAAAAGAATGCTGCAGGGGCACCTATGTGGCTCAGTTGGTTAAGCATATGATTCTTGATTTTGGATCAGGTCATGATCTTATCATTTGTGGGTTCGAGGCCATATGGGGCTCTGTGCTGACAGCACAGAGCCTACTTGGGATTCTCTCTCTTCCTCTGCCTCTCTGCCCCTCCCTCCTCTCTCTCTCAAAAATAAATAAACTTAAAAAAAAAAAAAAAAAGAATGCTGCAGCCTGCTATTTGGGAGTTTGGGAATTGCACTCATATGCTGCTAGAGAAGTATCTTGACACAGCATTTGGGAAGGCATTTTGTTAATCTATATCAAAATTGAAGATATGAATCACTTTTAACTTATAAATTAAACTCTGGGAATTTATCCTAAGGAAAATAACTTAACATGTGCACAAGATATGTACATAAAGATGCTTACTGCATCATTGTTTTTAAAAGAGAAAGCATGAATATAAACACCCACCAATAGGGGAATGGTTAAATCAACTAGGGCATTTATGTACAATAAAATCCCCTGCTGCCATTAAACATGATGCATATTTATAATTATTGATGCGTGAAGATGTCTATGAATACAGTTAAATAATCCAAAATAAGCAAACAAAAAACAGAAACACAAGTTGCAAAACCTTTGTAAAGAAATGATTTTCATACAGCTAGAACTCTCCCATGCGTAAATAGGTTCTGGAAGCATATAATGAGAAAAGTCTGTCAGAGTATGGGTCTTTATCCTCTCATGTGCATTTTCCCGTGTTTTCTGAATTTTCTGCAGTGAGTCCATATGGTTTTTTTTTTTTTAGTTTACTTTTTTTTTTTTAGGTTCACAGCTAAATTGAGGGGAAGGTATAGGGATTTCCCATATACCTCTCACCCCAACACATGCATAGCCTCCCCCATTTTCCATATATACTTTTCAATATGAAAAAAATAAAGGTTCAAAGAGAAAAGTATTATATAGGGTTAAGGGAACTCTGAGAAGTAAGCTTGCCTTATATACTAAATTGCTTCCTGTATGAGCCACCTTTCCTTGATGTGTGTGTGTGTGTGTGTGTGTGTGTGTGTGTATATATATAAATATAAAATTGAATTTGAAAATGAATCAGACCAGTGAGAAGTGCTCTTTCCTCTCTAGAGCACTTATGCCCTGCCTAAGTAACTACAGACAGACCATCCCATGGAAGCCAGTGTTGAGAAAGGCCTCTTGAAATACAATGTATGTTCTCTCATTTAAAAAGCCAGCCTTTTAGGGTTGCCTGGGTGGCTCAGTCGGCTGAGTGGCTGACTTCAGCTCAGGTCATGATCTCACAGTCCGTGAGTTCGAGCCCTGTGTCAGGTTCTGTGCTGACAGCTCAGAGCCTGGAGCCTACTTTGGAGACTCAGAGCCTGGAGCCTGTGTCTCCCTCTCTCTGCTCCTCCCCTGCTGTGTTCTATCTCTCTGTGCCTCTCAAAAACAAATAAATGTTAAAAAAAATTTTTTTAAAGCCAGCCTTTTGTATAAGAACATAAATCGGTACGATCATTTTTAATATCTGGCAGTGGCCACTAAAGCTAAATAAACCTATACCCTTTGACCCAGTAGCTTCACTCCTGGGTCTATTCCCAAGAGAAACAGATGCTTAGGTTCACTGAAAGAACTATACAAGGGGCGCCTGGGTGGCGCAGTCGGTTAAGCGTCTGACTTCAGCCAGGTCACGATCTCGCGGTCCGTGAGTTCGAGCCCCGCGTCGGGCTCTGGGCTGATGGCTCAGAGCCTGGAGCCTGTTTCCGATTCTGTGTCTCCCTCTCTCTCTGCCCCTCCCCCGTTCATGCTCTGTCTCTCTCTGTCCCAAAAATAAATAAACGTTGAAAAAAAAAAAAGAACTATACAAGAATGCTCATGGAAGTTTCATTAATAAGAGTTAACTAGGAATGACCCAATGTCCATCAAAAGAAAATTATGGTATACTTCTACAGTGGGATACCACACGGCAAGGAAAAAAGATAGGCTGGTGTCAAATGAAACGATGTAGATGAATCATAAAGACCTAATTTTGAGTGAAGGAACCCAGTCATGAAAACATCACTACTATTTGATTCCATTTACCTCAGTTCAGAAAAAGAAAAAAGTCATCAACTGTAATAGAAATCAGAACAATAGGTGGCATAGGGTGGAGTTATTCCCTTAGAAGAGGACAAAGGACCTCCTGGAGGCCTAGAAATATCTCAACCTGGGTGGAGTTCAGATGGGCGTGCACATATGTAAACATTTACTGAGCTACGCATTTAAATTTGTGAATTTAATTTATGTACGAGTTATACTTCAACTAAAATTTTTTTTTAAAATTTAACTAAAAACGAAACCCAATCTTTCCAGAAAGAAGAAGAAGAAAAAAAAAAAAAAAAACAGGTCAGCACACTGAGCAGAGGCCATTTCAGGGTAAGTATTACAAAGTCAGCACATTTTCAAGAGTAGGGAAGATTACTGTATCATCTGAATACACCTAATTATTATAACTGGCCGGCAGTCATTTATAGAAATTGTTCATAAATATTTAAACATACTGCCTGGAAACATTTCTAAAGAGCTTTTAATACTTTTCAGTTAAGGTACATTGGTGTGATTTTCCAAGATCACGCTCTTGACATTGAAGTAATTGAAAAACCCAGTGCATTCTAACTAATCCCAGTAACAAAGAAATCTATTGTTTTCTTGCCCATTGTTTTATTGTATATTCATTTATTTTAGGCCCATCGTATTCATTCTGCTTAACTGAGTCTCCAAATAGGGAATTCCTACCTGACCCTTCCCAACCTGCCCACCATTCTAATGTTGCCAAAGTCCCTCCACCTGAGGGCTCTGAGTCAGGCTTCTGTTGGCAAAGCTGCTGGATGGTTTATCTATAAGAGAGGGAGGATGGAGGAGAATTTGCCAAGGGCAAACTATAAAAATGTCATGAGCAGTCCTCACAATTTTAAGATCCCTTTTTAAAATTATTTCATTCTGTCCTTTCTATACTGAAATATTTTGATTTCCAGAAAGCATTCTGAGTACCAAAAAGCAAGCATTGTACTACAAAGCTGCAAAAGTGCATAGCATAGTTACAAATTTATGCATCTTGCTTTCAGGCATACAGTTTACTTATTCTCTAACACTGGCCCAAGCTTCCTTATAAGCCCTATTCCCCAGAGAAATGGGAACAACTCAGACCTGCCAATTAATGAAGTCACAGATTTTTACGATTCAACAGTTTCCTTGCAGTATAAACATTCAGTCCTTCTAAGTTGGACACTTAATCAGGTCTCTGAACATTCTAAACGGTCTTTTTGGAAAGACTGTCTTTTCAGACAAGATGGCCATATACTTTTGTCTTTCCTCACCATTCCATTGCCTTTTTCCAAGATGGTCTTTGTGTATCTGGGGAGTGACATGGGAGAGGTGTCCCCAGTGGGACTTTACGGTTGGAGAGTGGACCAGCTCTCGCATTGTAGTTCAGGTATCTTTCTGAGGAGATGCCCTGTGTCTGGTAGCTTGTGTGATGTCCGACCTATTGCTATTTGCACCTAAAGTAGGTGCGTTGATCTCTCTCAGCTGGGTCTAGGTTCTGTTCTAATTGGTGTCACAAAGGTCTCTGAACACCTGCGCATTCTCCATCCAGCCCTTGGCCTACGTGTTCTACACTACAGGTCCCTTGACTCTCAGCTGGGTAGGCCCTAAGGCAGAGACACTTGACTTCACCTTCACTGTCTGCCTTGGGGGACCTGTGGAAATCCTGACCCTCCAATCAGGCCATAGGATGGTGGTCCTCAAGAAATTTCTGGAGGACTTGTCAGAACACAGGCTTCTGGGCCCCACCCTCAGAGTTCCTGACGCAGCAGGTCTAGGGTGAGGTCCAAGAATTTGCATCTCTAACACGTTCCCAGGTGATGCTGCTGCTGCTGTCATCCTTTGAGAAGCACTGGCCACAGGAGAGCTAAGCCAAGCTCAGGAAAGCTTCAGTTTCACTGCTTTTAACTTCATCTTGATGTGGCTTGATGACCACTCATGAGACTGTTATCTTCTGGAATCCCTAACGTGAATTTTAAAAAAACAGCCCCCTGTTTCAGATGTTTCCTTCATCTGACACCCTGGTGTCTCTTTGGGCTGCTTATATTCCCCACTCCCTATCTTACTTCCCTACAGCCTTTCATTCTTTAACAAACCTTTCAAACCAGAATAACTGGATCCGGCTTTCTGATTTCCTATTTGCCGTATTCTCTTACCGTAGGCAACAAGCCAATGGCACAGCTGCCATAGATGGCTGGGTACTTTCTTTACACTTGATGGAAAATCTGGTTTTATAAATGGTCAAGATATTTAGAAAATTCTGGTTTTCTGTCCAATTCCTCTATAGCGGCAGGCAGTGGGATGTCTCAGGTTAGCTGGAGGGAAGGCTATGACCATGGAATTCCAAAGTACAGATGTCATTAATATTTTGATAAATTATCCTTGTTACAGATAATGTTCATTGAGGACCTTGTTCTAATGCTTTCTTTGAGGGACTAGTGCCCAAGGGCTCAAATTACAGAGCATGTCATCTATTATAAAGTAGAAAGCAAATATACCCCTAGTGCTAAAACAGTATTTATATTACTCAATTAGACATTATAGAACCAAAAATCTCTATATGCTGTAATCATTTTCAAATATTCATTTTCCTGCCAATAGCCACATTTTGCCAGGTTGTGGAGACAAAGCAAGTTGGCAAGATGACGAGAAACCTGTAATTTGCAGCACAGAAAATCTTTCTGCTGCCAATTTCATGGGCAGGTGCCTGGGACTTGATAAGATGTGAGAGAAAAATTTGTTGCTATGATTCTGAACTTTATAGAAAGCTACTTCCTGCAATTTTAATGTTCATGACCTCAAATCCATGCTGCTGAATTTTTTTAGGTGGTTGAGCTATCTTGGTGGGCCTAGCACCATAATACACTCTCTAAATCTGGGGAACAAACATGATATTTAAACAGGTATAAAAAACAAACCAGACTCCAGAGTAGCAAACTGCCTAAACTCTTTTGAGTATTCCTTATTTATGGGGCTCACTAGCAACTGATTTACTTGATGTCTTGGCATTGGATTTTGTTGAATTTCTTGAATTATCTTTTTTTTTAAGGCTTATTTATTTTGAGAGAAAGTGCGGGCAGGGGAGGGGCAGGCAGAGAGGGAGACACAGAATCCGAAGCAGACACAGAAATCGAAGCAGAATCGAAGCTGTGCTGACAGCTCAGAGCCTGACGCAGGGCTTAAGCTCATAGACCGTGAGATCATGACCTGAGCTGAAGTCGGATACTTAACCAATTCAGCCACCCAGGTGCCCCTCTTGAACTATCTTTAAAAACGATCAGTGTTTACACCATACCAAAGGTATGATGGTTGGGGTATTTGCCGAGTATATCAGCCAGAAATGGAGTACAATCATTGACCCCTTACTGATAGAAGAAAATTCTTTCTAAGCCCTTGTTTACTTTTGGGTTTGGTCACATAACATTTAATTTCTATTAGTATGGACACAAAGGAAATTTTTACAGTAAGAAAGAGGCAAAGGCAGCATTGTTGTGCATTGTTTATTGGTCCCCCATTAAGGGTCTGACCGTGAACACCATCTCCGTTCAGTGAAATGTACCTCCTTCATAGACCTCATAAAGAATGGGCATCTGATTTTCCTAAAGTAGATCCTGGTACTCCCATTTTATCTAGTCCGTTTTTTTTTAAATTTTTTTTTAACGTTTATTTATTTCTGAGACAGAGAGAGAGACAGAACATGAGCAGGGGAGGGGCAGAGAGAGAGGGAGACACAGAATCTGAAACAGGCTCCAGGCTCTGAGCTGTCTGCACAGAGCCTGACACGGGGCTTGAACTCTCGGACCGCGAGATCGTGACCTGAGCCGAAGTCGGACGCTTAACCGACTGAGCCACCCAGGTGCCCCGTCTAGTCCATTTTTATTGCAAGTTTTTATAGTTCCTTTCTCATTAGGGAGGGTCTTTACTGTGAGGACAGTTATTGAGAAGTGAAGAAAGCTATTTTCAGGGGAATCTACTTTGAGTAATATATGTTTTTTAATCAGCCTAATATGATGGAAATATACAGGACCAAAAAATGAGGAAAACTGAGTTCAACTTCCATTTCAGGCACTAATATTGTGCATCTTAGAACAGGTGACCTTTCCTGTCTGAATTGCTTTTTAAAATAGAAAGCTCTACCAGAAGATGTCTATTCTTCCTTCTCCTACTGTTTTAACAATATGAAGATTTGTGTTAGGATGCTGTAGGAATTCTTGGCATGCTCACACTCCCTCTAAGCTGCCCACTACCATCCCAATTTGCTTCAGCCCAGCAAAGAACCTAGCAAGATGCTCACAGCTTGTGCTCATGTTCTGTGTGTGTGTGTGTGTGTGTGTGTGTGTGTGTGTGTGTGTGTAAGGGGTGGATTTACTGAAGCTACTTTTTTTTTTAATGTTTATTTATTCTTGAGGGAGAGACAGAGGACAAGCAGAGGAGGTGCAGAGAGAGAGAGGAGACACAGAATCTGAAGCAGGTTCCAGGCTCTGAGCTGTCAGCACAGAGCCCAATGTGGGCTTGAACCCACGAACCACGAGATCATGACCTGAGTCGAAGTCGGATGCCCAACCAAGTGAGCCACCCAAGCGTCCCTACTTGAAGCTACTTCTAAGACTTATGCAGGGTCTGCCTCCTAGGGTGCTCTCTAGAAGCACACCTTTTGGGGTATGCCATGAAAGAGACTAGCTAAGGAAATGGAAGTATTTGGCCCAGGGGGTCTTATGGTAGAATGACTAGACTCCTTCTCTTGTAGCCAGGATTTTTATTGTCAAACAAATGTGTTATCTAGAGATCAGGGCAACTTACATTACTATTTAAAAGCTCTTGTCGGTCTGTTTCCTGCATTTTTGTCTTGGTAGGGGATGGTTTCAGCCCCTTCAGAAAGCTCCTTTCCCCTACCACTAACTTCATGATCTACTGCAGTTTTTAGAATTTATGTTGGATCATGAACAGTGCATCTCCAAGATGCACATCAAAGCCTGCAGGAAGTCTGAAAGCCAATCAAGACAATGGCCTGGAGACGTTTTCCAAGGTTGTGATTGTGCTTGGGGTCCTTAGCACTCCAAATCCTGAGAAACACAGAGATTTCATTCTACAAATTTGCAGGAGTCCATTAGTGGTCACCCAGCCATGATATATTCACTTGTCATCTATCACTGAGTCAAGTCCCTAAAATAGGACCCTTATGAAGCTTTAGTTATGTTTATAATTACCCTATCCTCATTGAATCTAATTTGAATACCTCCACATAAAATGCCAGGAAAGGAGTTATATGTACAAAGCAGCTTTTAATTAAGAGGGGAAGCACCTATGTGTACTTTCCTGCTTGGTGCTCTTTTAGTTTCCTTAATGTAGAACATGGCATATCAGCATTTAAATGGCTTCTGATTAATAAGCACTTGTTTCAAGGCTACAGAGACTGAAATAAGATAAACACATATTAACAGAGTGGGAACAATAATAAAAGGAAATAAGTGTCACTGGTTTAAAATGCATATTGTAAGTGATTCTAAAAGCATGAAAATGCAGTTATTAAACCAGCATGGAGGACCATGGGCCTATTTTATTGAAGTAATTAAATACTCTCTTCAAGTTTATGGCTCCTTGGATCATTTTAGGCAAATGAAAATTGGAGGCGAAATGTTAACCGGTGCCTAATGGATGACAGCCAACTTGACTTCCTGATGTCAATGGACACAGTAGCTGAGTTTCTTGAGGCCCATTTGCTACAGAAAAGCATGGCCTGTTGAATTTGGGGTTGAAGTTGGAAGAGAGTTCAAAGAAATGGCATTGTAGCCAGTGGTTTCTTTCAGTTGCCACATAATTACAGGATTGACAATAACAACAGAACTAATAATATTGGAGCCTTAGGAGCACTTAGTACATGATAGGCACTATTCCAGGCAGTTAATAGGTGTTAACTCATTTGAACTTGACCATAACAACATGTATAAGAAGCATTCTGTCATCATACTGACCATTACATCACCCCCTTAGGACCCTCCAAATCAGAGGCGCTTTCTCATCCCTTGACACTCCGTGAACATGGATTTTCTCTCTTCTTACAGTGCCTCATGGTAGGCATCTTCATTTCCGTTTACTCCTCTGTGGCCCTTTCACTACTAGAATACAAGCTGACTGAGATCAGAGACTCTATCTTACTAACCACTGTATCTCATACTGTCTACGTCACTGATTTCTCCTTCACATATTTGTAGAACTGAGAATTTGCATAAATTAAGAAACACCGCCCTGCAGCCAGGTCCTCAGACACACATGGCTTTGCTGCACACTGGCCCTGGCCCACTGCCTGATTAGCAGGGCACATCTTACGTCCCAGACAGTAGGCTCACGGAACAGCAGCTGTTCAACTGTGGCGATGGCCTCACCCACAAGGACTTTCTCCTTCTTGCTGGGTACACTGACGTCACTGCAGACCAGGTAGGCAGGACTTCTGCTCTGATCAAAAACCTCATTCTGGGAGCACCTGGATGGCTGGCTCTGTCAGTAGAGTGTACAACTCTTGATCTTGGGGTTGTGAGTTTGAGCCCCACATTGGGTGTAAAGTTCACTTAAAAATAAAATTAAATTTAAAAAAATCTTTAACATAAAAAAAAAACCACTCTGAAGACCCTACTGGTTTCCTTACCCATGAACACACTCACAGAGGCTAGCACGGCCATAACAATAGGCCTTACAGGTGGTATTGGCTTCATCCACCACAATTGTACACCTGATTTCCAAGTCAACAAACTTCAGAAAGTGAAGAAAGATGAGCAGGGTTTCATCATGGACCCTGTGACCTCAGCCCTGAGGATAGAATGTGGGATGTGTTTGAAGCCAAAGCCCAGCATGGCTTCTCTGGTATCCCAACCACCAACACATGGGCTGGATGGGGAGTTGCTTGGTGGGCAGTGATCTTCTCAAGGAGGAAGAACATGACTGGCTTTGAGAAGAGATCATGATGAAGAAGGAATACTTGGTGGTAGCTCCTGCAGGCATCACACTGAAGGAAGCAAATAAAATTCTGCGGCACAGCAAGAAGAGAAAGTTACCTATTGTAAATGAAGATGGTGAACTAGTAGCTATCATTGCCCAGACAGACCTGAAGAAGAACTGGGATCACCTACTGGCCTCCAAAGATGCCAAAAAGTAGCTGCTATGTGGAGCACCCACTGGCATTCACGAAGATGACAAGTATAAGCTGAGCTTGCTAAACCAGGATGCTGTGTACTTAGTGGATTTGGACTCTTCTCAGGAAAACTCCATCTTCCAGATCAACATGATCAAGTACATGAAAGGAAATACGCCAGTCTCCAAGTTATTGGAGGCAATGTGGTCATGGCTATGCAGGCCAAGAACTTCATTGATGCTGGCATAGATGCCCTGTGGATGGGCATGGGCAGTGGCTCCATATGCATCACACAGGAAGTTCTGGGCTGTGGGTGGTCCCAAGCAAAGACGATGTACAAGGTGTCAGAATATGCATGGTGTGTTGGTGTTCCTGTCATTGCTGATAGAAGAATCTAAAGTGTGGGCCATATTGCCAAAGCCTTGGCCCTTGGGGCTTCCACAGTCATGATGGGCTCTCTCCTGGCTGCCACCACCGAGGCCCCTGCTGAGTACTTCTTCTCCGATGGATTCCAGCTAAAGAAATATTGTGGTATGGGTTCTCTTGATGCCATGGATGAGCATCCCAGCAGCCATAAGTGATATTTCAATGAAGCTGACAAAATCAAGGTGCCCAAGGGGTGTCTGAGGCTGTTCAGGACAAAGGGTCCACCACAAAATTTCTCCCCTACCTTATCATTGGCATCCAGCACTCCTGACAGGACACTGGTGCCAACAGTTAGACCCGAGTCTGAGCCATGATGTATCCTGGGCAACTCAAGTTTGAGAACAGAATGTCCTCAGCTTAGGGAGAAGGTGGTGTCCATAGCCTCCACTTGTATAAGAGACTCTTCTGAAAAAGGACATAGCATATCCTCTTGGTTTTTCAATACAAGTTTGAAAAAAAAAAAAAAAGAAATACTATGTAGCTTTCTTTTTCTCTCAAAAAATATTTCAGGATATGTTTAAATATTCATAGCTTTGATTTAAAAGTTAGAAAATATGGTTACAAGGAAATATACAAATTTTCAAAACTGTTGTTATGTATATAAGGGCATATAGATTAGAATATATACAAAATTGAAAGTTATCACCTCTGGACAGGAAGACGATGGATAATCTTTATTGCCTTTCTATTTTCTAAAACAAAGTTGTTATAAGACCATAGTAAATGTTGGTTTAAAATATTAACTTATTTTAATATAATTATGGTTTTGTCAAATAACTTTTGCTGAATTTTAATGGCATGGAGAATAAACAGAAAAAAAAAAAAAAAAACACCTGACATCCAGTAAGTGTTTCATAGAAATTTCTAAGGGAGGATTTTATCTGTCTGTTGAAAAAAATCCTAGTTTTACTGATTAAAAACTGAGTAAGGTATTATCAGGCCTTTTCTTATTTCTGTCTTCCACGCAGGCTTAATTTATTATTTGTTTCCAAGAGTAAGATGTGGAAACCCTAGAACTCTCCGGCAGTCTGCATATCTTGCTTCAATATATCAGGTGAGGGGCAAACAAGAAAAGAAGCTTTTTTGGACAGCTATTCTTTCCTGAGACCTTCTGAAATTTTGGCAGGATTGGGATTACTCTAAATAACCTTTCTTTGAACAACTTGGAGTAGTCAGGATCCTTTAAAACCATACTTGTCAAGCTTCTTATTGATCAAAGCCTTTCTTCCCCTTCAAAGCTACGTGGCTGCTATGAAGAAAATACTTCCAACAGACTTCAGGTAAGTCTACATGGAACTATTTAAAGGTCAGCTAATACCAACCCAGCAAATTCTGCATCAGGTTTTAAATCTATGACAATTAGAAGAGGTTTTTATCTTGTTGCTATGGTTAAGTAAAACTTTTGTCCTGTCTGCTTTTTGGCTACAGTAGTAATTCTGTGCCTAGTTACTTCATATAAGGGTTCAACTGGTCACATAACAATGGATAAGATGACGAGTAAGGGAGAAATCTAATCTGAAAGGGGGAACAATATGCCATAAAACACTTTTCTATTTGATGAAACTAGCCTGATACACATTAAATCACCTTCCAGAAGTACTTGGAAAATCTGACTTTCTCAGATTGGCTCCTTTGTTATTCCCAATTTGCTGAGTAAGTTTTATTTAATGTTAATATTACTCAAAAAAATTCCTGCAATTTGACTTATATATTCTGCTTGATTATAAATGATCAAACTCTCTTTCCATGGTGTTGAGGATCAGAAAACACCTCAGTATTTCTTCTCTTCAACATAAATATACTTAAATGGTAGTACCCAGTACTTCTCTAAATAGTTTGCCAATGTTAAAAGAATGAAAGAAAATACACACAGTATTCCTAAAATTCATTTTTACTTCTGTTTTACAAACAATGGATGCTCATTATAGAAAAAATCGAACACACAGAAGAAAAACTGAATATAGATATAACTCATATTTCTGCTATTTTGAAATAGCCACTGTTAACATTTGGAATATACCCTTTTAGATTTTTCCCCATTTTGTAGATAGATACAAAGAGAGACATATTTGTGGAAAAACATGATCATATTTTATATTTATATCTGTTTTCTATTTCTTGAAATAGCAAAAACATCTGCGTATGCTATAAATGTAATCCCACATTTAAATCTTTAAAGTCTTTTAAATAATAATATTCTTTATTTTAAAAATCTCTAAAATAATAATATTCTATTATTTGATAGTATCACAACTAAACAATCCTCATGTTTGGAGATTGAAGAGATTTGTAACTATTTGTTATTATAAATATTATTGTAAAGAATATCTTTTTCACTAAATTCCTAATCAGTTCCTTAGGTTACATTTTTGTGAATGTAATTTCTTCCTCAAAAGGTACATACATTTTAAAGCTTTTATGATTTATTGACAGATTACCCATTGATGCCACTTATGAGAGCACCATTTCTCCAAATCTTTTGCAATACTTAGTATTACTACCTTTAACTTTTAAATATCATGGCATTGAAGTAACTATTTTGAATTTCTTTAATTTTTAGTAAAATTAATTTTTTCATATATTTATTATTTAACTGTATTTATTCTTTTGTGAACTGTCTTATTGCACACTTAAGTGTGGTAAAATTTTTCATATTTACTCTTGAGGTAATTATATATTTAGGATATTAATCCCTTTCTTTGCCATTTCTGAAAATAAGACTTTCTCCAGTTTTCATTTGTGTTGAATTTTATTCATGTTTTTATTTATTTTTTTTATTTTTTTTTATTTTTTTTAACGTTTTATTTATTTTTGAGACAGGGAGAGACAGAGCACGAACAGGGGAGGGTCAGAGAGAGGGAGACACAGAATCCGGAACAGGCTCCAGGCTCTGAGCTGTCAGCACAGAGCCCGACGCGGGGCTCGAACTCATGGACCGCGAGATCATGACCTGAGCCGAAGTCGGCCGCTTAACCGACTGAGCCACCCAGGCGCCCCTATTCATGTTTTTAAATACGTCTTTTTTTTAATTCTTAAAACACCCAGACTAACTCAAAAGAGGCATCAACATAAAATTATTCATAGAAGTGTTAGGCTGGATCATACCAAAGTCTAACTTGACCCTTTTCCCCCAAGCTGGACAAAATCTAACTCCACTCTGAAGGAGTTATATTTGGTCCTTTCCTTAGCAACTTCAAAAAAACAAACAAACAAAACAAACAAACAAAAACTTTAGTAAACAATTTTGACCCTGTATCTCAGGGTCTGTTATCAATAAGATAAGATAGTTACCCCAAAATGTTTTTGTCTCATATTTCTTCAAAGAATACTCACAGTTTTAAGGGAAACAATCAGCAAAACTAAAAGGCAACTGACAGAATGGGAGAAGATATATGCAAGTGACATATCAGATAAAGGTTTAGTATCCAAAATCTATAAAGAACTTATCAAACTTATCAAACCCAAAAAACAAATAATCCAGTGAAGAAATGGGCAAAAGACATGAGTAGACACTTCTCCAAGGAAGACATCCAGACGGCCAACTGACACATGAAAAAATGTTCAACATCACTCTCATCATCAGGGAAATACAAATCAAAACCACAATGAGATACCACCCTACACCTGTCAGAATGGCTAACATTAACAACTCAGGCAACAACAGATGTTGGCGAGGATGTGGAGAAAGAGGATCTCTTTTGCACTGCTGATTGCAATGCAAACTGGTGCAGCCACTCTGGAAAACAGTATGGAGGTTCCTTAAAAAATTAAAAATAGAACTATCCTATGACCCAGCAACTGCACTACTAGGTATTTATCCAGGGATACAAGTGTGCTGTTTTGAAGGGACACATGCACCCCAATGTTTCTAGCAGCACTATCAACAATAGCTAAAGTATGGAAAGACCCCAAATGTCCATCGATGGATGAATGGGTAAAGAAGATGTGGTATATATATACAATGGAATATTATTCATCAATCAAAAAGAATGAAATCTTGCCATTAGCAACTACGTGGATGGAACTAGAGGGTATTAATGCTAAGTAAAATCGGTCAGTCAGAGAAAGGCAAATATCATATAACTTCACTCATATGAGGACTTTAAGATGCAAAACAGATGAACATATGGGAAGTGAAGCAAAAATCATTTAAAACAGGGAGGGGAACAAAACATAAGAGACTCTTCAATATGGAGAACAAACAGAGGGTTACTGGAGGGGGTGTGGGAGGGGGGAATGGGCTAAATGGGTAAAGGGCATTAAGGAATCTACTCCTGAAATCATTGTTGCACCATATGCTAACTGACTTGGACGTAAATTAAAAAAATAAATTAAATTTTAAAAAAGGACAAAGCACAGACTGCAATACATATTTTGAAATTCATATCTGATAAAAGGCTTATATTCAGAATATGTAAAGAACCTCAACAATCAATAATAAAACAAGTCAATGCAGAATGGGCAAAAAAGAAAGAAAAAGAAAAAGAAAAAGAATACTCACAGTTTTGATGACTCTAGTCAACTGTGGGTAGTTATATTAACAATTGCAAATCCAGCTCCCAGTGTAAAACCTAGATGGATTCCAACAAGACACTGATTTGTAGGTACCTAATGACAATGGCTGAGAATCACGTCTACTTTCTGTTAGATACGGAAGTTCTGGAATATAGGCATGAACAAAGTTGAATTGACACACGACAACTTGTAACAGATTTGGATTCTTGATGAACTTAGTGATTAACGTCGTTTGGCCAGAATAGTAGCACACTCACTGCATGGTCCTGCCACTTATGGATGCTATCCTATTTCTGTAACAAGGAACAGTTTTCTCTCCTAGGATAGCACATTGTACACACAACACCTGGGATCTCTAGTGCTTTTCAAAATGGTGTTCATGGGGTGCCTGGCTGTCACAGTCAGTTAAACGTCCAACCTTGATTTCGGCTCAGGTCATGATCTCACAGCTCATGAGATCCAGCCCCATTGTCAGTATGGAGCCTACTTGAGATTCTCTTTCTCCTCTCTCTCTGCCCCTCACCCCACTCATGCTACTCTCTCTCTCTCTCTCTCTCTCTCTCTCTCTCTCTCTCTCAAAATAAATAAATAAACATTTTTTTAAATGGTGTTCACAAAAATGTATCTTTTGCACCTCGTCTGTGATGCCCATTAGCAAAAAGAAAAATAAGGCCAATGGTTCACATGTTTGGAGAATTCAATTTTACTTGCCCATGTGTTATTTTTTGTGGGGGCAAAAAGGGCATAGAACCTTTGGAGATTCCATTGAAAGCTATGGAGTCTCACTATTAAAATGTACACATACACATAAAGAAAATATTTTGGACATAATATGAGGAAGCACAGACTTCCATCTGATGCCCACCTGTGGGTCTGTAAAGGGGTCAGAACTTTCTACTCCACAATGATATGATTGCTAATTCCTACTTGAGGATCTGAGAAACTGAGGTAAGAAAGGACCACATTCTCTAGGAGACCCCCTGTCCGATTCTGAATGTTAGGCTGTTATACAAACTGCATCACTCATGACTTTGCCAACAGAATGCCCTCCTGTGTCAAAAAACTTTTGAAGACCAGAATGGACAGCTGGTCCAATTATGTTGTTCCAGAAGAGTTGACCAAGTGCTTTGTGAATGTACCAGTGTGTAATAAACAGCCTACCCTGTCTAAGATTATTTATCATTTCCAGCACCCAGAGGGAAGCCAGTCTTTCTCCTGATGAAAGCAATAAGTGTCTGCTCACACAGAGCACATTATTCTTCATGAAGCATTGACCTGGTCAGTGACAAAACTGATGTGTCCTCTTTCTGGATCACATAGAGCACCCCCCCCCACCCCGCCCACTTGCTCACTTTCACTCTTGCTGTAGTTCTTAGCACTCAACTATAATATACAGTATACACCCTGACGATAGCCCAAACTATAAAAGGTGCCTTAATTCATATTGTATTTGCTGACTATTTCACTGGGATCCAGGAAAGATGATAAAATGTTAAGAAACACTTATGAGAATTGTAAAAAGCATTATAGTAATCAGGCTGTAGGATGAGGTGGTGTCCCAGACGATCTGAAACTTTCCAGTTGAAACTAAAACTGATCAGAAAAAAGATGTAAATCACACACACACACACGCACGCACACACACACACAGGTTTTCTGGCAATCTTTAGCATTCCTTGGCGTAGCGAAGCATACTTACCTTTGTCTTCATATGACATTCTCTCTGTGTGCTTGTCTCTATGGCCAAGTTTCCCCTTTTTATAAGGACCCCAGTTATACTGGATTAGGGTTGACCCTAATGACCTCATCTTAATTTAATTCATTACATCTGCAATGACCCTTTTTCGAATAAAGGCACATTCTGAGGTATTGGGGGTTAGGACTGAAACACAGGAATTGTGAGGGGCGTGCAATTCAACTACATACTCTTATGAATATATTATTTATATACATTCACAATCTGTCTTCAATAAGGTGTAGCTTATGATAGGGGAGAACCCAAACACCACATACTTGGTAGCCCATTATCTATTTCACACCATCTGTCCTCAAGTTCTTTGAAATTCCTTGAAGCTATGGGATGATTCTGAAAAGCAACTTCCTTAGACACCAGAGGGTTTGAGATAGAAAAGTATGTGTCCTGAGACACTCTTTCTCCTCTGGTCCCATGACCCCAAACAGACCCCAAACCTTACTGGACAGAGGAACCCCTGGTTTGCTCTCCTGTACAAACAGGAGAAAGCAGCCTAAGGAGATCAAAGGAGGCAGAAAGATCTTGCAGTAAGACAGAGGATGTAAGAGAGTCTGAGTCAGACAGATGTATGTTCAAACCCTGACCTCAGTACTTACTAGTTGTGTGACCTTGGACAAGCTACTTAACCTCTCTGAAAAACAATTTGTGTGCTTCTAAAAGGGCTTGGAAATACCCCTTCACAGGGCCATTTCAGCATTAAAAGAGGTAATAGACGTGAAAGTCTATAGTGATTGGTCACGAAGCACATGCTTAGTACACATAGGTTTCTCTTCTTGTTCCATTGGGTTTGTGATAACAGATCCTGAGTCAGAGGAGTTTTCAATAACCTAGTGATCTTTGGGACCTTGGGCCCTGAGGATGTTGTACCAAAAACGTTGTGCCTTAAAGAGATACAGCTTGAACTTATTTGCCCACATTACTTGCATCTAGAAAGCTCCAAAAAAAAAGTTCATTTTCTCATCTTTGCTCCCCTGTCTTCAAATCTGTCTTTTCAGTTTGTTTTTCTGAATTAGTACAATAATCTATTACCTTTTCTCACATGTCACTGAGTAAGAAAATACTCTATCTGAAATATTGATTGGGAAATATTGATTATACTTTTATTTTAATTTTTTAATAAGTAGTCACTTAGGGGTGAGATCTGAAGGACACAGAACTCTTCCCTATCCCCTCCCCGAAAACTTCCTTTAATCAACAGATAGGGTGATAAAGATTAAGATTCCCAATATTTAGGGGAACCTGGGTGGCTCAGTTGGATAAGCATCTGACTCTTGATTTTGGCTCAGGTTAATTTCTCACAGTTTGTGAGTTTGAGCCCCAAGCTGGGCTCCATGTTGATAGTGCAGTCTGCTTGGGATTTTCTTTCCCTCTCTCTCTGCCCCTCCCACCCCACCCCCCCCTCCCCCATTGCTGGAGCTTTTGTTCTTTCAAAATAAATAAATAAACATTTTAAAAAATGTTTTCATGTCCATTAACTAATTCAGTAAAGTCTTGTTTTCAAACTTCATCCTTTTAACCAATTATCTCCAATACCATTCCCACATCGATGGATTGTCACGAAAGACAATACAACATAGTGAGTAACACAGAAGTCCGGTTGATAGGAGAATGAGAAAGTATCATATCTGGGTCTCAGTTTCCACATCTCTAAAATAAGGCTATTAAATCAATGTTTGTTAAGACTAGAGTCAATATTTAATTCTGTATGCTTACACATTAAATGTTTCATTTAACTAACATTCTGGAAGATAGGAATCCTGATTTAACCTTACAAATATAGTAAAATATTAGTCAGTATAATTTAGAGGCAATACAAGGTTTTAAAGTATGTTCAGAATTAAAAATAAAAGAACGTATATGTATTTCACTGCTTGTGTTGATCATATTTTATTGTATTGATGAGAACCCGTCATCCGTATATGATGTCACTTACGTGATACTCAGTGATTTTTAGTTGATAAAAAATGTTTTTCATTTCAGAATAGCACACAATGAAGTTTATAAAAACAGTATGAAATTCTTCTAAGTAGCCATCCTTTGGCTTTGTTTAGAGCCCTCTGAAAGGCCAATTTCTAGATGTGTCTATCACCTATTCGGTTACTATTTTCATTCTTCCGACCTTCAAATGCTTTGCAGTTTAAGGGGTGTTTAGAAACAGATGTAGTATCATTTCATGGAATACGTTAAAGTGCAAATAATGCATCTAATTCGTTTTCCTCAGAATCAATCAATTTCATCCTTTTTTCGTATCTTGACAGATTCCTTCCTGAGTTGACTTACTAGTTTCCTTAAAAAAAGAAAAGAGAAGAAAAAGAGCCCAAGAAGGATAGAGCATACACCGCCTCTCCAAACCTTTACAATCTCACAACGGCAAATATTCAGGCAGCAGCAAAAGAAAAGTAGACGTGCTCACCTTCTGAGGCTCATACTTTCTGTTCTCCCAGCAGAGATAGGAAAATACTTTCTTCCGATGACCCCCAAACATGTGTCTCTCATGCTCTTTCTGCCAATATTAAGTCTACTAGCAACGGTGTTCTCTCCTGAGAAAACTCTCATCTTAATGGACTGGAGTATGGAGAAATGGCATTACTCGACAGGTCACTGTTTTTCAGAGCATGTGTGTGAATAAACTGCTTTTTGGAGAGAAAATCACCGAAAAATGTATAACTAATTTGGCTTCCAAATTTACTCCTAAATATTGAGATCAAAAGAACTCTTTGTGTTATTCTCTGCCTAGATTGGGATTGTAAAAAATAATAATAAAATAAAAATAGCTACTATGTTAAGAACTGCATGAAGGAAGGATACATCCATTCAAGTTTTGCAAGACGTAATTTGCATTGGAATAGAAATGATTTAATACCACTACAACCAAGTGAAAGAGAAGTGTTTTTATGGCAGTTCTTTATTCTATTTCTAACCACCTTTTCAGTGGAAAATAATTTCCCAAACAATGATCTACTAGGTGAAAATATTTTAGTTATTCTTGTCATAACTTTCCATTGCGATTTTATTCTATTTTTAATGAAGAAAAATCTTAATTAATTACCCTTCCTACCCTTTTACGCAGACATTTATAGAATGCCTTTCCAGTCTTTATTCAAAAATAATTCTCTGTAACATTTCTAATGAGCTTTGGAAAGTTTTCACAAAGTTCAGTAAACCTTGAGAATTTAATTCTATTTATTTCCCAGATTTCAAGCTGTAATCATAAATTAAGTTTTATCTAAATTTCAATAAACTGGAACAATGATTTATCCCATAAATAAGCCTCAAGTCATAAGTAGTGATTAGAATATGACTTTTTAAATTTTAAAATCATTTTTATCATTTTTAAGTTATAAAAATAAGATAGCCATATTAGGTTAGTTAAGAAAATACTTTAAAATTGCTAGTTAAAGCTGATGGAGTTTTGATCAATGATAGTTTTATTCTATGTCTCTAAAAACTGAAAGGACAGAAAAAAGTAGAAAAGAAATTTCTGGATTAATTAAATGATAAAAAGTAACTGTCATAAACTCAAATCATATTTATAGAGTACATCCCAATTAGAGTGAAGTTTGAATCACAAAGAAGTACAATGGCAAAAACTGACACAAGCTTTCATGTGCCTCAAGGAAAACAAACATCTTTGTGAAAGTAAATGTTATATAGTCCTGAAATCTATCTAACAAAACTTTGATTTCAAGAATAGAAAGGAGGGGCACCTGGGTGGCTCAGTCAGTTGAGGGTCCAACTTCAGCTCAGGTCATGATCTCGTGGTTCACGAGTTTGCATCCCATGTCGGGCTCTGTGCTGACAGCTCAGAGCCTGGAGCCTGCTTCGGATTCTGTGTCTCCCTCTCTCTCTGTGCCTCCCCCACTCGTGCTCATTCTCATTCTCATGAGCTCTCTCTCTCTCTCAAAAATAAGTAAACATTAAAAAAAAAAGAATAGAAAGAAATAGGTATGGGGCAGCCCAAAGAAGTAGAGATATAACTATACAGATCCAGATTTAAACCACAAAAAGAAATGAGTGGAGGAGGTGAAGAAGAGATATGATCACATCCTCCTTTTTCAATGACCTGGCCTCCAAGGTAAATAAAATGGCCATTGGTTCAGTGAGGAAGATGGTGACTAAGGTGAGATCACTATGTGACATCTGTGACTTAAGAGGATTCGCTGAGAACCATTGTAGACCTTTGAAATGTCTAAGACTAAGAGAAGACATGACCTCCAGAAAGATAATATATTTTTTAGAGGGGGAATAAAGCCCAAATAAAGCAGAAAGTTGCCCTCATCCTTGTCTGCAGTATGTCAGCAAAAACTTGCATGACTAGACTTTCCCCCATCAAAAATTAGTGATAACCAAAAAATAATGTGTAGCTTAGTCTTACAGACTGATAATGTTACTACCTCTTCCCACACCAAAGAAACTGAAGCATGATGGGAAGGGAGAGAGAGAGAAATAAGAAAAGGCAAGGCAGTTGGCAATGTAGTAGAAGTGGAAATACTCACCTCCCAAGAAACACACAATTAAGATAGTCTCCAGAGTCTGAAAAAATTTATGGTAACTTATCACCTAGGAAATAATAGATCATAAAGAAAGGCTAAATAAATTGAAGAAGATAAATGAAAAAAAGAAAATTCCACTCATTTTATAGATGAAACACCCATTAAAAATTGCAACATGAAGGAAAGGAAAAAAAGAAAAGACAATGAAGATCTATCTTAGATTTCAAAATTGAGAAAAATCACACAAAAGGAAGGTATCAAGGAGATTTCAAATGATTAAAAGGAAGACAAAAGAGAAGTTTAACAAAAAAAGCTGTTCCTAAAAAAAAAAAAAAAAAAAAAGAAAGAAAGCAAGGAGCAGGGCAAATAGAAGTGAAAATATATGTAACAGAAAGAAATAATTCGGAAAACTATGTAAAATTTAATCATCTGATGAAAGCATTTACTGTGTAACTGTGTCATATGATAAAATTAACACAATAATCAACAGCAACACGTATTTGGTGAAATTGTTAAAAGCGATGCTTAAAATAATCATGTAGAAGGGGCACCTGGGTGGCTCAGTCAGTTAAATGTCCGACTCTTGATTTTGGCTCACATCATGATTTTGTGAGGGAGATTGAGCCCTGCATTCGTCAAGGTGCTGAGTGTGGAGCCTGCTTGGGATTCTCTCTCTCTCCCTCTGCTCCTCTCCACACCACCCCCCCCCCTCTCTCTCTCAAAAAAAAGAGAGATAAGTAAGTTCTGAGCATCTACTGTATAGCAAGGTGGCTATACCTAAGAGAACTATATTCTATATTTGATTTGCTAAGAGAGTAAATCTTAAGTATTCTCACCATACACATACACAAAAGGTACCTATGTGAGGTGATGGATGTGCTGGTTAATTTAAGGTGGTAATCATTTCACAGGGTACACCTATACCAAATCAACACATTGTACGCTTTAAATATGTATACTTTATTTGTCAATATTACCTCAATAAAGATGAAGAGAGAGAGAGAGAGATTTCTACCTGAAGATTTAAAAAGGGTGCCACTGAGAAAGAAGAAGGAGGAGGAGGAGGAGGAAGAAGAGGATGAGGAGGACGATGTTTGTTTAAAAAAGAAAGCAAAATCCTGTCTCTGCTCCCTGTCTCCACCTCTCACTCCTTTGCAAGCAATATCCCATTCTATTCATTCTTTTTTTTAATGGATTCATACAATATGTGGCATTTTGAGATGGGTTTCCTTCACTTAGGATATTTGGAAACTTCAACCGTATTATGGCATGTATGAGTAATTCATTCATTTTTAAATTGCTGAATAATATTCTCTTATATATATAAATCACATTGTGTTTATGACCCCACCCCTAAAAAAAGAAGCGAAAAAGAAAATTGTGCGCAAGACTTATCCAAGTCATTAGTCAAGGCCATAAAACTATGTAGTCATATGTAGGAAGGTCACAGGAAAAGAAAATGCAACACAAAAATCTTGTACTCACCTAACTTTGTCTTTAACTAGAAAAGAAAGTCACACTATCTCAAACATGCAGCAGTTCAGAAAATATAGGCTTCATGGCTTTTTTTGAAAAGCTCCTTGAGGGGCGCCTGGGTGGCGCAGTCGTTTAAGCGTCCGACTTCAGCCAGGTCACGATCTCGCGGTCCGTGGGTTCGAGCCCCGCGTCAGGCTCTGGGCTGATGGCTCAGAGCCTGGAGCCTGTTTCCGATTCTGTGTCTCCCTCTCTCTCTGCCCCTCCCCCGTTCATGCTCTGTCTCTCTCTGTCCCAAAAATAAATAAACGTTGAAAAAAAAAAAAAAAACCTCCTTGAAGACAAAAACTTCATTCAGTAAGAATAAATGATCAAAGATGAAGAAACTATGATAAAATAAAAAGAATTTTGATAAAAATGAATTCACTTAAATACAAAATTAAGACTAGATGACTGAAAACTATGGTTACAAAATAAAATGTGCTATGAACCTGCATGATATAAAATAAGTAACAGAAATCATAATTGACAGAGGAAAAGAAGCACCAAAAATGAGGTAGGTACTAATTTTCCCATCTTTAAAAAACAGGGATTCAATACATACAATCTAAAAATACATGGGCGCCTGGGTGGCTCAGTCGGTTGAGGGTCCAACTTCGGCTCAGGTCATGCTCGCATGGTTCATGGGTTCGAGCCCTGCATCGGACTCTGTGCTAACAACTCGGAGCCTGGAGCCTGCTTCGGATTCTGTGTCTCCCTCTCTCTCTGTCCCTCCCTGCTTGTGCTCTGTTTCTCTGTCTCTCAAAAATAAACAAACTGTAAAAAATAAATAAACAAATAAAAATATGTGAGGAGGGGAGCCTGGCTGGCTCCGTTAATATAGCATGCAACTCTTGATCTTGGGGTTCAAGCCCCATGTTGGGTATGCAGCCTACTTAAAAAAAATAAAGATGTATCCGGGCGCCTGGTGGTTCAATTGATTAAGCCTCCAACTTTGGCTCAGGTCATGATCTCACAGTTCATGAGTTTGAGCCCCATGTCAGGTTCTGTGCTGACAGCTCAAAGCCTGGGGCCTGCTTCAGATTCTGTGTTTCCCTCTCTCTCTGCCCCTCCCCTGCTCAGGCTCTGTCTCTGTCTCTCTCTCTCTCTGTCTCTCTGTCTCTCTCTCTCTCTCAAAAGTAAAAATTAAAAAAAAAATAAAGATATAAAAATAAAGTTTAACTTAAAAAAATTAAAATATGTGAGGATTAAAAATCTCTTCGTGTGTGCCATAATTTTAAACTTTAGAGAAAACTTTTCACGACTTGCTTCACTTGATTTACAGAAACAAATGAAGTTCAACACGTCTTGTACCTTCAACTCAACTTCATGTTTGTGTTACAACATAGTACACCACGATCTAATTCTTTGTTGTTTGCGATAAAACTTGGGTACAATCCGTATTTAGAAAAACATTTCCATCTATACCACAGGCATATTAGGAAGGACTTTACTATTTAAAGTCATACAAATGAATATGAAAAACATCTTGTCAAGGTGCATAGGTGGCTCAGTCAGTTAAGCATCTAACTCTGGATTTCGGTGAGGTCATGAATTGCGGTGAGTTCATGAGTTCCAGGTGTGGGGCTCTGTGCTAAGAGCACAGAGTGTGCTTGGGATTCTCTCTCCCTCTCTCTCTGCCCTTCCCTCACTTGTGTTCTCTCTCTCTCAAAATAAACTTTAAAAAAGAAAAAGGAAAACATTTTGTCCCAAGTGAGAAACAAGCAATGGTAGGAATAATTGCAAAACTAAAGAATATTAAGATCCCATAAACAACGCAAACATTTTCAACTCGTTAATAGTCTAAGGAATGCAATTTTAAATGACATACCATTTTTGTCTCTCAGATTAACTGGATTTACAGATACACACAGACACACACACACACTCACACACATACACACACCATACCCACTTTATGGTCAGAAAGACATTACGAGACTCTTATATTTTCCTAGTAGCTATATATGGTATTAACAGAGTCTTTTGGAAAGCCAATTAGTAAGTTAGTATTTATTAAGTATTTATTAAATGCCTTCACATGCCCTATTGTTTGATCCACTAGTTATATTTGTTAAAATATATCCCAAGAAAATATCATAATTAGAGAAAAACTCTAGGTGTGTCTAGAACGTTTATTCAGATACAACAGAAAAAAAAGCACAAAGTTTCAAGTTAATTGAAATGGCCAATTTTATCTACTATTTAGTGACTGTGATCATTTATATATTTCAGTCATTGTTTAGGAAGCAAAGACAAATTTAAATCTTGTGTTTTATTTACAAACGTGGTCATGTACTCACATGTAAGTTAACATTTTCAGTTTCCCAAGTTACAATACAAAATGTGGTCCTGTGTCATATGATATTCGAATTAAAAGACTGGAGTCTCATAAGTATGGAAATGCTTATCTTTCATCTTTTGTTGCAAGAAAAGTACTAAAATGGAGTGTAATGGACTCTGATTGGCTTTGCTGGGTCACGTCTCCATCTGCCTAGCAGAATGACCAAAACACTGTAATACTCACTCAATAAATGTTTAACCAAAGTGAGTTTCTTGAGATGGGTGACTTTCACATTTGAGATTAATTGATTTTCAATCAACATCACATTTTTCTGCCTCTACACAATTACCATTTCTCTCTCATTTGACACATGTCTACATACAAGTGCTTTTTTATAGTATGCTAATTATCCTAAATTAGATCCTAAACTTCTACATGTTCTTAGTTATCAGTTCACCGGTTGGTATAATAACCTTTTATTCTATATGCACCTTTACTTCTAAATCTACCATATCCCAAGAAATAGTTTCAATGCTTATATCTGCAAAGGCATTCCATGTTTCTTTTTATGCTATGGTCTCAGGATACCTTTTATCTACTTTGGTTTTATGTCTTTTTATAGATCCTAATTTTTGATCAAGCAATAATACATCTTATTATTTTCCCCATCCCTTCTCTCTCCCTTGGGAAAAAAGAGACATTTCATTCCTAAATCTGTTGTCTAACTTATGTGTTGAATTAATTATTCTTAAAGGAAAGGCTCCTCTTTTTTTAAGTTTCACTTTTTATCATTTTCACCAGATATTTTAATGTCATTGAGTGTTTTAATTTGACTCTGAAATAATTTTACTGAAGGAATAACATTTCCTAGAGTCAATTGTTAAAAATAAACTGTAGGAAATACAATAAAATTCCAATTTATGATGAGCTAAAGTTTCAGAAATAAGTAACCCTCTACTTAGTAACTGTCAGTACTGCCCTAGTTGAAATAATGTCATTTATTATTATTATTTATCCTGATAAGAGGGTTCTAAGTGTACTTGAGGGGGAAAAAAGTGAAAATCTGGAGATCTTAACATAGAAGAAATGTTCTGTCATTTCTGCATTACTTTCTGAGCAAATAAAATACTTTTTTCCAAATACAATTCAATTATTTTAATTTTTAAAAAAGGATATTTTTTGAAATACCTAATTATTTATCTCAAGTCAAAAGAAAAAAGTTTGTGTCTTATAACAAATCAAATGCAAACTGCAGAATCAATTATAAATTCTGAAACCACAGCACATCTCCAGAAGATAAGGAAACCGAAAATCTGTCCCTTACTCGCAGCCCATGTATGGAACTCCTTGTCAACCCAAAGAAAAAGGGCTGTTTGCTGAGTGGACACTTGTATGTCACATGGCCCTCCAGGCAGGACTGAGGCACTAATTCCCCAGCTGCTGTGAGTCTGGGTTGCTGATGGTACAATGGAGTTCCTCTCCACAAATTGCCCTTGGCCAAAGAGAATTGCTTCACCCATGTCTTCCCCAGCCTCACTCAAAGTTGCCTTCCTTTCAGAGAGGCAGCTCACATCAAATGACTAGTTTATTCAGCGGGTACCAAGGCCCAGCCCCGGTCCTTTGAATCAAGACAGCTCTCAAAGGCCATCCCTGCTGCAGTGGTCCATGGGATTAGGAGAGCCTTTATTGCTACCACATTAACAGCCAGTGTCGAACCTTCACTCTCTCATAGGTACTAGTCGAAGGGAACATATCAATTAACTTGCATGCTGATCTCTCCATCTTATGGTCTATTTTCCAGGGAACCTGACCTAAGACTCATTGTTACTTATCTTTCCATTCAATCACTCAAGACATATTTGTGCTAAGCACTCCACTGGGTGTGGAGACAAATCAGCGAGCAAAACCAACACTGTTCCTGCTTTAATAGAACCTACTGATTAGTGAATAGACTTTGATCATAGAGTGTTCACAGTTCTAACAGATAAACTTGACTCTCAGAAAGAAGGGTTTAGAGTGAGACAACTGTGCTACTATCTGAAGGCTCAATGGGAGTTAAATTGAGGAAGAGGGAAGGGGAGAGGAAGAGGATTGCTGTGGGCGACAGAACAATTGCCCCAAAATATGTATATATCTTAATCCTTGGAAACTGTCAATATGTCGCCATACAGGGCAATGGGACTTTACAGATGTAATTATGTCAAGGATCTTGCGATCGGTGTATATCCTGTATCATTCAGGTGGACCCAATATCATCATCAAGCCTCTTTATAAGAGGGAGGTAGAATGGGCAGAGTTTATGAAAGAGATGTGATGAGGCAAGCAAGAACTGGCAAGGAATAGGCTAAGGAAGGCAAATGGTCTCTAGAAGTTAGAAAAGGCCAGGAAATAAATTCTCCCCCATAGCCTCCAGAAGGAATGCAGCCTTGCCAACACTGATTTTAGGACTAATGAAGCCCAGACAGTAAGATAATAAATTTGTGTTCTTTTAGGCTATTAAGTTTGTCATATTTTTTATGGCAACAATAGGAAATTAATTCAACTCAAGTAGAGGAAAATAGCATGTTCTAAAAATCGGAAGGCTTTGTGACGGTTGGTGAAAGATTCACAAAGGTCAGGGTTGGGGACCTGGAGAGAGGTGGAAGATGCAAACAATACAAAGGAGGTAACATCAACAGGGTAGAATGGATATGGTAAGGGTCTGGGAAGAAAGAGGAGGCAAGTCCAACTTAGAGCTTACTGGCTTGCAATCCCAAATGGATGGTGACACCATCACTCATAGAAGAAACAAAGAGGCAGAACAGGTATGGAGGAGAGGAGTTTCATTTAAAGCATGTTGTATTAGAGGCGTCTTTAAGATATACAAGTAGTTTCAGTAGATCACTCTACAGTGTTCTGAGAAATCTTGGCTGGAGATCTACATTTTGTTGTTTGAAATTGTGAACTTGGACAAGTTAATCTAGGAACAATGCTATAAAGTGAAATGAAAAGAGAGTCTAGGCAGTCTTATGAAACTCCAACATTTGGCTGACTAGAAGATGAGACTGAGGGGGTGGCCAGGAGCCAATTGAAGCCAAGGTTTCCATAGTCAACAAGTAGGATGTTGTAGAGATCAGGTAAGATGTTGACTGCAAAGATGTCCATTGGATTGAGCAGTACTAAGTCACTAGTAAGAGGTAGTTTAAGACCAATGGGAATCCCAGCCAGAATGGAGCACACTGAGAAGTCAGATTTGACTTAGAGAAGTTTGATAATGAGCAGAAGGGAAAGACGTGTGGAAGCTGGGTGGAAATTTGAAGGAAAAATTTTTAAAATATGGCTAAGACATGAGTATTGTTACGTACCGATGGGGAAGATTCAGTTCAGAAGGGGAACCTGGATATACAAGAGATGTAACAATTAAAAATGGATAATTCCCTATTGGGTGAGATGGGATAGAAGCAGGGAAACTGCCTCTAGGTTAATATCATCAGCTACAGCTGTTCTAAATGAAGAGGCGTCCCTAACAAGTTCCTTGTATACATCAGCTCAACTTTTAACTAATTAGTTCTGATGATTAAATGTTCTTAATTTCATTATAATAGCATATGGGTTATCTCATTTCTGTCTCAAAAGGAAAGAATTCACATGTTATTCTGTGGGTTTTTTATATTGTCTCCTTTAAGGTACTCTGAAACAGTATGAACAATTCTACTCAAAGAGAGATGGATGTTGCCTACATACGTCAAAAGACCACAGGGAGCCTTTTGGCAATGAACACAGTAGGCCATTTGGTTAATCTGTAAGTGTTAAGAGCAATATAGATTAGCCACCTGTAGGACCCTAAGGACACCAAAAAACATAAATTAAGCATGCTTCCCTTAAAAGACTGGCAACTGACTGTGGAAATAAGTATCCCATTAAAATATAGTTGACATTAGGCAATGCCAAGTACTGGCTAGAATGTGGGGAAACGAACACTCTCACATTGTACTGCTGGAGGAAGTAAAAATGGGTACAACTACTTTAAAGGGCAACTTGGCAGGATCTAGTAATATGGAAAACGCCATACCCCACATCCCAGTAATTCCATTTTTAGGTATATACTCTAAAGAAATGTTCACACATTAGAATAAGAGAACATGTGCAAGAATGCTCTATGCAACCAAATATTCAAAACCATCTCAATGAGTATCACCAGGGAATTAGATAAATGAAGTATTTTACATTCATAAGATAGGATACTATCAGTTAAGAGAAATCAACTATGTAGTTATATCTCAAGAAGATAATGTTAAGTTAAAAGAAAGCAAATTACAGAAAATACATAATGAGAGGACATTTATGTAAACTTAAAAAACACACACTCTGCCATGTATTATTTATGAAGAAATATATATGAAGTAAAAGTATAAAAGCATGAGCTAGAAAAACATATATCAAGTTCATGGTAATGAATGTTTCTGAGAATGGGCAGAGTGGAGTAGGACCAGAGTTTGGGCACAGAGGGACTTCGACTTTATTATGGCTGGTCCTTTATTTATTTTTTTAAGAATACTATAGAAAGTAAATCATTGTCAACTCTGAGTGTTTGGTACACTGGTATGTTTTACATTATTCTCTAAACTTACCTGAATATTTTAGGGTTTTTTTTTCCCAAAAAACATAAATTTAAAAAAAGAAAGCAGGCAACACATGTAGGGTTAAAATGCAATGAATAAGATGGATAGACCCAAATCTATATGAATGTAGGAGGCAAAATCAACATAGGCTAGATGAGAACAAAAAGGCCTCTGAGAGGAGATGACATTTAAGCTGGTGTGTAGGATTCCAACAGACTAATGGAAATCAAGAAGGTGATTCTGGGCAGACACACTGCTTTGACGAGCATGGGACTTGGAGTTAGAATTCCTTGACCCCAAAATCAGCTTTGCTACACTGGCTGTGTGACCTTAAGGATTTGTGCATGCATCTGAGCCTCGGTTTTCTCCATACCTGTGTATGGGATAGATTAAATGATAAATGCATGTTAGATCACCTAACGCATTCTTTGGCACATGGCAGTTGCTTATCATGGGAGGAGGTGAAGAAAACCTAAAGAAACAATCTCTTCTTCCCATCTGTTTTTTAAAAGTTTATTTATTTATTTTGAGAGAGAGAGCATGAGCAGGGGAGGGGCAGAGACAGAGAATCCCAAGCAGACTCTGTGCTGTCAGTACAGAGCTCTATGTGGGGCTCCATCCCAGGAACCATGAGATCATGACCTGAGCTGAAATTAAGAGTTGGGCACTTAACCACGTGAGCTACCCAGGTGCCCCTCTTCTTCCCAGTCTTCATTCCCAAACAACCATCATGAAATTGATGGCCTTTGGAAATCAAGATGGCAGGTATTTCCTGGGCCTCATACTTGTGTTCCCAGCACGCTCTTACAACAAGGCCAGAGAGGCCTCCAAACAAGGCTGTGGTAACCTGATCCAGGGAGATAAAAGTTGGCTATTGACAAACTAGACCAGGCCAAATGATTATGATTGTGTGTGTGTGTGTGTGTGTGTGTGTGTGTGTGTGTGATACAGACAAGTATACTTCATATCTATTTTCTTTGACGCTGCGTACTCAACTACTTAAAGAGTAACCTTGCTGGTGGTCTTATAATTCTGAACATTTCCCCTGATACAACAGGAGCATCCACCTGAATGGTGATTAATCAGCCATGTCCTTCCTTCTCCTCCACCCTTGATGTAGAGTGTGCTATTTGTTCACCTGTAATTAATTTTTATTTGCTCTTTTAATTGTCCCCAGTAAAGATGACTCTCAAGTGTCTTAAGAATGTTTATATCCAAAATGAACCTCTGCTTCTGCTAAGTCAGAAGCCCAAATAATTCCCGATGTGAAATGGCCTCAGCCCTGTACCTTCCATAAGTGCTCAGTAAGCATTCATTGACTTCAATCTCAAGCAAAGGTACAATCAGAGCCAACTGGTTTTCTTTCCAAACACTGATGTTGGCCAGTTATGGACGGTTCTTTGCCAACGTGGAACCCACATGTTGGAACTCAACAAGGAGGCTTCCTCTGGGGAAGTTTGGTCATCAATTTCCAGTGGCATACCAAGTATTTTTACAGTCCTCAATTACCTGATAGCAGAGTAAAAACTGCCATGGAACCCTTATGTAAAAAAAAAAAAATCACTAACAAGAGTACTACAAGATATTTTAAAAATTAAGTGGGTTTCTATTCTAGCTGTCAGAATTATTTCCTTTACCTTTCTTTGTCTCCTTTTCTCCATTTTGGAAAGATGATGGAAAAAACAAAAACCCAATTGGAAAGGAAATATTCCAAAGTGGCATTTTGATTGCCTGGGGCATTTTAAGAGCTCTATATATTTGGCACCTGGAAAAAAACAGAAGTTTATAATGCCAAACAGTACATCATCACGAGTTGTTTTGGAGGATTAATTGCAGATTTATGCTTCAGAGCGGTATGCTATTCTGGCAAACAAACACACAAAAAATGTTACCTTGGCTACCAGAAACTGCAAGAGTCAAGGCCCAGCAATCTGAATTTCTCATTAACATAATAACTGACAAGAAGGCAAGATGCAGTTTTCTTTGGGGCCATTTCAGGTAGGGATGAGTTAGTTGCCCCAGTGATATGAGCAAATGTGTGTATTGCTCCCAGTGGATTACTCTACATCATACTCTTTTTGGGGGGAGGCAGGGGCAGAGGGAGAGAGACTCTTAAGCAGACTCTGCACTGGGCACGGACACAGGGCTCCATCTCACGACCATGAGATCATGACCTGAGCCAAAATCAAGAGCCAGACGCTTAACTGACTGAGCTGCTCCAGGTACCCCTCGACTTCATACTCTCGCAGTCCCCTTAACTTGCCCCCATGCCAACCTCTTTCTACAGCCCTGATTCTCCTTCTGGCACACCTCGGCCTCTTTGTAAGCAGCGTTTTTCTGGGCAGAAAGTGAGTTAGCAAGAAAGGTTTCTGTTCTTACCCATTCTAGGTCATAATCTAATCTCTAGAGTCTTAGGTTCCTCTTGGCCACAGCATTAGGGAAAATATTCTGTCTCTTTTACTCCATATTATAATATCTGAATTATTTAAGACAATTTTCGCTTAGTAACAAAAAAAAAAAATCACACAAAATGGACAAAAACATCCTGGGGAGTTTCCTTAAGTTGTAGTTCATCTAGGAGATTCGATTTGCTTTTCCATTGTCCCAACTAAGATTGGAGGAGCTGGAGACTGTGCGTTCAGGGACAAAATCTTAGATACTCCTTCCATGAAAAAAATAGAGGCTCTGTCCTTTCCCCCTTCAATCTGGGCCGCCTTGCGATTCTCTCCGCCAGTCAAGTATAGCAAAAGTGATGCTATGTGACTTCTGAGGCTGGGTCAAATAAGGCAATGCAGCTTGTGCTTTGTTTGCAGGGACATGAACTTTGGAACCCTGAGCCTCTGTTTTGAAGTCCAACTACCCTGAGGCTGCCAGGCTGTGGAGATGCCCATGTCACATGAGAAAACCCTGTGCATGTGCTCTGGTTAGCAGCCTCTACTGAGTCAAGCATTTCCAAGTCATCAGAGCACAAGCGCCAGACTGGTGAGTCAAGATGCCTATAGAAGATCCTAGGCCCAGCTGTCGAGTCACCCCAAATGTTCGCTTCCCCATTTGAAGCCCCGGGTGTCCCGGAGCGAAGGCACATCCTCTCTCCTGGGCCTTGTCCAAATTCCTGACCTATAGAATCCATGAGCATAATAAAGGGGTCTTTTACGTTATTAAGGTTTTGGATGATTTATTGTGCAGCAAAAGTAACTGGATCGTATCTTCCATATCTTCCTTTTTATGCCTATGATGAGGCCCTCCTGCATCAAGCAGTCCCCATTGTATAATGAATAGCGGCTGCCAATGAGAAACTCCAAAGCCAGTTGAAATAGCATCAGAAGAACATCATATCAGACTAACATATGCAGCAGGATCACCCTTACTAAGTCAGACAGACACATCGTGTTACTTGGTGGGAGATAATAATGTCCTTTTTAAGAGATCAGAAAAACAAATGAAAAAAATGCACAACACAGACCCACAAATTCACACAGATTTACTTAAGTACGTGGAAAGTAGAAAGTAATAGGCAGCTAGGCATTACACTATAAACTGCCATTCCCCCAGGATGGTGAAGTTACGGGCTATAGTTAATGCTTTTATACTCATTTGTATTTTTAAAAAATCTATCAAGGTGCATGCATTACCATTACACGTTTTTGAAGAACCATCTCTTTAACTCATTTAAAGTAATATGGACGCACTCTTGTCCTTCACCACCACCCCCTGTTGTTTTCCTCGTTGCCAGTCAGCACCTGCCAACCCTCATCTATCTACCCTAAACTGAATGAATTAAATTAGAGCATCACTCTAGGATCTGCGGTCATGGCTATATCATACCCTTGTGGTAGATCCATCTGAGTTAGCCAGACTCAACTCTAGCTCACACCTGTGAACCTCTTATTTTCTGACTTGCTGTATGTCCATCTCCTCTTATCTGAATAGAACTTGAGATGCTAAGACATAGCCTACCTACTTAGAATTTACAATCCACCTGGTAACTGGAAATGGCGCAGCATACTTGGAAAATGCCTTGTCTGTGGGCTCCCCTGGTGTTAAGACTCAGCACTGTCCTCTAGTTTTAAGGTGCAGGTAAATCGAACTTCGCTGCGAAGGAGTTTTTACCAATCACACCCATTGTTATAACCTAGATTCGAGGCTCTGGTGCATTGCAGTCAACTCCATTTGACTCCTTATATCTTCCCATCCATTGCCCCAGTCCAATGATTCTCAAGATTACATTCATGCATAGGAAGTCACTATGGTCAAGTGATTTAAGAGACCAGAAATGCTCATCCCCTAACTATTTCCCCCATTGGCTAATGAACAGTTGCTAAAAATACATCCTTAATAATTCACAACTTAGTATTCAGTTTTGTGTTATGTCCATTTGTTTTATTTTACAAAAGATGTGTTAATCTTTATTATTTTGTTTAGACACTTCTTAGAAAATTAATTTATATTAAACTAACATTGTGTTTTTATTAAGATTTCCAGATCAGGTCTGCACTGGCGAAGAAAGAATGTGCACAGCACAAAAGCTCTGTGCAGCTGGGGACGGCACTGGCAGGGAAAGCTATTGAAAGAGAGCAAACAGATACAGAAAGAGGAGGCAAAGAACACAGGGGGCCAACTTGGCCTCCTCATCACGTTGCCTCCCTGGATCCGATTCATATATCAGGATCCTATCTGTTAAAGCTCTGCAGACTGCCTTTGGGGCAGAAGGTCTATCTTCTAACATAAAAATGCAGAGACTGATCTGAATACACTAGCATTTTCACAGTTCCGAATTAAGCAACATACCAAAGTGCTTGGGCACTGTTTTTGTTTGTTTGTTTGTTTATCTGTTTTGCCTTTTTTTTTAAGTTGAAAAAAAAAATGAACTCTTGTTTTAAAGTGGGAAATTCTTGGCTGCCAATGCAAATTGACAGACCAAGCAAAGAACAGAATGTTTTCATCAGAACATTCTAAGTTAATGTGGCTCCCTAAGCCTGTTCACAGAAAACTGTCTAGACTATTGGTCTCTAAGCAGATGTCACCACAGAACATAAAAATATGAAATAGTCATTGTCCTCAAGGAGCTAAAAACTGTCAATATGCACATTAAAAGAGTCAATGCACCGAGGCATAAGCACTTTAAATATGACAAAATTTTCACAATAATCAGATATGATCATAAAAACTTCCCTTGGTCTCTGATCTCCAAAAGACTGTCCAATTTAGACAGAGCAGGAAGACAGAATCCCACAGAAGCAGCCTACTGATCAGGGGCTCCACATGATGGCAGGCCAGGGGTAGCTGCCTCTATTCCCTTACATATCTGGTATGAAAATGCATAAGGAAAAATCATCCCATAATTTCTAGTTATTCAGTAAATGATAGGTTCCTCATGTTTGATTCCAATTCTATTAATCGTACCCTTGTGATCTTTGACATTATTTTATCAGTGTGAGTTTTGAAGGCTGGTTGCTAGAAGTTACTGGATATCAGTGTAACCGTAAGTCACGCAACATTTTCTGGAACTGAAGCCTCAAAGATTCAGTAATTAAGTGAGAAAATGATTTTCCTATAAACTCTAGTGTAAAAACTTGAAGAACTCTTCCTTAAATGTAAATATTAATGGATATCATGTGCCTGAAGGGATGATACACTATTTAGATAGTGATTTAGAGCAGGGGCTGAGAAATTTCTTCTGTAGAGTCAGATTGTAGATATTTTCGTCTTTGCAGGCCATATGGTCTCTATTGCAACTACTTACCTCTGCTATTATAGCTCAAAAACAGCCATTGACACTTCATAAATGAATGGGCGTAGCTGTGTTCCAATAAAACTGCATTTGCAAAAATAGGGAGAGGGCTACATTTGGTCCATAAAACCATAGTTTGCCAAATTCTGATTTAAAGAAATAAAGCATTTATTTAGGAACCTCATAATTATGAAATGTGGTTCTTTCTCCATATTTTGGTCCTTGAGTTTAAGTCTTTCCACAGTAACTACTATTTTAAGAAAGGGATGCTGGTGGAAAGCCAGCTGAATGAGGAATCAGAGCCCAAGATTTTAATAAAGCACTGGCCCATATCCACCATATGACCATGGGAACTCACATAACCTATATAAGCTTCAGATTTTTTATCTGTCACATGGCAACGGCCTTTCCTGTCGACCACTGTGTAAGATACCAAGGAGATGAAGTATGTGAAGGTGCACTATAAACCATAAAGTATTAAGTAAGCCCAAGCTAGTATCAACGTGTAACAGAAATGCTTTAACATGGTTGGTGCCAATAACAACCCATTAGATAGCATTACTTTATTTTTTATTTTTATTTTTTAAATATTTATTTTGAGAGAGAGACAGCACGTGCATACATGAGCAGGGGGAGGGGCAGAGAGAGAGAGGAGAGAGAGAACCCCAAGCTGAAAGCGAGGAGTCCTACTACGTGGCGTTTGATCTCATGCTGATGAGAACATGACCAGAGCCAAAATGAATAGTCAGACACTTAACTGACTGAGCCACCCAGGCGCCCCAGCATTACTTTAAAGAAGAGATGTTCCTTACGACAGCTTAATGCTAATACCTCATAAGACCTTGGGAATATTCTTCCATACTCAGTGCCTTATATCAATTCCCTCTCATGGTCCAGAACAGGAATGAGACATATGTTATGGCAACAAGTGCTCCAGGTTTGGCTAGCATCAATTCCCTCTGACTATTCTTCACCGGGAAAGATTTTTTTCCCACTTGGCCAGTTCACTGAATTTCAACTCCTTTTTTTTCAAAGCTAATCTTTTACAATTCTAATTTGCACAGAATGTGTAGATTTACCCATCACCCATTTCCTTTAGCAGCTCTGATTCATAGGTAGTCATAAGGCACTTTTCTAGAACACATATTTTGAAACAAAGTTACATAAATCACATGTACTTGATAGGCTGACCTCTCTATCCTCATTATTATTTCCGCATTGGATTCTCTAAAGAAGACTCTAATGTCTCACATCTCATTTTTACGTCCCCATTCCACAACGGGGTCCAGAGGTTTTTACAGTAATATTAATGGCTCTCAAGTTCAGATCCTAAAATGGCCATTATGGGTTTTTCCTTAGACAGACAGAGCCACGAGCCCGTCCTATTTTTCATGGGTACTCTGCTACTATAGTCCAGAGTCCACATCCCTACTACAAACACATCAGATTCATCAAATTGTTGTCTTATAAATAAAATTAGGGATGACAACATTACCTCTGAGTTAAACACAAGAGTTGCAGTTTTAAGACTAAAACAACTGATAAAGTTTTAAACCAGATTTTATGGAACTCTGAACACAAAGAGCCTATTTATAACTGTAATCAGCTAACCCTTTATTCCTCTCGCCAGATGTTCACCCAACAGCCCATTTGCGGATTAGAAACCCACCAACCGGCGTGGAAGGGCCACGCTGAGAAAAATACAAGAACAAGGTAGTGACATTTACATTTTACTGGAGTCAAGGAAAAGAAAACGGAAAGTAGACGAGTCGTAACTGAACTAGAAGAGAATAACAAAATGCAGGGATAGATGAACACAAAGGCTTATGCCCACCACTCATCTCACTCAGGGCAGAAACGCTGTACAAATGAGAGGAGAAGCAGAACATATGTTTTTAAAAAGAAAAGAAACAAAGAAAAAAGCGCATTCACCTTCATGCATCTTATTCAGTATTCTGACAAATTGAGCCGAAATTACAGGGGGGGAAGAGTTTTAAACTTTTCAAAGCATCTCCCAAGAAGGAAAACAATGCAGCTTAAATAGAAATAATAGAGGCACATCTAAGAGAGTGATCTAAACTCTGTAAGAATGCTGCCTGCTATTTTGTAACGCCAATTAGACTCAGGCGAATGTGGACGGGGATTCACTACAGGCAAAGGAAGCAATTTGAAACGGATCTAAAGATAGACCATCTTTTGGAAAAAGGATGAGGAAACTATCTGTGCATTAAAAGGGTCACCACTCTGAATCTGATGAAGTTGCATTGGGGGCAATAAACAGAAAGAAGCCTTGTTTCATTTAATGGATGATGAACTTGCGGAGTCATCATATGCAACAGTTAATGATGACTGAATAGTAAAATATATTCCAAAAAATGTTAATGCCTTCAAAAAGTAGACCTAGACTAGGTTACAAAGAGAATTAGGATGCTTTAAGCTCCAATAACTTAGGGACTGACAAATACAATAGTGAACAAGCCTGATATTTCAGTGTATGCTTCTTGGTTCTATTTCAGATGCTGAATGTGACAGTGCGGTAATAACAAGAGAGCGTGGCATTTATTAGAGGTTGATGTCCTCATTGTTTCAAAAGAGAACACAGTACACTTCAACAGGACATGGGCAATATGGGTTGGAGTAGAAACAATAGCAGGAATGGAATGTACCTATTGAGTGTGGGGACATTATTTATAGACATGATGGGCTTCATACTAAATTCAGAGGACTTGGCTGGAATGCAAGTGGCCAGCTCTCCTGAACACAAGACACACCCTTCAACTTGCCAGCTGGACTGGAGCTCCACAGCTGTGAAGCTGGGTCCTACCATTGAACAAAGATGAAAGAAGCCTCTGTCGTCTGTTTTTGTTTTTGTTTTTGAGGTAAAATCTTTTCAGTGGTCTCTTGTACAGTCATCGTTACCGGAAGGCGGCTACAAAACAGCAGACATCTAACAACTAGAAAATTCACTGAGGGGTGACAAAGATCCTTTCATGAACCAAACCCTTAGCCAATTTTCTCTGAGCCCTCTTCTCCACTAGGCCTCCACCTTGGCCTGTAAAGACTTGAACAAAACACCAACCTAGTTTCTAACTGTTCAAGACTACATCCCTAAGGTATCCCTATCCATACCACCCCCCACCCCACCTTAGAGCGTTTACTGAGAAAAACTCAAGGCCACCAAAACAAATGTATTGTTTGTTTCAGCCAATACCTGAGGATGGCGCCTCTGTGTCCCAGCCTCTGTGGGAGGACGGAATCCTATTATGGATTATTGATGACTAGCAGGCAGCTGACCTAATCACATTTACACTGATTAACCCCCTCTGTACATTACCTCACTTCCCTGACTCTGCTGTGTCCCCCAGCTTGCCCCCTCCCACCTTCTCATTCTTCCTATAAAATGCCCAGTCACAGCCGAATAAATAGAGACTGAGTTCGGTTCATGGTGGATTCCCTCCCTACTGCAACAGTTATTACTAATTAAAATCCGTCCGTCCCCAATTATCTAGTGGATGGTTTTGTTTGTCGTTGATATGGATGTTGAGCAAGTCACATCATCTCCCAGGAGCTCCGTTTTCTTATCTGTGAGAAAGTTCGTCAGAGTAAGGCAAAGTAGCTGGCCTTTCCAATTTTTACACTCTAATTTCAGAAGAGATTTGTTTTCAGATTTCACTCCAAAGAACTGGTCACTATCTGAGTATTTTGAGGTTCACACCAGATTTGCACGTGTGTTTGTGTGTGCGTGTATGTGTACACATGTGTGTGTCTATTGCAAATTAACAAAGGAGCACCTTAAATCTCTACTAGTTTTCATATTCCCTTTTCTTTCTCTTCTTGATGATAGAAAGAGATAGACATAAACATAGAGAGACATACACACGTCTAAATATATACATAACACTAGTATGCTAGGGACTGGGGACACAAAGATGGCTTCTATGCATAATAATAACCAGTAGTTACTGGGCATGTCCTCATGTCAAGTACTGTTCTAAGCTCTTTATACTAGCACCTAGCACAGTGCCTAACACATAAGCCTTCAATAAATGTGCTGAATAAACCTTGAATATTTGAAATTCATCAAAATACCTTTCTCCCTTTGCATCTCCCCTATGAATTGTCAGCGAAGGTTTTTAATCACTGGGAGGAGTGGGTAAGAGCACAAATATCTATTTGCGGTCAGTTCTCTTTAATGTAGAATCAAACATAATAATACATTTCAAAACAATCTTCCTTTGGTCTTCAGTGTCAGCTTAAAAATCTGATTTCATTTAAAAATCTAGCAATTTTATGTGAGAGTAATTACACTTCCACTTGTATTTTATTAATGATCAATTTATCTCTTAATTCTTAAAGAATTAAGATCTTAAGAAGTCTTGTTTAGGAACAATTAATCCCATTTACTCACATAGCTGAACAGATTTCCTTATACATCTCAAACTATGTTTATAGCTTACTATATCCTATTTTCTCAAACACTTCAAATTTCTGAAAGAAAAAACCTATGACTTTAATAAGCAAAACATAAGCAGTTAAGAAATTTGAATAAATATATCAAATTTATAAATGTAGTATAATAAGTTATTATCTTAAGTGTAAAAGAATCTTCTACGTAGACAAAACATACCCAAAGCAGGACAATAATTATAAAGCTTTTAAGCAAACCTACTGTGTAAATAGAATTGTTTTAAGTATTGATATTATATTCATCTCTCAATCATTGCCCTACTTAAGTTCAAGCCCTCCTAAGGTAAAGCATTTACTGAACAAACAAAGGGAGCATTATTACCATCCTTGGGCACTATCAAATGAGGTTATAAATTCAAGGTTATTGGCCAGTGATTTTTAGACAAAGACCCAAAAATCCAGCTGTTCTTTCCAGAAGACTATCATGTGAACCATAGTTCATTGATCTGTACTAATTATTGGAGAAATAGGACTTTTTCAGCCATTGCCTTTTTGAAAACATAGTTCATTTTATGTTTCCACATATTTTTTAAAGTAATAAATTTTGGGACACACCTGAGTGGCTCCGTTGGTTAAGAGTCCAACCCTTGATTTCAACTCAGGTCATGATCTCACACTTTGTGAGTTTGAGCCTCACATTGGGCTCTGCACTGATAGTGCAGGATCTTCTGTCCTTCCCTCTCTCTGTCCCTCCACTGTGTGCTCTCTCTCTCTCAAAATAAACTTAAAAAAAAAATAAAGTAATAAATTTTAGAAGAGTATGATGCCTTTTTTCAGAAATTTTTGTTAACTAATTCAAGTTGATAATGTTGCGCGCGTGCGCGCACACACACACACACACACACACACACACACGTTCCTGGTACCTTGAAAGAAGATTCATTTGTTACATCTTGTGAAACACTTTGCGCTTTGTGCCTTTGGGCTCATCACAGTACTAACTGTATTAATGACCAAAAGTTTAGAGATACGAATGGGTTCTTAAGGAATCATTGCATTTCCTCACAGAGTTTTGTCTAAAGAGATGAGAGAGAGAGAGAGACAGGGGGAGAGAAGAAGGAGAAGGAGGACGAGGAGGACAAGGAGGAGGAAGGAAAAGTAAGAAACATCTCCCAGTAAGAAGTGACTTTGAAGTAGTTTTGCAAACTCAAACCCAGAGGTGTATGGGTCACCAATTCATTTTGTTCCTTTCCATCTTCATATGCCCATGTTTCTATCTCGGGAGAACCATTATAACCAGGTGATGACCTAAAAGAAGACTGAGTATCTGGGTGATCCTTAAAATCATCCCAGCATTTTCTTGGGTAATTGCTTCACTGTATGAAAGGGAAGAAAGAAGCCTTTAAGTAGAAATCATTTATCCAGTCACCCTCCTCCCAACCCTAAATTCTTATTATTGGAACCTTGTTACGAGAAAACCATTACCTCCATTCAGGTCTTATTAGAAGACTTTTCCTATCTTGACTCCAAATCCTTGATATATCTTGTTCTTTTTTCAAACAAAGGCAGTGAGAAAGGAAGAGCAGACATTCTGATCCTTTTTCTAACATAAGTAAAATGAAGCTAATGATGCCCCAATATGTAAGTACATATTACTAAAAGTAGATCCTATGTTTAGCAAGTGATGGAACAGCACTTAGGAAGAAAATGTACAGAAAAACTTTATTCCTTAGGGAAGCAAAAATAATATAAAAACAGGGAGGGGGGGAAACATAAGAGACTCTTAACTATGGAGAACAAACAGAGGGTTACTGGAGGGGCTGTGGGAGGGAGAATGGGCTAAATGGGTAAGGGGCACTAAGGAATCTACTCCCGAAATCATTGTTGCATTATATGCTAACTAACTTGGATATAAATTATAAATAAATAAATAAATAAATAAATAAATAAATAAATAAATAAGAAAAGCTTTATTCCTCTATTGCCCACTGGAAAATAAAACATTAAATGGTTTCTTATTCTCAAATTCTAGGTATACTTTGCCTTACCCCATGGTAAGGTATATCTGAAAAGCTGTGCATTAATCAACCATTAAAACCTAAATCATGAGTCATCAGCAACTTACTCTGTGATTCCCAATATTCTTTATCTTCATTTTGAAATATTAGTAATTTTAGCTTCAAGTCTCTGTCTTGTTCCACCTCTTAGTCAAATAACTAATGATCTATAAATAAAAATTGAAATGCAATACACTTAACCCTCTATTTATAGGAATATTTTTGTACTCAGAATCATTTTTCAAAATGAACAATCAAAACCCAAATTCTCTGCTTCATAAAATTTCATGTTTACATAATGGGTTTTCTTCCAAGAATGTACACCTGTACAATTAAATAGAAATTGAAGTTACTTTGATAGACTATAATTCTATGATTTATATGGAACCTGGTACAAGGTTAGTGCCTAATAAATAACATCTCCATTGTTCTATGTTTCTGTTTATTTAACATATACTTACACTTTGTTTCCCATCTTTTCTAGACCAGGAACCCCTGCTGTGTCTTATACACTACAACTAAAGGCATATTGTTTGTCAAAAATATCTGCTACCTCAAAAAATCCTGGTGTTGGCACACTTTCCTTATATTGGTCATTGACTTCATCTCATTAAGTATTCCTGTGAAATGAAGCCCTTAACAGCTATGCCTCCATGGTTCTCCTTTCCTCCTCCTCCTCCTCCTCCTCCTCCTCCTCCTCCTCCTCCTCCTCCTTTTGTTCCCCTTCTTCCGCTTCCTCCTCCTCCTCCACCACCACCTCTTCTTCTTCTTTTTCTCCTTCTCCTTCTTATTCTTCCTCCTCCTCCTCCTCCTCTATCACCTATTAAATGTAATAAAGGCTTGAAAGGTCATTGCAGGAGGAAAGTATTTACAGCCTTTGTGCAAGGTGGAAAACAGGAAATCAACATTCATGATTCTGGCTACACAGAATTCTGTCCACTGCTTATTGTGGAAGCCATTCCACATCAGGCTTACTTTCCCTCAATGACTCTCAGTACTGTTATCTTTCCACCCTTTATTTGAGATGAACTGAGAAAGATTTGAAGGCATATGGCATATACTGTAATTTACTTAAAGAGAGTTTGGGGAATTAGTTACATATTGAGAAAAAGTAGAGTTGGGGAGGAGAAGTTTTTCTCTACCTCTCAAGATTCTTCCATCTGGTTTAAGAATTACATTGGCATGAAAGAGATCAATAGGGAGAAAAATAAAACAAAGTTTAATTATGCATGCATGGAGGTCCAATAATGAAATTGAGACCTAAAGAAATGGCCAAGGCAGGCAGTTTTTTTTATAGAGAGATAATAAACTTGTTGAAGAATTGACAGGACAAAGAAAACTTATGTTCATAAACTTCAATTAGGAAGGAATTCTAAAGAGAACTTGGGCTGGGATAGTAAATTCATAAAAGTAACAAGGGTTGTTTATATATCCTTCTCGGCTCTCAATTTCCTATCTGTAGTGATAAGAATGTCTTTTTACCTCCTGGTACAGGGAGGGTACCATTCACATGGGAGATTGATTTCCTGCTTTCTGGAGACAAAGGGGAGGGGGTCAGAGGAGTCTTTTTGCACTGGCTGTTTTTAAGTAATTTTTATTCAAAATAATAAATGTGCCAAGCAAAGTGGCAATTTTGGGGTATGGCCCATCTTTGGCCCCTAAAGTAGCTTAAAGAATATGAAAGGAGATATGGGAAAATATACACACAGTGGAAAATGGCTAGGGGGAGAAAAAAAGCCAAATTATTTTTCTTGCTGTACATTCACTTTCTCCAGATTTCAAAGTGTGATTCTTCTGGATGATTCCAGCCATCTGTGTAGTATAAATAGATTAGCAGAAGATATGGACTTGGAATGTGATCTGTTGGAAATGGAAAAGCCCCTAGTTTTTAAATCTGACTGGGATTGGAAGCAGTTCAGGGGGCATCTGGACTGCAGCCACAAGTTTATGGTCACCATGATCTGGGACATGGAAAGATATCATAAAAGAAGAAATAAATACATCATAAAAGTAAGGTAGGAAGGATGTCTTGTGTCATCAAGATCATCCTCCTGTCTTTAAGTCATTCCAGGCGGATGACTATTAACCCTGGCTCATGCCCATTTAATTCTCAATCCAGCTGGAAGAATCTTGAAGGGCAGGGGGCAATTCCAGGAAAATAAAAGAAGAAGGAATATTTTATTTTGGTGAAAATAAGACATACCATTTTAAGAAAGATCAGGAAGCAAGTTACATAGGAAAGAACAAAAGGTTGTAGAAGACAGAGTATTTATTTTATCATGATCCAGTCCACAACCGTAAAAATATTTTCCCTACAGCACTGTTCACAAACTATCGTCCCAGGATCAGCAGTATCAGCATCAGCTGGGACTGCATTGGACACACAAACTCCTGGGCTCTTCCCAGACCTACTGAATCAGAAGTTCTGGAGCTGGGGCCCAGCAATCTGTGTTTTAACAAGCCCTCCAGGTGATTTTGATGCACAGTAAAGTCTGAGAACCAACGCTCTAAGCATTCAGTAAATGACCACTGAAATACAGAACTGTCACTTGAGACAAGTCCCTGCCTGCCTACAGACCGAACTCACATTAGATATACATCAGGGGTGGAAAGATCGGGGGTCTCAAATGCCTACAGCAGCTAAGGAGCTGCGGAGACCTGTGCAGGTTGCACTCAGAGGCCCTGCAAGACATGTAGCATAAATGAGGGTAGCAGGCTGAGCAAGGATGGTGAGAAAATGAAAAGAACACAGGCCCCATCCATAGGACCTCACCATTACTCAGCTCTGACTCCTTGTTGACTTGAGGAAATGCAAGCCCGACATTGCCAGGTTTCCCAATTTTTTTAATAAATGGGAAATCATCATTTGTATACATAATGAACGAACACATTTTAAAATCTTGGCATCTAGTTCAATTTAAAAAATATATATATATAATTGTTTGAGCAAAAGAAAACTGATCACTGGTCCAGTTTCCACTGCAGAGGTTGGGCAATGGTGATAAGGGAAGAATGATGTGAGAAAAAGAGGCCAAAGTGGCTGAACATGGCTCGTCCATTCCATTGTATGTTTCTAAAATTACATTTAAACAGGCAGCAATTATCTTTATACTGTGATTTTAAATACTCTCAAGCTATCAGTTCGCAACAAATCTCTCCACATCCATCTACCACAATGTCTGGAATTTTTTTTTATTAGAGATCATCTCTGTTCATTGAACTGTCCATACCTCAAGTATTTTTTTTTTTTATCCTGAAAATACCTTAGAATGGTGGTCATGTAAACATGGCCTTCTGAGTCACATGATTTGGTTTCACATCCTAATGTTCTCATTTACTAACTATAACTTTGAACATGTTATAGAGGCCCTCTAAGCTTTATTTCTTTAGCTGAAGCTTAAAAATAAAACTCTGATAATCAGTGATACCTTATGGACCATTGTTCAGATTCAGCAAATGATATTTACTGTTCTTCTTGTTTCACTCATAAGCAACTTCCTGTGGAGAGTTTATTAAACTGCTTTCCTCCAAGGATTTGAGAGAAAGTTTAATGGTGAATGAAATACAGTTAACTTGAGAACAGAGCAACAGCTAGAGTAAAATGATTATACTTCCAGATGTCGTAGAAATTGCCTCGACACCCAGCAATTACAGGAGGATTTCTTGGTCTCTATGTCAAATTTGGGAGATGGCCTTGCCCCTGAAGTCTTCAGGGGTGTAGAACAGGTAGAGACATGTTATAGGTTCCCTCCCTGCAGACCATGATCAAATAATCCTCGTTGAAGGGCTTATCAGTCTTTAAGACTCCTTGATAGCAAATGACCAAAATATGTCTTATATCTTTTTTTTTAATGTTTATTTATTTTTGAGAGAGCGATCGAGTTGCATGCTAGAGTGGGGAAAGGGCAGAGAGAGAGGGAGACAGAGGATCTGAAGCGGGCTCTATGCTAACGGTAGAGAGCCTGCCCAGTGTGGGGCTTGAACTCATGAACCATGAGATCATGACCTGAGCTGAAGTCGGACACTTAACTGACTGAACCACCCAGGTCCCCCGTCCTACATCTTTTTACATTAGCCTTAAAAAAATATCTTGAAAATATATCCATGCCTCTAGTCACACTTTATGTCTCCTCCCCCACTCTGCCACTCTGCTATGAATAACTGATAAGAGCAAAATTCATTGTGATATATTTTCAGTTGTTTCACATTTTTCTTTTCATGGATTAATAATGAAGAACAAAAAAATTACCTGACCAGTGAAACGCATTATATAGTCAGCTTCTGTCCAGATTTTTGTTTTGAAAGTTGCAAGTTAGAACCCTTTGGCTATTCCAAATGGAATATAAATGGAAAGATGGAAATGTCGAAATTTTCTGGCGTCTTTTCACCTTTCTGTTCTTACTGTCGACATGGCCAAACAAGTTGACTATTTATTCTTTCAAATGAAACTAGTGATTTTTAACATATCGGAGATAAGCTAAAGCCAGCAAAACAACTGGGAATAAGCATACTAGAAATTACTTATGTTTAACAGTGAGACGTCTGAATGCACAATCTACTGTCATAAAAGTACTGGTGGCCAGGGAGCCTAGGAGGGTTAGTCGGTTAAGTGTCAGATTCTTGATTTCGACTGAGATCATGATCTCACTGTTTGTGAGATCAAGCCCTGCATCTGGCTCCACACTGATAGTGCGGGAGCCTGCTTGGGATTCTTTCTTTCCCTCTCTTTCTCTCTCTCTGCTTCTACCCCACTTATGCTCCCTCCCTGTCTCTCTCTCTCTCTCTCTCAAAATAAATGAACTTAAAAAAAAGAAGTACTCGTGGTCAATACAATGCATTAGAACTCTGTACGAGGCACAGTTTAGTATCAAAACTTTCTATACCATAGAATTTTGTGAAAGTGTTAATGATATCCAACGCTAAGCATTTAAGACACCATTTTTTTTTTTCTGCTACCACATTAGGAACTGTTGGCGGACAGTCCATTTCAACTTTCTCCAACTCTTGGTAAATTCTTACTTTAATAACTTTTATCACAATGGAAGTTTGTAAGCAACATTATACTTTCACATGAGAAATCTAAGTAACTGAGGTGAGAATACTCAACTCTCGCTGACATTAGGTACACAACAAATTCACAGGTATAATAACCCAGTCGGTATTCTCTGGGGTCTAAATTAAGAGTTAGCAATCATCCAGAAACGTGATGCCAGGTTTTTGCCATTTTTCTAACATGTTTGGTGTCTTGATAGCCCTACTCTGGGTGGTGCACTTAATCAAGTAAAAGCGTTGCTTTGTCAGGGACATAAATGACACAGGCATTTCCATAGAGGGGCCTGTAAAGAGAGAAGGGAAAATCTAAAAGAAGTGTTCAGAGGAGGGGAGAAAGAGAGATAGAGAATATTTTTTTTTCTCACATGTTTTTCCTATCACAACCCTCTGCATGGGGTCCAATAAACAAATACATAGTGTTCTTGAGCAAAATTAAGTTTTGCCTTCAAGCTGTTTAATCCTGTCCTGCTTGCTTATGAACAGTTACAGAGAATATCAATAAAATTGTTAATTCTCATGGTTGTGATTCTATATATGTTTCAATAAAGAGAAACTGGGAAAAAAAGACAACCAAAGAAAAATATCAACACAGAGCCTCCAAGATTCAGCAGCGGACAAATATTTAAATTATCTTCTGATAGAAAGAAGCACGTTTCCATGTGAAGGGTGAAGCCATCCCTGGTCTCAAAACAATGAGGGATAGAGAATGTCTCGAATTAGTCTATTAAATATCTGTTGAATACTATGTGCCTAGCATAGGGCTACAATGATAAAAATGAAAACTGAATTCTCTTTCTGCCCCTTAAAAGAGTTGACAATCTAACAAAGAAGTATCTACTATAAAAAACTCTCTAAGCATATTTTAGATATTTTTATTATTAAGTTTTTATTAAATGCTGAGGCAGCGCTGCATAGTGGCTTAGCCAGTCTGGCGTATCTGGGATGGTTTTCTGGAAGAGAAAATCTCTAATATAATTTGTGGGCAGCTGCAGGTCTGGATGGGTGGGTGTGAGAGCAGGGTGGGGAGGGGGCTGTATACATTAAACTCACTCACAGCATTTCATCTCACTTTCAGTAGCCTAGTGCATGTCACTGACATCTTTGGCCTGGAAAACTCAAGCAGCCCCCTGATGGTCTCCCCACCTGCCCTCTTGCCCCATCTGATCAGTCCTGCATGCAGCGGTAGGGGTCATCTCGTCAAAGCACACATTTTGCTACGTTGCCCCCCTGCTTCAAACTCTTCAAAGGCATTTCCACTGTAGTTAGAGAAACATCAGAGCCCTTCCACACGGCCTGTAACACCTCGTGTGCCCCAGTCTTGCCTCCTTTTCCAGTGCGGTCTCCTCGTGGTCATCTGCTGCCCATCCCTCCCGTCTTTGCCTCAGAATCTTCTCCTCGAGAGGCCCCCTCTGGCTCTGGCTCGGCAGCTGACTTCCCATTTCCTTCGCCTCCATTGTCATCACTATAATTTTCACATCTCAGCCTTTCCCTTCAGTGTTTTCCCAAGCACTTAATGCAGCTTGTCTAATTTTTAAATATTTTTTCCATTAAATTATAAATTATGAGTAAGTTCCTGTTAAGTTGGCCTCTTCCACCAGGACATTAGGCTGGAGTCACATCTGTTTTATCTCCACTGTTTCCCAGCACCTAGCAAATTCCTAGACAGTCAATAAGTGCTGAATGAGTGGAAGAGACAGCATATGTATGATAGCATGTACATTAGTTATGTATTTCTGCGACACAAATGACTCCAAAATTTAATGGTTTCAAAAAACAAGCATACGTTATCTCACAGTTACTGGAGGATCAGGAATCTGGGTACATCCTAACCGGGTCCTCTGGCTTGGATCTCCTACAAATCTCTAATCAACATGTCAGCAGAGACCACAGTCGGTCAAGGTTCTGCTCAGGGAGGAGAACCTTCCAAGTATGTTCATGTCACAGTCAGCAGGATTTAGGCCTCTCCTGAGAGCTCCTCATAACACAGCACTTTGCTTTCCCTAGGATGAAGGCTCATAGAAAGAAAGAAAACAAGAGACTGTGGGCAAGACAGAGGTCACAGTCTTTTATAACCTAAGCTCTATAGTGATATCCCTTCGCTCTGGCTGCATTCTAATTCATTAGGAGGGAGCCCCCAGATCTCTGGACCAGCATCATCCTCTGGACAGACTCTCAGGCCCTGCCCTATCTCTACTAAATATGACTCTGCCGCAGAACAGCATTCCCAGGGCATGTCTCTGCACACCAAAGTTGGAAAGACTGTCTTACATGACAGAAACAGGCAATCAAGCACAGAACTGACCCTGGAGTCTGCCCTTTTAACTGTTCTACAGTCTGTGTCTCCAGTGTTGCAGTGCATAGGGTAACAAATGATTTTTTGAATTGGTAGAATCCATAAATTAGAGCAGAATTAGGGTTATTCCTCTGATAATCATAATCTCTCACATTGGCATTCTAAAATACCTTTTGGTGGGGGAAAAGGTTGTGGTTACAATCAGCATACTGGAATTGTGTAGAGTGTGAGTATAGACATCAGCCTTCAGGTGAGCTACCGTGGAAAAAGCACTGAGAATGTAGCCCTAGAATATATATACTGTATATCTGACCTCAAGTGGCCTCCACATTACATTGGATTAACACGAATAGGCTTATCAATATGCATCACTTCCATTATATGCCAATAAAATGGACCTGAGTTGGAAGAAGTCATAGGAGTGGGATTCTGAGGCCCTGCCAGTATTTCTTTTCTGCTGTCTCCCCGAAGCTGTGAAATCCAGCAGCAATAAGTACAACCACAACAAAAAACCTGGCCATATTAAAAAATAATAATAATTTGCAGTATTCCATTTCCTCTGAAACTCTGGGGCGTAACACCTAAGTATCCTCTGAAACCCAAATCCGAGCTGACTGCCAGGCAGTGACTCATTGTCATACCAAGGAGTCTCAGGAAATCCTGAACACCTGCTCTGCAAAGAACACCTATCTGAAAAAAGCTGCCAGGAGGATTGCTTTCGGTGTAGATTTTCATGTGAATGTGGATTTCCTGGTGGCAATTCCAGCCACCTTTGCCATAGTTGAGTGGACTCAGAACCAGATTTCTGCCTAAGAGAGAGGCAGTTGCCTATGAGTTGGCTGGTGGCCTAGCATGGGTACTCTGCCCCTCAAGAGTGGCCCCCACTTGGTAGTGACAAATGTAACTGTCACAGTGTGCCAGTCACAATTGTGGACCCAATAAACAATGCCTCTCAGCCTTCGCTCTTGTGCAATACCCTCCCTTTGAATCTGGGCTGGGCCCGTTGACTTGCTTTAATCAACAGAAGGCAGTAGAAATGAAGCTCTGGAATTCTGGGTCTAGGGCTTAAGAATGCCGGGCAGCGAGAACTACAAACTTCTGAGCACTTAGCACGCCCATCCAGACCCCTGCACTGTAAGACGTGCCCAAATGATAACATGGCTTCTCGCAGCATAAAGTCATAAAATGCCAACCTGAGGGGTGCCTGGGTGGCTCGATAGGTTAAGCAGCAACTCATGATTCCAGCTCAGGTCATGACCTCACTCTTCGTGGGTTTGAGCTCTGCATCAGGCTCCGTGCTGATAGCACAGAGGCTGCTCCGGATCCTCTTTCCCCCCTCTCCATCCGCCCCTCCCCTGCTTGCGTACTTTCTCAAAATAGATAAACTTAAAAAAAAAACCACGCCAGAAAGTTCAACACTGTCAGGAGAGTTTACTGTCTGTTCCAGCCAAAACCTGGTGATAGACAGGTAGGCCTGGGAACCTTGTCTTAGTATAAATCCTTTCTCTGCCTTTTGAGATGTAAATCTACTGTCCAGAATATTTCCTCAAGAACCTGAGAGCCAACATTCAGGGAGATTACTGTTGTTCTCGCTCCTAGTTTCTGGGGAACGATAAGGGCCTAATTTCAGTGGATCCCTTGCTTCAACTTCCAGCACCGCCTCTGGTTGCAAAGATACGAAAATTCTGCTTCTCCTCTGGATAAGTGCCAGTTAGAACACACATGAACTCAGTCACACAGACTAACCGGCGTTCACCATTCAGCGCCTTTCCCCTAGCACACCCCAGCCTCCAAAGTCTCCTGCCTTTGCTCTGGTGAGGTTGAGTTCAGTCCATCCCGGACTCTCTTCCCTTCTGCAGCAGTGACGACTGAATAAATCTGTTCTCACCACTTTAATGTCCAGCTTTGTTTATCTCTGACAGCAGCGTCAGCCTTTGCTCTCTGTGCCACTGAACCACCACATAAGTCCAGATGCCCTACTGGACAAGGAGAGAGAACCCACAGGAAGAGAGAGATCCTGAGGTTGCTTGGGGAGAAATGAAGAACTCAGCCAACAGGGGAGAAATGGGTCCCTACAGACAGGACTGGGACCCCAGGCCGTCCCCCGCCAGCCCCAACCTAGGGAACTGTCCTATCTCAGACATCACTTGCATTGAAGAAGCACCTCCCCATTCCCATGGACATCAGGGAGAACACAAGGGCCATCTCTACAGACCCCGTGTGAAGTCCTGACCCACACAACCACAAGTGAATAACATAGTTCTGGTTTTAAAGATAGTTTGATACACAGCAATAGATAACCAAGTAGTAACCAATCAACTCTTCTCTCCTGGAGAGGAGAGAAGGTAGTCGGAAAAATTCCACGAGTCAATAACTGAAATAATGGGTGAAGAGGAGAGAAAAGACTTCAAGTAGCAGCAAAGTAAATAGATTAAAAAAAAACAACCAACCAACCAAACAAACAAACAAAAAATCAGAGGCACCTGGGTGGCTCAGTCAGTTACGTATCTGACTCCTGATTCCAGCTCAGGTCATGATTGCAGGGCTCGTGGGTTCGAGTCCCGCATCTGGCTCCACACTGGCAGTGCAGAGCCTGCTTTGGGTTCTTTCTCTGCCCATCCCCAGCTTGCATCCCCCCCCCCTCCTTCTCTCTCTGTCAAAATCAATAAAGAAACTTTAAAACCAAAACACTCAGTAGGAAGCTAAATCATGCTAAGCAGGGAGCACCAGAGTGCCCTGAGCCATGAGACTGCTCCTTGGTCCCCAGGAACATTCCACTCCTCCACTGACCAGCAGCTGAAATATGTCATGAGGTTACCTGAGTCCTCTCTGTTTCTTGCATTCTTGCATTCTGGTATCAACCACTGAAATGGATGAGCTCCTTCCAACCTCCGAAGTGCCTGGGGCAGGTGCCAGTCAACTCCGAGGAAGGTAAAGACTGAGGGTGAGGATGAATTGTTAATATTTCTATTTCCATTCTCAAATCCTTCAGGAAACTGCTCTGACCAGTGTTTTCTCTTTCGTCAGAACTTCAAGCACAAATTAATGACATCACTTATTTACCACTAACTATATGCTCTCTGGGATTTTCTCTTAAATGACCTGCTGGGTTTTTTTTTTTTTCTCTTAAACTATTACTTCTATTTTTATGTATGCATCTGTGAATGGAAACAGATTCCAATCTGCCTGTAACTGCCTTGAGCAGGGAGACTAAGGTTTGGATCATTTTCTATGATCTACAGAACATAGCAGCTTCAATACACATTTGGCTGAACAGAAGCAGGTATCAAGCTTTCAAACTTCCAACCCGGAGGGGCCCACAATAAAGAGTAGAAGCCCAGTGTAGCTAGTGTGTGACTGACCAAGTAGAAGAGCATCCAAATCTGGCACCTTCGGCCTCAGAAAAACCTGACATCTGTCAGAGGGTCTAGAAGCAAATTCTCAAGCTAGTAGTTCACTTTTTAAAACATTTTTTTTAATGTTTATTTGTTTTTGAGAGAGAGAGAGAAATAGAGAGACAGAGACAGAGCAGGGACAGAGAGAAGGAGACACAGAATCCGAAACAGGCTCCAGGCTCCCAGCTGTCAGCACAGAGCCCACCGCGGGGCTCGAACCCACAAACTGTGAGATCATGACCTGAGCTGAAGTCTGACGCTTAACCGACGGAGCCACCCAGGTGCCCCACTAGTAGTTCATTTTTAACTGAATTCATGAGAAAATGGGAAATAGTTTATCTACTTGTTTTAATTTGTTTATTAATGGAATTAATTAATTAATTAATTAATTATTTTTAAATGTTTATTTATTTTTGAGATGGAGAACACCAGCGGGGGAAGAGCAGAGACAGAGAGGGACAGAAGATCCAAAGCGGGCTCTGCGCTGACAGCAGCAAGCCCAATGAGGGGCTCGAACTCACGAACCGTGAGATCATGTCCTGAGCCGAGGTCGGACGCTCTCAACCGACTAAGCCACCCAGACGCCCCTGATTGATTTTATTTTTAAAATTTGTATTTTTTTTTATATATTTCAGCCAAAGATTTGAAGCAGAAATGTACCCAGGACACCAAGATTCTTCTTCCAGAACGTGACGAATGAAACTATCAAAGCAACCAGAGTTTTCTTTCAAAACTATTCGTGAACCTGGGCCCCACTGAGCATTATCGCTGATGTTATTCATGCATCATTCATCTCTTACAATGAACTACAGTTTCTGAGTGAAATTGTCAATACATGCTAGTTCCTCAGGGGAGAAACAACTTAGAAATGCAGCCTGAGGCAGAACGCACTGTTCCCACATTGGCTTCCTCTCCCCTTTCTCCCAAGCTCCTACCAAACATATACTTTTTGCATCCTTTTTCCCCCTCCAAAGCAGATGATTAGATTACAGATTAAAATCATACCTTCCCACCCCATTTCCACATGACGCATGGCACAGAGTGGGCCAGAACTTTGGTCATTGTTACATCAGGCATTTTCATCAGCAAATCCTTGAAGTGAGGAGGAAAGCTATTTCCCAGCATAGACATATATGATGCTTTGAGTGGTTCAGTTAGATAGATTCAGCTGATTGTTGAAAGTGGGATAGGGCTGGTGTTTCATGCTCTCCACAAAGATGTTTCTCTTAATTGGGCAGTTTAATTGCCAGCCACTTAGGAATGAATGCATGTTAGGCCCTGTCAGTAATCAAGTAGCCTTTGCCCAAACCGGCTTCCCCTCTGAAACAGCTACCTCGACCTGTTAAAGCTCCCAGTGTGCTCCAGGGAATCAACCTTTCTCTCTTCCACTTTCGAAGAAATTTATCGAGCAATGAGCAAGTTGTCCATACAGAGAAAATCCATCTGCCAATAATGCCATGAAAGGCTTAAATAAGCTTCTTCGTTATAACGTGCAGATTTAATATCTAAGGCAATTATTCCTATCCACCTCGGATTCCTATATGTAGCCAGCACCAGTCTGGGGAGACAACAGACATCCCTGGGAGCCCAGCTTATCTGATAGAACAACATAACCTTTAGGTCTGATAACCGTGCCAAATATTGAATACTTAAAAGCAAATGTTATTCTAATTAACTGCATTCACAAATGACAGCAAGCTTCTCTTTCTAAAGCTGGTTTGAAGACTTTCCCTCAAGACTCAAATCAGAAGCAAAGCAAAAAGGTAACACGTGAACACAAAGCCAGTTTGCGCTAGGTAACAGGAAGCAATCCATGACCTTCAACGTTTGGTAGGTATTGTAGTCCAGTGCGTTTTACAGAGCCCGGTAAGAACATGGTCACCAGGGAATGCTCTATTCCACAAAGCCAACCACCCTGAGGTTGGTGGGGCAGTTTCACAGGATAGGATTATGAGAAAACAGGAACAGAAAAAGAGCTGATCTAATTCATTCACTATAAATAAACTTCCGTTCTTCCTGAAATGGGTTTTCTAAGAGGACTCAATGCTATGGTGAGTTACCCATAATTATTCTATCTATCTTCTCTTTATTATTATATTGATCATACAAGCAATACGTACTTGTTGCAGACAAATTAGAAAATACTAATGAACAAAGCATAATTTAATTTATACATATACACACAAATCCTACTACTCTCAAATACCCCACGTTAATATCTTCATATAAATATTTCCTGATTTTTTCTTAGGACATGACATATATATGAATAACAACTGAGTTTTACATGAAACACTTGTAACATTCTTTTTAAGATTGATGTATCATGTTTCCATATAATTGAATATATGTCTACATCATCATTTTAATAACGTTCATTATAAAAGTGACCTATAATTTGCTTACTCACCTTGCTGTTATCAGATATTTGGGTTACGTCTAATGGAAACGTTCCTGATGCCTTGTACAAACTTCCCAAAGTTAACACTTTCAAAGATTCCCGTACATTTCAGTGTCAGCACTACAGGAAGCTATCCATTTATACCAGCCATGCTCTTGGTGACCAACTTTTGGCATTGTCTTTCAGAACTGCCTCCAGCCTCTGCAGGGTGTGACTATGAATGCTCACATTTTCCCACTACTAGGCACACTGGCAATCAGAGAGAAGAGAAAGCACAGTGCTCCAAAATATGGTAGGGTAGAACAAAAGGTTCCACACGAACCTTGAAATTTCTATAAAGTTTTGTTTTACTTCAAACATGCAAGTGAATTTTTACTTCTTTGTTTTCATATTTATTATTTTTAGCCAGTATTCTTATATTCAACCACTGCTCTTGTCTGTACCAATGCATCATGAATCGAAAACTCATGTACCAGTACTATGATTCCTGGGCTACCTGCCAACAAAGTTTGGATTTGGGTCACGACTGGACTTATGAAAACAATCTCAGGCCACAATGTGAGTAAGAAGGGTAATTAACATAGGGGATTGAATTTAGGTTCAATATCTTCAATGTCTCTTAAGTTTGTGTTCTAGCCATGTATTTTAATATTTCTTATCTCATCTGTCCTCATCCTACACCTGGTTACCTCCTACAATCGTCCTCCCTGTAAGTTCTTAAATTTCACAGTCCCACATGCTTCCCCATAATTTTCCATCCTTCTTCTTCATTTATTACTGCATTTCCACCAGACATAATAGTGGTATCCTTAATCCCACCCTTTTCTCTCAGTCTCTTAGCTCTTCTGAGTTGACTCCTTCCTTTCTCTACCTGAATTTGATGATATGTATCCCTTCACCTGTGCTCTGGACAGCATCCTCAACCCCACAGTGCTTTGGCCTGCTGCCTTAGTTGTGCTACAAATTCACACCTAGAATTTCCCATGGGAATCTCAACTAAGTATATCCAAATGAAATTCCTTTCAGACTTGTTAATTTTCTCCTTCTTCAGTTTCTGTACCTGAGTGAGGGGCCCCACAGTCTACCCAGTAACTCCAATCAGAAATCCAGAAGTCACGCTCTATCCCCAAGTAGCCCTCACATCTTGCATAGTACATCTTCAAACTCTCTCTTGAATCCTTGTTCTTTCTCTTTACGTTGCCAGAGCCACCACTCTGGTATTGGCCTTTATTATCTCTACAAATGACAAAGAAAACCCCCTAACTTGTTTCCCAGGCTTGAGTCTCAATCAGTCCTCCTAATTATGCTAGTGATGAAAATATCCTGCCTCTCTCCTTTCTACTCTCCCTTCCAAAAACACCAAACCATGCAGAATGCTACAAAAACACTCGGTTCTTCCTTTTGCAATTTGTTCACAAGGAATTGAGATGATTTATAGAGAACTATACAAGAGGATTTAAAAATAGATGAAGAAAGAAAAAGAAGATGTGGTCAGAGAGAAAAGGAGATTAAATCAGAGGTGAAGATACATGCCATAAAAACATGTACAGTTGTTTGTTGGGACCCCAATCTGCATGCTTGTCAGCCAAAGCAAAGAAACTTAGTCAGTTGTATGCTTCATCATTATCAGTGGCATAAAAACAAATTAATTGCTGGTTGTGAGACCTTAGAGAAGTGTCTCCCGTGGTAGCCCAGGCTTCCATGCCCCAAATCCTTACTGTTCAATACTCAGGTCTAATCTTTATTTGGTGTGGATTCTTCCCTGATCCCACCTCCACACCCACCCCTCAGAGTTAATAATTCATTCTTTGTCTCCACTTCAGCACCTTGGACTTGCCTCTCTGTTTGCACAAATCATGTGCACTAAGAATGCCCGCCTCCATCCTATGCAATGGCCTTATTGAGGGAACAGACACTGCCAAGCTCGTCTTTGCATCCCCATCAGTATTTGGACTGGTGAAAAAACATCTGAAGGCTTTAAAGTTGTACTTAAAGGATAAAAGACTTGTGCCTTTTAGCATTCCTTTGTAATCCAAATAGGACTGGGACTGACTTTTGTGAGCTAATTCTAATAGTTTGCAACATAACTTTGGCATTTCCCAGCTGATCTGTGAAGTTCAACTGAATTCAGCTTTATTTATATCAAACATGGACATCAAAAAGAAGCTTATTCAGTGGGTTTGTGGGCAGAGGGGAGAAGACAGAAATAGGGCCAACCAGCCTTTCCTCCAATACCCTGCCCCTGCCCCCAGTGTGGATGACCCTTAGGTCTCCAAATGCCTCCTCATAGGCTGGGCATGGCTTAGGGCAAACTTGATGGGAACAGATCCTTCCCACTCACACCACAGAGTATCAGACAAATAGGGGTGGGTCTCAGAATGACCTTCTAATGAAATGGCTGTAACACAGTCTGAAACAGCTTTACCTGTAAGCTGAGCTCATATCTGCTAGTTCTCTTTCCCCACGTCTGTTTATAAGAGCTCAACAAGCTTTCTTTTTTTTCTTTAATTTATTTGAGAGAGAGATAGGGCAAGTAGGGGAGAGGGTCAGAGGGAGAGAGAGAAAGAGAGACAGAGAGAGAGACAGAGACAGAGAGAGGGAGAGAGAGCGAGCGACTCTTAAGCAGGCTCCATACTCAGTGCCAAGCCCGATGCAGGGCTCGATCCCATGACCCTGGGATCATGACCTGAGCTGAAATCAAGAGTCAGACACTCAACCAACTGAGCCACCAAGGCTCCCCAAGAGCTAAACAAGCTTTTTATTGGTTCATCCACCCAAGATTATAAGAGCAGAAAGGGATTTATACCCCTTTGGCTTATCTCCACCGAAGTTTTAGCAAAAGTAAGGGAGAAGCAGCAGATATTACCTCACTGATAGTTCAGTTCTCCTTCCCTCCCAGGATATATTACATTTCTACTCCCCTCTTTGCAGTAAGTAGGTCTGCATGCGCGTAACTAGTTCTGACTATCAATTTTGGTGGCAAGCTGATTTTTTACCTATTCTTCCCCTGCTACAGTAAACATGTGAGCACATGTTCCGATGGAAGTGACATCAAACCAAAGTATCCTGGAATGCTGAAACACTCCACGCCAAGGTGGCTGCCTGCGATTCACCGCGACTTGCAGACGATTTTTCAAGAGCAAAAAATAAGTATTTGTTTTATGAGGCCACTGAGATTTCATAATACTTGTTATTGCAGCATTGCCTACGCTATCCTGACTTATACCCAGGGCTTTCCACCACCACCATGGGCTCAATCACTTTACCTTCACTAAGGGAGAGAAACTTAATTAATCAGAACACCCTCTGGCTGAGTCTTCTTGAGAGATACGAAACTATCATTTCATTCAGCATACATTTTGAGCCCAAAACAGATTCACTATCTAAACTCTGGTTTTTTGGTCTTTGGTTTTTGTTTTACTCTGTTTTCAAGGGAAGGAAGCACATTGACATGAGAAGACTGTGTCAGTTTAAAGCTGAAAACAGTTTTACCATTTGGATTCCAGTATCCCCAATAAGAAATACCCTTCATATGCCATTACTGATGGTACCTATATAATGATTCATCGATGGAGAGATCATAAGGAAGACACTAAAACCAGGTGCTTAGGGTCTTGCCGGAAAGTGTGCATTTTCACATGTCATTCATTTGGAAAGATAATGTGATTTGGGGGTAAAAATGGCAAATTATTATTTTTTTTCAGGGGGAAAAATCAGTATTTTTTTTCACCCTAGGACTAATAAGGAAACAAACCCTGAAAGCAGGCCAGAGGGCCTAAAGAGCACTTTTGACATCATGAGACGGTGGGGATGACAAATCCTCGGTTTCAGGCAGTCACGGACAGCTTGTTCACAGAGGCAGAGCTGAAAAGGGCCACTTTTGTCAGACGGACCAGTCCGAAGGTGACCTGGACCCCAGGTTTAGACATGGAAGAGCTGCTGGCCTTTTAATACATTTAATAAACTCTCAGCCTGTGACAGGTTCCACACAAAGTGTGAGAAGTATTTAAACGAGCGGGATGGCAGACATTTGTGTTTAACTGCCTCTCTCACTTCCTAAGGCCTCCTTCAAACAGAGGCGTTACACGCCTTTCACACAGCCTGCCCAGCAGGGCTACTTGCCAGTGAGATGGTGCTGAGCAGAGTAAAAACTAAAAGCAAGCAAACAAAAGGAAGAAAGGAAGAAAATCCTCTTCGAAGAAGGTTCTGAGGAGACAGCCTCTTTGACAATTCAAATGATAAGCCTTTCAAATAAAGGGCTCCTTATTGCTGAACACAGGTCTCAAGACCCATACTGACAGTCCTCACAGCAAAGTATGGGCTGTCACGTGACTTAGGCAGAGTGAGTAATGATTTTACCTAACGGAGTTAGAAAGGGGGATGTTATTTGTAATGCCTGTACATGATTATTTTCATATTTGTCTGAAATAATGGTTTCCAGGAGCTAGCGAATCTACATTTTAGGCCCTTAGACTTATTATATTTCCCCAAGTTAATGTAAGTATATCTAACCTCAAAAATCTGGAGTCGAGATGCTTAACTACCAATAATAACTGCTAAAATATACCGAACACTTACTTTACGTCAAGCACAACTCTAAGCACTTTCTATGCATCAACTGTTCTAATCCTTCACAAAACCCTATGAGGAACTCATTTTATAGATGAGGAAACTGAGGCATCGGTGGAATACCTTTCCCCAGGGCATACTGTTAGTAAATGGCAGGAGTGGGATTCAGTTCCAATCAGTCTGGTTCCAGAGCCTGCTATGGAGCAATTAATTTTGTGTGAGGCTTCGCACGTAATATACCCCATTTATAGATCATGAAACTCAGGGCTCAAGAAAAAGATTCAGAATTTGTTGAAACCCACTGAAAAGTAGAGAGGGAACCTACACCGGGGTCATCAAATTCTAAAGCCCAAAGAATCCCGTGAATTAATTTACACCATTCCACTTGATAGCGATGTGCTTTAAGATAGAGTACAAACAACTCTTTAAGGCACATTTTTTTTAAAGTCACATGCTATTTAGGAATTGACATAGATGAAAATGATGTAGAATGGAAGAGAAGCACAAACATATACATGTGTACAAAAGGTTTAGTGAGACGCACTGCTGAGTCTAGTGCATCACAGGATTAGCCCGGGGACATGACACCCTTTACATCCTACCGAGAAGAAACACATCCCTGCTCCGTGTCATTTTCCTTCCCACCTGGGGATCCAACTTGGTAAGTGTCCACTCAGTGACTAGAAGGATACCAATGGTGGAGAAGTGCTCACAAAGCGTTACCTTTTTGTGAGCTTTGTCTCTTTCTCAGGGTTACTGGATTCACAATGACATAGTGGATGTGAAAGTATTTTATAAAATACAGAGTGCAAGGAATGTAAAGTGCCACTTTCCAGTCCCTTGTCTTGAAGATGATGATCACAGGCAGTTGGCTGTGTAAGATGTATGTTATTGCGGACCTTCTGCCTCCCTCGAGAGAAATCAGAAGTCCATGAAGATTCAAGGAGTCCCAATGTGTGAATGCCAAATTATTCTGTCAACTATAATCCACAAAGTCATTTTCTTAAGTCCACAGACATATAAACTTTGGAGACTCAATTCACGCAGGGAACATGAGCGTTGGTGACTGAACACAGAGTACCCAAAGAGGCAAAAGAAAACCCATACTCAGGTTCCTGTTGTTGAGAAATTAGATCCTTAAGGAAACTTTCTAAATGGTCAGGTGGGTTGCAAATGTCACTTTCCTATCACAAATGTAGGCACTGTGCCTTCTAAAGTATGGGAGCAGAATTAGATGGGCTCTAGTGAATGATGGATGGACGAATAAAGAAGCATATGCTTTATATTATTAAAAAAATATACCATCGAAGAGGCAAATACACAAGATATGTTCCCAAAATGTCAAAACAATGGTAGGATGTTAAAAAAGTGTAAGATCTGAGACATCCTTAAAAAGAAATTTGTCTATGGTTGGTATTACACACAAAATGAGAACTAAAACAAATGTTGAACTCTGGGCTGAGAACCGTAGAATGGCTTAGAATGTAATACAATATTGGCATTATATGAATCTTCACAACAACACTATTATTAGTTTATTGATCACAGAAAGGTTATAAAACTTGCTTAAAGCCACAAAGCAAGAAGGTGGTGGAGGCCAAGTTTAAAATCAGACAATCTGGAGCAAGACTCTACTGTTGGTATACTATCATGCCATCTTTTCCCACCTACAAGTTTAATCCCACCAGTAAAAATATTTATGAAGGTACTATAATAATTCCTATTTCATAAATGAAGAAATTGAAGATGAGAGTGGTTTCAATAGTTCACCCAGGACTGCACAGCTAATACAGATAGTAATCAACATACATGTCGATGTGTCCATATACACTTATGTATATATATGTGTTTCCTGAATAATACCACTATTCTTTTCATTCTCATATTTCTTCAATGGCTCCACATGACCCATAGGATAAAATTTAACTATTTCATGAGACAGGTGGGACACTTAACGACCTAGTCCCTATATGTTGGATGAAAAGGGATTAATTAAAGAGAGAACACAGTCACCACATGGCAGATAACTTTGGGTTATTTCCCTAAGGAAGGGATCTTCTTTCTAACGCATTCTGTGGAAAGTTTGCAGCCTTCTCTGCTTATGACCCTAGAAAGGACTCTCTCCAACCTGAATGATGCATCATGCCAGCATACTTTTCATCTCTGCAAGCTAAGTGTGCCACCTCTGTGTGCTATGGGCTTAGTTTCATCAGTATGCTCAATGAGAGAGCTGGAAGGAAAAAATAAATTCCTTCAGGTAAAAGAAGTGATTTCTGGATTGAGGTCCTAGATATGGAACCCCTCTCTCCACATTGTCACTTCTTTGTACCACTGCTGAATATCTCACTTTCGTTACCTCTAAATATATTCCTGTTACCCTTGAAAATGTCAGCTATTTGCCTACTGGAAACCCTGTGTAGTAGGTTGAATTACTCATGCTTCTTTTATCCTTCCCCTACAAAGGGATTGTGGCAGCATGCCCTTGTCATTCCTCATGGGAAGAGTCCATTTCCCTAACCTACTGGTATTGCACTTGACCCTGTGTCTTGCTTTGGCCAATGTGACAAATCTGCCAAGAAGAAGCTTTCAATTTGATTGTGTATTTATGCTTCTCTGCCCTCTATCATGAGAAGGACATGTGCTAGACAAGGGTCCTTGAGACTGGGTCCTAGAATGTGGAACAGATCAAAACTCACAGCTGGGAGAACACCACAGCAAATAATCCAAAGCTACCAACATGTAAAGTGAATGAGAAAAAAATACTTGTAAGCTATTGGCATTTTAAGGCTATTTGTTATATAGCATCACATAGCAAACAATTAATATAGCTCCAATGACTTCCCACACCTAATAAACGTTTTAACAATTCAACCACCCCTTACATCAGCTGATCTCTTCATCTCCGGATTCTATCACTCTGCCTCACCTCCTATCTGCCACTATTTTCAAGATGTACGTTGCCTTGCCTTGTCTGTTCCTTTGCTTCTGATGTCTTCTTCATCTGGAACATCGCCCATACATATTTTCATCTGATTAACTCAGTCCATACCTTCTTAGGTACCTTCCACCAGCCCCTTACAAATGGGCTTAGATATTCTACCTCTATACTTGCATAATATCTTGTACTGTCTTGACTATTCAACCAGCATTTATTGTGCTAAGCACTGAGTCTCTAATGGGAAAAGGACAATATTATTCTTTCCTAGTGAAGTATACAGTCTATTAATAATCATGAAACTGACTTCACCATAGGTAATCAGCTGTAAACATATGTCTACCTCTTATGCTAAACTAAAGACTTCTGGGGGACAAGGACTATGCAGGACACTCCAGAGTGGCTTAATTGCTTCACATACTATGCCCTCAGTTCTACTTGTTGAATGAATGAAGTAATGAATGGCTAAACAAGCATACAAATAAACATATGGGTAAATAAGTAACAAACAAACAAACAAGCAGCTCCTGCCATAAATTAGTCTTGTAGATTTGGGTAATGTCATTAGATATCACTAAGTCTCCCTTTCCTTCTGTGAAAAACATGGATGCTAATTTATATAAATGCTGTGTATTTTTCAAGTACAAACATTCAAAGAAACAGTATTGTCCAGTAAGCTAGTTTATCTACAAAATTACTTTAGCAAGAGAAAACAAAGCAAGGAGAAACTTTTACCTTGCTCACTTGATCAAGCAGACAGGCTTGCACATATAGATAATTCTAGTTATTATTACTTCACAATGCTGTGATATCTTAGTGCTAAAGCCTTCACCAAAACCCCGAAAGTGACGATCTTCCATTTTCAATGATGCGTTAAAGTTTATAGCTGAATCTATTTATTCCCCTGTATTTAGCAGTATTTTATGGTTTATTTATCACTGTCTAAGAAAATACATAGCTCCATTGGATTTTTCCAAGCTTGTCTACTGAAACTAAAGGAATAATTATTCCAAAACCCTCTGAGTTTTAATAAACATTAAAAGATTCAAGCACTAACTCAAATGCTTATGTTATTCTGGCCACTGGGTTTTCGTTTTTGTCACTGGTTGATTGATAAGTTGATGACTTTAGAGTTTCCTTGAAAATCTATTCTGAATGGGGCGCCTGGGTGGCGCAGTCGGTTAAGCGTCCGACTTCAGCCAGGTCACGATCTCGCGGTCCGTGAGTTCGAGCCCCGCGTCGGGCTCTGGGCTGATGGCTCAGAGCCTGGAGCCTGTTTCCGATTCTGTGTCTCCCTCTCTCTCTGCCCCTCCCCCGTTCACTCTCTGTCCCAAAAATAAATAAACGTTGAAAAAAAAAATTTAAAAAAAAAATCTATTCTGAAAAAACTTTAAAGTTTATCTCAAAAGCAATCTGCCATAGTGTGACAATTTATAATCGGCATTATATAACCACTTTCTTCTTCTAACAGCTATGGTTGGTAATCAATAGTTAAGGTATCTCTTGGAATTGAGGGAATAAAGAAAACAATTATCTTGTTTGCATCAACTATTTCTACTATTCTACAAGTTAGATACTTTTAAATTTATTCAATCTAATGGTGACATAATTTAAATGTAACTGAATGCGCATGCACACACATACACACACATACACACCCCTTAAATTTCCCAATAATGGGAAGAAAAGGCAGAGAAGGTTAGAACACCACCTCCATCTCAAATACAGACTATCATGTTAAAGTATTGTCAAATAGAAACTATCATGTTAAATTTGACCTTTTGCCCGAGGAGTAAAAATATACTTTACAAAGAGAATATCATGAGTTCTAGAACAGGGTCCAACTTTTCCAGAAATGTTATTAAACACTTAAAGCTCCAGTGTCCTGAGATTTTACAGAATTGAAAGCTAAATAGAATTAAGTTAATTAAAAACATCTTTGTTGATGTTAATTATAACAAAAACTATTTTGTATAATGAGAGAATATTTTCCATAACAAGATCCTTTTCTTAAGCCCATGCCTGAAATGGACAATTAACCAAAACACGTATCTTTTCACCTTCTAAAACCATAAGCAAAAATGAAAGCAGAGGAACTTAAAAAAGGTGTTACTGTACAGCCAACACAGAAGAACCAACAGTAGCTGAGAGAGCTCAAAGCTTGGATATGGGCAGACATTGGAAAAGTGCTGACCAGGGTAGAAGATGAGGCATCGGGAGATCAAGTGGCTATGAACCTAGTCACTAAGGGAACAACAAAATTTATAAAGATGGGGAGTCATCTGGTTCATTATCACTCTAAAGAGCAAACATAAGGAGGGCAAAAAATTAAAAGCTATGAACCTGCAGGGAAGCTTCCTTGGTAGTTCTGAAGGAGTCTGTCATTTCTACTGATGACAGGGAAGATATGGCTAATTGATCACAAAATCAGTAAAGATGAAAGAGACTAGTAATCTATTAAGTGTTGTTTGACATTTATTGGCAAAAACATTCTTGGTCGTCTAGGAAGCAAATTAACTCAAGTTCTCATGGTAGAGATCCTGATCTCTCACCAGTTTTCATACTAAATCAATTCATAGACCCCTAGCCCCTCAATAGAAAGGAAGGTCCATCTTCTTGTGAAAGGATCCTATAACCTGACCAAAAACATATTCTTTCTCCAAGATTTTCCAAATGAGACTGATTTGTAGCCACTTTCCAGGATGACTGTGCTCTGGAAAAAGAGAAAGAACCTGACCTTTGGGGGTGCTATTCGATATTGGCAATGAACTCATGCTAATTCCTGAAGGCCCTAAATACCACTGAGAAGGGGTTTGTGGAAATGTGGTGATAGATGGAAACTTGGCCCAATCCCACCTAACAGTGGTAAGCAAGGACACCTCCTGAAATTCCTTCTCTATTCCCCAAAGAGGAGATATACTTGGTAAATGGGCAGAATCCACATTGGATCCCAGACCCATGAAACAAGGGCTATTATGTTAGTAATGGCCAAATGTAAGCCAATGAAACTCCCTCTTCTTGGGAATTTGCAGATTAATGTCACCTCCAAGACCTGAGTACGTGGGGGTAACTGTTCATATACATACTCATTCAGTTCATCAGTGAATAATCCAAGGAAAAAACCCTCAATATTTTCTGTCCTTTATCTCACCATATTCCCAATATTTCATATTGTTTATTGGTTACCTATAAGAGATGGGCACCTGAGTGTTTATTATTCTTTATGCTTTAAAAAGAGCCATGTTTAAAATTTTTCCATTAACTCTTAAAATAATAAAACAACATATTTTAGAAATAAATAAGAAAATTTGAACCTTAGCGAATTTGTAATTCTAAGGAAAACAAATAAAAAAGTATAAAAATAACATCGAACCATAGTACACTACTCAGCTAAGCTATTCTTAGTTAAAATTGCATAATAAGTACTATTGTTTTCAAGTCAACATAGGTTTAAATATACCAGAGATACTCTGGGGAGAGACAAAAGCATAGCAGGAAAATAGTTGTGCTACAGATGAGGAAACTGAAGCACAGAGAGATTATGCAGCTTAATGAGTTTGGAGCCAGGCTTCCAATTCAGGCAACTTACTCTTGCCTGACACAGAACAGACCCAGGTAAAATTGCATGCAAGTGCATGAAAATATTTGTTCTTCCACACATCCCTCCAGGAAATCTGGAAAGGAGATAGATTTAAGATTTTATACAGATGACTAACACTTTGAAAGCTGAGTTACTAATAATATTTATTCCTGGAACATTACTTTCAGCTCTTGGTGGATTACTTCAAGGAGAGGAGGGCAAGTTATTATTACAAATTATACCATAAAATGGTAGTTACCACGGGAGTTCTCTTTTTTTTATTTTGGTTCTTACTTTGGTTCCTTATTTTAGTTTGCACGTTGACTTCCTTTTTCCAGTGGACGAGTTCTCTTCAGCAATGCTAGCTGATATTCCTCGGAACACTAGAGACATATTAACCAAAAATTGGATATGCTTGTATTTTACAACAGGAAGCACATACATGCAAAGACAAGAACTGAAGTGGGGGAAATCCCTTGCTTTACAATGGTCACAGTTAAGACTGTGGTTAGTGTCCCCTAATTATAATTACATTTTCTGGCTTGACAAATTATCAAAACTGAAGGGCTCAGGGCAATGCAGCCTCATTACAAAAGGTGGGAATGGAAATAAAGCAACTATTCCATTAGCAGGAACACAGAATGCTGAGAAGTCCTTGGTCACTGAAATTTGTCATCACTAGCATGGAAATGGGGCAATTTTATCTTCTTTTTAGTGAATAGTTTTAGATGCTGAAGATTCACCGATGGGCTATAACCCTGATGATCTTCGTCTCTGATGAGAAGATTCCTCCTCATCACTTTTTCCTCTCTCTTTTGCCTTCCTCCACCTCAATAATTCTAAGGAAACTCAGAGGTAAGAAATAATAATATACAAGAGCATAAGTAACATAGTGCCACATAGAGATAAGCTTTCTATCCAAAGCAATGACAGGGTGAAGGGAAGATATAAAATGATTCAAAACAGATGTGATCCAGTTAAAAAATTTTTTTCTTTTTTTTTTTTTTTTTTTTTCTCAGCTTGCATTCTCAGCTGTTTCTAATCCAATCACATCTAGATAATCTGATTACTCTTAACTTTGTTGACATATTACGTGGTCCACGTGGACAGTAGATACAACATCCTTTTGGTTTTTTCTTTTAGTGTTCAGAATCAGTACAAAGTACTATGGCAGGGATCACAAACCCACATCTCTACAGGGAAAAAGCAGCTAATGGAAATGATCAAAGCAGACTTGGCCTTAGAAAACAATAGCAGGGGCGCCTGGGTGGCTCAGTTGGTTAAAAGGCCGACTTCGGCTCAGGTCATTATCTCACGATCTCACGGTTCATAGCATTGGACCCACCACTTCTGTATTCAGGGAACATGATGGTGGGATGGGGACATGCCTGGAGTGTACATATCATCTCCGAAAGAGTTGTCCCACCTACCCCCCAGCCAAGTGTTCCCAGATCTCCTGATTCTTTTTTTAAATTTTTTTTTAATGTTTATTTATGTTTGAGAGAGAGAGAGAGAGAGAGAGAGCATGAGCGGGGAAGGAGCAGAGAGAGAGGGAGACCCAGAATCGGAAACAGGCTCCAGGCTCTGAGCTATCAGCACAAAGCCCGACGTGAGGCTCGAACCCACAAACCGTGAGATCACGACCTGAGCGGAAGCCGGACGCTCAACCGACTGAGCCACCCAGGCGCCCCCCAGGTCTCCTGATTCTTAAGAAGAGCCAGAAAATCTGATCGTTATATAAAATCTGGTGTTTACATGCTACATTGTTTTCAATCTTCTTAAAATAACAGATGAGCCATAAAGAAAAACATGTGGGGGCACCTAATTGCACTTACAGGGCACAGGTTTGTGAACTCTACATGAAAGTGAATTCACCACATTGAACAACAAACTACATATCTAACTCAAAAGTCAAATAAAATGTTATACCATCTGGAGAACTGAGAAACCATCATGTCCTGTTTCATCATTTTACCTTTGAGGAAATGAGTCCCCACCTTTTTGTAGCCAGGTATGAGCAAATGCAGTCCAAGAATCCATATGAACTGGCCCACAAACCACACAACAAATTAAACGTATTTACTCAGTGTTTCCTTTGTGAAAAGCCCCCCTCTCCTTGATCATTTTTAATATCCAGAGGAACTTAAAGTTTGTTCCTACAGGAAAAAATGGGATCTCAACACTAGAATAAAAACAGGCTGTGTAATAGCAGCTTGGTGAAAATATCCTGCTCCCCTGGGCACCATAATCTTTATTGGGTGGTCTGATAGAGCCCATCCAGTACAGATATCTATCATAATATCATCACATGGGTCCTTTAACATAAAGCTTTTTAAAGACGGCAGAGTGCAAAGGCCAGAGCCAATGATGAGAATCTTCAATGATCCAGCTCTGGTCGTTGCCACACTTCTGAAGGAAGGGAGTAGCAAGGACACTGCAGGTGAATACGCACCATTTATTCCTAGCTACTGCTTCAAAACAAGTTCATCTCTGATCTCATTAGTCCGCCCCACTTCCATGGATGTCTTTCCTCTCGAAAAGAAAGTATTCTAGCTGCCACCACGGCCTTTTCACCAAGAGCCTACTCAAATTCCCGACGGGTTTTCTAGCCAACATGATGTCATCTCTCGACACAACAGGAGGATTCTAACTGACCCAAAAGGAAGGATTCTCTGAGCAATAAAAGTATCTCAAAAGTGAAGAGGCATTTATACCAAAGAAAAGACAGTAAGCCACCTTGTTATTTCCACAGAAAGCACAAACTCCAACCTCAGAGTTAAATTCTGAGTGCTTACCTGAATCAGAACCTCTCTTATTCAACGTTAGGGTGAAGGGGTGGGTTTAAAGAGTTATATGGCTCTCCCCCCACAGAGTTTTCCACTAACATTTTTTAAGACTAAAAATGTAAAAAATCTACAGACCATATTGAAAAGCTAATTTAAATGTAAACTACAAAGAGAAACACATACAGATACACACACAGAAATATACATACAGAAACACATACACATCCATATACGTAGAAATGAAAATATTGTTGGTGGAAATATTAACTCCATTTTTGAAGGCAGTTTGTCAGTATCTGCTAAAATTAAAACCACATAGTTCCTCTGACCAGGATTTTCCATGTTTGGGACTCTATCTCATATATATATAAGCACAAGTTGGTAAAGACATACATACCAAACAAAACATGGAAAAAGGTGAGTGGCCATCAATAGGCTATGGATATGATTACCTGAATAATCACATCAGATACATACAATTTATTACTATACAGTCATTCATAAAATCAAATAGAGCTATATTAGATGGCTTGAGAAATTATTATAATGTACAAGTTTCATGAGGACAGCAAGACACAGGGAAGTGTGCGCATGATCTGATCTCATGTGATCCCACCATTTTAACATTAATAATTACCAAAGGTTCTTTGCCTACAAGTCTGAGTGTGCATATTCGTGTGTGTTTGTGTGTGTGTATGTGTGTGTGTATAGAATTATATGAGTGAAAAGAAAAATAGGGACAGGTACAAAATAGATTATTAATATGGATTATCTGGAAAAATGAGGAGGTTGACGGAGATGAAAGAAGGAGGAGACAAAGCCAAATGCTCCTATGAAGAAGAGAAAGAAAAGGAAAAAAAAAATATATTGTCTTTATATGAATAATCATGCATTTAGGTAAAAGTATGCATATATAGATAGGTGGATATCACTATAACCTTTTTTTTTAATTTAAAATCACCCACAATGAAATAGATTCACTCATTCATATAACAAACATAATACAAGATCTGGGAAATGACACATTGGTATGGGCAACTGCAATCTTTGTTCCAATTTTCTCTCTGTTCTCAATCTGCAGCTGTTCAAAATCTGCACTTCAATTCCTAATTCTCTCTGAAGTAGATTTCTCTACCTTTCAAACTCTCCTTTCTTCTTGGCATGCATGTGCTCGAGAAGTTTCTCCTTGATTGAAGAATAGGGACATATCCTATTTGCATGCCTATTTTATCTGGACATGAGCCTCCTTCAACTTACAGGACAATCCAGGAGTCTGTTCCTCTCCTTGTCGCTCTCTCCCCCTGAGCACTTTCTGTTCCTCCTCTGAGAGTCTCTAGCACAATGTGACAATGCAAGAGCAATTTTAATGGTGCTTGCATATTTCTTTTTTTTTTTAATATGAAATTTATTGTCAAATTGGTGCTCGCATATTTCTGCCAGAAAAGTATCTTCACAACTGGGTCCAAGCTGAAAAATACTCACAAAATGTGCCAGAGACTCCAGTTTCTATGTCATTTCATTAACCTCCCACTCCCTAAGTCTATAATAATCTATGAACATTGAAGGTTTTGTGTTATATTTGTGGTAGGTTTCATAGGAACCAATCCTATTTCCAGCCTCTCTGGTGATGATTACATATGCCAATGGACACACAGACAGTAAGGCCCACCACGTTTTCATAGGAAGTTTCAGTAATTATGAAACTGTTTCTCTACGCCATGCAGAATATTGTTAAAAATAAAGAAGTTTTTTTTTTTTCTCTTTGAGATTATAGAGAAAAGGAAGGAGAAAATTGGGATGTGATTCACTATGGAGAATAGTTTATCTCTAGGATCCTCTAAATTCAAGCTGTCAGTATTCCTCTTCTCCAGTGTATGTGACACGCATTTACTCACCTCTACATTGGGAAGAAGAAAATTTTACTATAGATACATAGATAAGTTTTTTCTTTACAAAATAGAGCTATGCTTAATTTGATAGTGCATCTGTTATAAAGTGTAAAAGGATAATACATGCCTAATTATTCATTCAAATAAGCAAGAATATAATTTTCATCCATCATATAGACAAAATTAATTTTTTTTAATTTTTTTTTCAACGTTTATTTATTTTTGGGACAGAGAGAGACAGAGCATGAACGGGGGAGGGGCAGAGAGAGAGGGAGACACAGAGTCGGAAACAGGCTCCAGGCTCTGAGCCATCAGCCCAGAGCCTGACGCGGGGCTCGAACTCACGGACCGCGAGATCGTGACCTGGCTGAAGTCGGACGCTTAACCGACTGCGCCACCCAGGCGCCCCAACAAAATTAATTTTTTAAATATTTTATTTTTGAGACAGAGAGAGTTCAAGCTGGGCAGAGGGAGAGAAGGAGAGTGAGGGAGGATTCTAAGCAGGCTGCATACTCAGTGCAGAGCCCAATAGGGGCTTGATCTCACGACTATGAGATCATGACTTGAGCTGAAATCAAGAGTCAGACACTTAACCGACTAAACCACCCACATGCCCCTAGACAAAATTACTTTTTAAAAAGGCTCATATTTGAGTGACAGGGGTGTTCTCATAAAGCAATAATGAGATTGTTTATCATTATAACCTTTCTAGAGGGTAATTTTGTAACATATCTTGAAAGTCTTAAACTCTCATACCCTTTGGCCATTATACACTTAGATATTTATATTAAGGACTGATTCAAAGTGATCACAATAATTCATGATCAAAACAGTTTATGAAGAATTGAACCAAATATCCAATTATGGGGGGATGATTAAATAAAATATAGTATAATCATGTGATATTAGTCACAATAATTAAAATTAATATTTTATATCAGAAAATCATGCACAAGTAAGACAATATTCATGAATAATACTGATTGGAAATTATGATGTGCAAAACTGAACTAATACTGTTGGAGAAACCTCTCTATCTAATTTACCAAATAATTATATATATACAACTAAACATATATTTTTAGAAAAAAATAGGAGATGAATCAAACTAAGAAATATCTCTGAATGGTGTCACTGATTATAGGAGATTCTTTATTTTACTTTTTATTCCAAAAAGTCTACAATACATATGTATTACTTTAACAACTTACTTTTTAAAAGGCAATCAAACATAAATAGAAGATGTTATAGATAGAGAAAAAGTTTCATTACCCCACACTTTCTTCCTCTCCTTTCCCACATTTAGGAAAGTTGATCTCCTCCACTGTTTATGAATTCCTTGATAGATGGACAATTGGTTCCTCCCACTTTTCTGCTACTAACAAGAGGGCTTCAATACATATGACTGTGCAAGTCTCCATTTTCCACCATGTAATATTTTTGTAGCATGTGCTTAAAGCAAACATAACAAAATGTTAATATTTTAAGGGAGGACTCATGGATTCCTGTCGTATTATTTTCTGACTTTTTGCTATGTTTGAAATATCCCATGAGTAAAAGACACATTAAAAGTAAAGCAGCGGTATGAAATAGTATTTTATATTTTTTGTTAAATTTGAAGTTAAATTGCTATTATTTGGTTAAAAGTAGAAATACATTTTGAAAGCAACGTGCCATCCTGGTAATGAAAACATCAATTAAATCAAACGCTCTCTTAGGAAAACAGAAGCTTTAGTGCTTTGATACTATGTGTCTGGATTTATTACAATAGGACATAGGCAAAGGCCATCTCTCCACTTTAATTCAAGTCAATTACTTGGTAATTGCCCCGGAAATTTTTCAAAAAAACTTTAAATCACATATACCATATAAACATATAAGCAACTACTGAACCTATGAGAAATGATTTCCTTCATTTTGGCCAAACATGAGAGATACTTTTCTTCATAAACAAGAAAATTTATTTCCCAAACTAATTCTTCAAGGCAGGAAATGGAAAATTAAAAAGAAGAGTGTTTAGACCAGGAATCAGCTATAGGAGACCCTTTCTGTAAATTTGCATCTGACTTAGACTTTTGTTATTGGTTGTTGTGATAAGCTAGCCAAAATGTCCCACCAGGGGCCTTAAAAGTCCCTGGTGTTGACAATCCAGCACTTATTTGCCCCCTTTCTCTAGGGTAAAGGAAAAACTAATAAACTGTAATTATTAAGCTGTTATACCAGGTTGTATGTGTCCCCTATAATAAATTAATTATACATAATGCCAAAGAGGCAAGCTACAAGTGTAGTGTTTTAAAGTATTAGCCAAAAAACAAAGTTTATCAGAAATGCAGCCTACTGCCTGTTCAGTGTTCTAGAGAAAGAATTAAGAACTGTCTCTTGGTGCTTCCAATGGGGTAAAAGAGTTATAACTGAATATCACCTCTCCTCTCTGCCATAACAGAGGTCACAAAGATCAGAACACCCCCTCACTTTAAAATCATCTAGTCATCATCTCTCCACACACTTTGTGACATAATTGTCCTGAGTAGGAAAAAGAGGGACAGTAAAGGTTATTTGACTAGCCTTTGTCTCTTGGTTTCCTTATACTTCCATATTTTTGCACTTAAAAAAGTATCAAAGTAAGGCTTACTTCAAAGAAGGCAGGTGCTGGGGTGCCTGGGTGGCTCAGTCGGTTAAGCGTCCAACTTCGGCTGTGAGTTCGAGCCCCGCGTCGAGCTCTGTGCTGACAGCTCAAAGCCTGGAGCCTGTTTCAGATTCTGTGTCTCCCTCTCTCTGCCCCTCCCCCACTCGCGCTCTGTCTCCCTCTGTCTCAAAAATAAATAAACATTAAAAAATAATTGAAAAAAAAAAAAGAAGGCAGGTGCTGTTACCTCTGACAAGTTTCTAAGAGAATGATGTAGTATCATGCACCCAGAAAGAGAATCATCTTAGTGAGAGAAACTTCTTGTACTCAGAATAATTGAATTGTAGAATTTTATAGCTCAATAAATGCATGCTGAATTGAATTTTTGAGTTAAGAAGAACACATAACTTGGAATTCTGGCTCTAGGGAAGTAGCTTACAAAAGTCCAACCCTCTCACTGAGAGCAAGGAGAAAAGGTAAGCAAAATTCAAAACCAGAAAAAAAAAAAAGTCTGAACATATTCAAAGAGTTAGTGCGGCAACCAGGTCTTGAGACATCAACAGCCCAAAGAGAAAAAACCTGCAGAGTGATGAGCTGTAATTCTGTGTAAGGTTCTTTTTCCTCAAGCATTTGCTGATTCTAGGTACAATGCTGAATTATGTAGAGCAAAAATAATTGGAAATATGGCAAAGAGCACAGGACACCTATTATAAACAGTGCGAAAGGTCCAGCATATATGTAATTGGAGGCCTTGAGGAGGAGGGGAGAGATCATGGGATGCTAACAATATTGAAGAGACATTGTCCCAATACTTTGCCAAACTGGTGAAAGATATTACGTTACATATTTTAAAAAGTGTTAAAAACTCTAAGCAAAATAAATACAAACAAAACTATACCCTAAAATATCCTTATAAGACTACTGAAAACCAAAGACAAAGAGAAGTTCTTAAAAGCAGTCATAGATAAAGGAAATATTAGCTGGGGCACCTGGGTGGCTCAGTTGGTTAAGCGTCCGACTTCGGCTCAGGTCACGATCTCGCGGTCCGTGAGATCGAGCCCCGCATCAGGCTCTGGGCTGATGGCTCAGAGCCTGGAGCCTGCTTCCGATTCTGTGTCTCCCTCTCTCTCTGCCCCTCCCCCATTCATGCTCTGTCTCTCTCTGTCTCAAAAAATAAATAAATGTTAAAAAAAAAAAAAGAAATATTAGCTTCAGTGGAACATTAATAAGAGTATTACTGACCTTTCAATGAAATTATGAAAATTAAAAAGACAATGGAGTGGCATCATTTTTTGTTTTAATTTTTATTTAAATTCCAGTTAGTAAACATACAATGTAATACTAGTTTTTGCAATATAGTGATTCAACACTATGGAATGGAATCTTTAAAAGATTTGTAGACAATAACTGCCAATCTTGAATTCTGTAAGAAGTGAAATCATTTCCTTTTTTAAAAAAACTTTTTTAATGTTTATTGATTTTTTAGAGAGACACAGAGATAGAGTGAGAGCAGGGGAGGTGCAGAGACAGAAAGGGAGACAGAGAATCCACAGCAGGCTCCAGGCTCTGAGCTGTCAGCACAGAGCCCAACACGGGGCTCGAACTCACAAACCCTGACATCGTGACCTGAGCTGAAGTCAGATGTTCAACTGACTGAGCCACCCGGGCACCCCAAAGTGAAATTGTGCTTCAAGGTAAAAGTCAAATATTGGGGTGCCTGGGTAGCTCATTCGGTTAAGCGTCTGACTCTTGATTTCAACTCAGGTCACGATCTTATCATTCATGAATTCGAGCCCTGGGTTGGGCTCTGCACTGACAGCACTGAGCCTTCTTGGGATTCTCTGTCTCCCCCTCTCTCTTTCCCCATGTCTCAAAAATAAATAAATAAGTATAAAAAAAGATCAAGGTAAAATATAGAAATATCCAGAAAAGCAACATCTGGGACAATGTGTTGTCAGCAGACATCCACCACAGCCAAATAAAATGATGTCATGTGGAAACATGGAAATTCAAGAAAGAATACACATAATGAAAAAAGTAAATATGTGAGTATGAAAAAAAAATTTATAAACAATAACCATATGGGCCCAAACATAGTTATCAATAACAGAAGTAAGTACTTAACTATAATGACTATCTACAAAACTCCTATACCAAACATCCTACTTAAGAAAATATTGGAAGTATTTGCCCCCAAATTAAAAAGGAGATTTAATAGGTTCACAAAAATGTCACAGATTCACCTTATTATATAATGGTTCATTACAAAAGTTTTAGTGATCACCATTCTATCCATGCTTTCAAACCTAACGTGTTAAATGAGGTCAACGCTGGATAAATAACTTCTCTAAAATCAAATATCCTTGAGATGGCAGAGGGGGATTGTAGTCCAAAACTCTTGGCTGTGAGTAAAAACCACTGTTTATGAACACACCTGTCTGAACTCAGTGAATCTTCTGAAGATTTCCTATTAACATCTTAAATGACCCCTATAGTCCTGCAAAACATCTTCACTTATTGCTTTAAAAGAGAGAGAGAGAGAGAGAGAGAGAGAGAGAGAGAGCGCTTATTACTATTTTCATTGAACAGAAGGTCCTAGCCAGTATTGTTTGGCTAGGAAAAAAAGGAAGAACAAGAAATAACAGGAGCACCTGGGTGGCTCGGTCGGTTAAGCATCCAACTTTGGCTCAGGTCATGATCTTGTGGTTCATGAATTCGAGCCCTGCTTTGGGCTCTGTGCTGACAACTCAGAGCCTGGAGCCTGCTTCAGGTTCTCTGTCTCCCTCTCTCTCTCTGTCCCTTCCCCCACTTGTGATTTGTCTCTCTCTCTCTCAAAAATAAATGTTAATTTTTTTTAAAAAGAACACATTAAAACTATTATTTACATAGAAAAACCCAAAATACACTATAAAATATTTGAATTAGCAAATGAATATAGCAATGTGGCTAGATATAACGTCAATATGCAAAAGCAATTGTATTTATACTCCTGAAAAAGAAATAGAAAATGAAAATATTAAAAGCTATTATTTAAAATAGTTTAAATGGGGCGCCTGGGTGGCTCAGTCGGTTAAGCGTCCGACTTTGGCTCAGGTCATGATCTCACGGTTCATGAGTTCAAGCCCCGCATCAGGCTCTGTGCTGATGGCTCAGAGCCTGGAGCCTGTTTCAGATTCTGTGTCTCCCTCTCTCTCTGACCCTCCCCCGTTCATGCTCTGTCTCTCTCTGTCTCAAAAATAAATAAACGTTAAAAAAAATTTTTTTTAAATAAAATAGTTTAAATGTCAACATTTAAAATAAGTCGAAACAAATACCTAGAAGTAAACATAACAAAAGATATATACAAATCTACACCAAATATTACAAAATAGTATTGAAAAATTTTTAAGAAATTTTAAATTAATGGAAAAATTTGATTTGTATATGAATTTAAAAACAGTATTTAAAAATTTTTTTAAACATTTATTCATTTTTGAGAAACCGAGAGAGACAGAGCACTAGTGGGGGAGGGGCAGAAAGAGAGGGAGACACAGAATCCAAAGTAGGCTCCAGGCTCTGAGCTGTCAGCACGCAGCCTGACGAGGGGCTTGAACCCATTGACCACAAGATCATGACCTGAGTCAAAGTTGGATGCTTAACCAACTGAGCCACCCAGGTGCCCCAAGAAACAATATTTTAAAGACATCATGTCTCTCCAGACTGATCTATAAACTTAGGACAATTCCAGCCAAAATCTTAGCAAGTTTTTTTTTTTTTTCAGTTCTTGAAATTTGATTCAAAATTGATAAATAGAAGAAAATGAAAAAAAAAAAAAAAAAGCCAAGGCAAAGGTGAACAAAGCTAAAGGACTCACATAAGTTGTCATCAAGTCTTATTTTAAATAACTTTACCTTCTAGTATAAGGTACAAGAATCACAAACCACAAATAGAACAATGGAACAATTGTTGGGTCAATTGGATATCCATCTGTAAAAAGTAAAATTTGAAGCTTTCTTCACAATCTATGCAAAAATCAATTCCAAACAGGTTGGGGATCTAGATGTTAAAAGTAAAACAATAAAGCTTCTAGAGCCAAAAAGCAAAACAAAAACATTTATCTTGATGAGGGAAACGAGTTTTTAAGCATGATATGAAAATCCATAGCCATAAGGAAAAATTATAAATGAAATATTTAAACAAAGAACTAATCTTCATTAAAAGACACGAGTAAGAGAATAAAAAACTTTTAAAAAGGGAGTATAAAAAATCAGCTCTCAGACTGGGAGAAGATAGTCACAATGTAAATATCTAACAAGAGAGTTATATCTGGAATATACTAAGAATTCTACTAATTAGTAAGAAAAAGTCAGAAGACTAAATACTAAAACAGGTAAAAGACTTAAACAGTCATTTTACAAGGAGTACATCTAGTTTAAAAGCGCATGGAGAACTGTGTGGAGTGACTAGAATTCTTTTCTACCTACTTGCATACTGCTATAACCACTTTAGAAATCTATACAGTAGAATCTACCAAAGTTGAACATATTCATAACTCATGACATAATATTTGCACTCCTACATATATGGCCACAGAAATTCATAAACACGTTCACTAAAAATATGCACCAAAATATTCCTTGCAGCACTATTTGTAATAGCCAAAAAAATTTTAAAAAAGAAAAAAAGACTGGAACTAATTCAAATGCTTATCTAAGAACAGAATGGGGAATTAAATTGTGTTTTAGTCAAGCATGAAATACTATATGGCAATGAGAACCAGTAAATTGGTGTGTGGGGTAATTAAATGAATAAATCTCACAAACGAAATTTTGAACAAAATGAACCAGACAAAAGAGAACTTATTGTATGATTTGACTTATGGGTGGGTGGGGGATGGGAGAAAGAGGGTGTAGATTAAAGAGTACATGTATCATGCTGAAAAATAAATAAGATGATAAAAAAAGGAAGAAAGAAACTTATGCTATGAAGAGAGAAATTAGATGATCTTTAGAAATATTTATCACTATACGATTTTGTTGCCCAAAATAATGTGTTAAACCAAGATTTTCAAAACAATGAAACATACTGAATTACATTGTTTTCAATAAAATAATCTTTCTTTACTGAGATAAATTGGGATTTTTTTGCTGTTAATAAGTTTTTTTTTTAAAAAGTTCAGAATTGGGCGCCTGGGTGGCGCAGTCGGTTAAGCGTCCGACTTCAGCCAGGTCACGATCTCGCGGTCCGTGAGTTCGAGCCCCGCATCAGGCTCTGGGCTGACGGCTCGGAGCCTGGAGCCTGTTTCCGATTCTGTGTCTCCCTCTCTCTCTGCCCCTCCCCCGTTCATGCTCTGTCTCTCTCTGTCCCAAAAATAAATAAACGTTGAAAAAAAAAATTTTTTTTAAAATAAAAAAAAATAAATAAAAAGTTCAGAAGCAAAACTGATCTATGGAATTAGGAGACAGGATGGTGGTTACCTTTTGGAAGTTAGTAACCCAAAGGGGCAGAAAGATGGCTTTGGGCTGTTCCCAGTTCTCTGTTTCCTGATCTTTGTGATGGCTGCTTGTCTGTGTCTGCTTTGTGAAAATTCACTAGGCTAAACACCTCAGAAGTGTGCAATTTTCTAGATGGAGGTTACACTTCGATGAAGTTTAATTTAAAAAATAAGCTTGGGGGGCGCCTGGGTGGCACAGTCGGTTAAGCGTCCGACTTCAGACAGGTCAGGATCTCGCGGTCCGTGAGTTCGAGCCCCGCGTCGGGCTCTGGGCTGATGGCTCAGAGCCTGGAGCCTGTTTCCGATTCTGTGTCTCCCTCTCTCTCTGCCCCTCCCCCGTTCATGCTCTGTCTCTCTCTGTCCCAAAAATAAATACAACGTTGAAAAAAAAATAAAAAAAAATAAAAAATAAGCTTGGAAGACAGAAGTCCCTTTGTTATTCATAATCATACAACATTAAGAGGAATATATCCCATGGGGCCTTGAAAGGTAGCAAACAAATGGAAAAGCAGAGGGTATACGAATATGGTGAGGCAGAAACTGTCAATACTGAAAACTGATTCAAACCTTCCCCTTTCCTCAAATTTCTTAACAGATTTCCACTTTCTTTTTATTTTTTAATTTTTATTTATTTATTTATTTTTAGTATTTTAATGTTTATTTATTTTGGAGACAGAGACAAAGACAGAGACAGAGCATGAGCAGGGCAGGGGCAGAGAGAGAGGGAGACACAGAATCCAAAACAGGCTCCAGGCTCTGAGCTGTCAGCACTGAGCCTGATGTGGGGCTCAAACTCACCAACTGTGAGATCATGACCTGAGCCAAAGTCAGACGCTCAACCCACTGAGCCACCCAGGTGCCCCTCCACTTTCTTTTTATTTTTTAAATATAATTTATTGTCAAGTTAGCTAACATACAGTGTATACAGTGTGTTCTTGGTTTGGGGGGGGGTAGATTCCTGTGATTCATCGCTTACATACAATACCCAGTGCTAATCCCAAGTGCCCTCCCCAGTGCCCATCACCCATTTAGTCCATCCTCCCAGCCAACATCCCTCCAGCAACCCTCAGTCTGTTTTCTGTATTTAAGAGCCTTTTGTGGTTTGCCTCCCTCTCTGTTCGAAACTATTTTTTCCCCTTCCCTTCCCCCATGGTCTTCTGTTAAGTTTCTCAAGTTCCACATATGAGTGAAAGCATATGATATCTTTCTTTCTCTGACTGACTTATTTCACTTAGCGTAATACCCTCCAGTTCCATTCACATTGTTGCAAATGGCAGGATTTCACTCTTTCTCATTGCCAAGTAGTATTCCATTGTGTATATAAACCACATCTTCTTTACTCATTCATCCTTTGATGGACATTTCGGCTCTTTCCATAATTTGGCTATTGTTGAAAGCGTTGCTATAAACATTGGAGCACATGTGCCCCTATGAATCAGCACTCCTGTATCCTTTGGATAAATTCCTAGTAGCGCTATTGCTGGGTTCTAGGGTAGTTCTATTTTTAATTTTTTGAGGAAACTCCACACTGTTTTCCAGAGTGGCTGCACCAGTTTGCATTCCCACCAACAGTGCAAGAAGGTTCCCGTTTCCCCACATCCTCACCAGCATCTGTTGTTTCCTGAGTTATTAATTTTAGCCACTCTGACTGGTGTGAGGTGGTATTTCAATGTGATTTTGATTTGTATTTCCCTGATGATGAGTGATATTGAATGTCTTTTCATGTGTCTGTTGGCCATCTGGATGTCTTCTTTGGAAAAGTGTCTATTCATGTCTCCTGCCCATTTCTTCACTGGATTATTTGTTTTTCAGGTGTTGACTTTCATAAGTTCTTTATAGATTTTGTATACTAACACTTTATCCAATATGTCATATGCAAATATCTTCTCCCATTCCATCAGTTGCCTTTGAGTTTTGTTGACTGTTTCCTTTGCAGTGCTGAAGCTTTTTACTTTGATGAGGTCCCAATAGTTCATTTTTGCTTTTATTTCTCTTGCCTTTGGCAGATCTCCACCTTCAATATAAAGCAAGCTATGGGAGAGAGTGTCTATATAGTTATAAATATTATCTATGCACAATCTAACAACTCTCCAGATAACCTTCTACCCAATATTCTGTGAAATTTCATTATTGAGCTCAAGGAAAGGGGAAAAGATCTCTGGAAATTCCCGAGTAGAAGAGGAACTATATTTGAACTACATAATTCCCAGCAGCAGATGCTAAAAACAGCCAGGATGGATGACTGTTTGCAAAATATTGAGACATATATTTGTATTTCGAGGAAATGTATTCAAGGAATTTCTATCGTGACTTCTATTTGAATCAATAGAGTGATCTTCACAAGATATTTCAATCACCAGATAATTTAGGTCACTATACCTACTTGGTGTTAGTATACGCTATAAATACAATTACATTTATCAAATTTTTACAAGAGGAAGCCACAGGGAAAATATTTAAATATATATATTTTTTGTTTCCACAAATTAGGCATTTGCTTCTCAAAAGCAATCTGATGTTTATAGAGATTTTGACAGAGTAATGAATAAATACATTTTACGGCAGGACAAGTACCAGTTTCAAGATAAAAGAGCAACGCGAAGTAATAAAACATTCAAGTAAGACAAACATTTCATAAAGGTTCTGATTTTGCCGTCTGACCATCAAGAGAAAATGGACAAAGCACACCAGCTACATGTCAAATAGGCACCCTGATAACCAAATGGCCTTAAGCATTCCACTGCAGAATAAATTATTTAAGGCTTCTGAATTTTGTTGTCTATTACAGTAATTACTCAACACAGATCATACCTTGAATTTTGACTTCAAAGCAGTCATTTCAATTTTGTATCTCACGCAATTTCATAACAGAAAAACCTGGAGGATTGGGTAAAGAAGAATGGCCTTTTTTGTCCTTTGCTACCTAGAGAATTGTTTAGTCTTCTTTCTGTAATATTTAGGTCTTCACTAAGGAGGGTTTGCTCCTAAAAACCCAGGATATCAGTTTCCTAACAGTGCACAAGAAAAGGAAGGCATAGCTCTTGTCTCCTGAATGATAAATCAATGAAACAGATCTCATAATTATTGAGTAACAGGCACTTAATTCTCATAACAACCCTCTGAGGGCGTCATTATTACCCTATTTGACAAATGTAAGAAAAGATGCTTAAAGAAGCAAACACCGTGTGTGAGTTACATCGCCACTAAATTCCACATCTTGGAGGAACATGGCCCCATTACCTGCACTATATTCAGGCTACCTTCCTGTCTCTGTATTTAATAGACCAGCAAAATGAAGGTAGCTCAGTATATTCAAAATTGTGTTTACAAATTTGCTACTCAATTCAACTGATCTGGGACATTATCTGAAGGTAGATCTATTACAGTGTGATATAGAAAGTCCTGAACTTTGAGTCAATTCACCTGTGATCTAGACCCATGTCTTTCTGTGTAGCCCTGAGGAAGGGACTAGTCTCTAAATCTCAGTTTTGCCCATTTGTAAAATGAAATGATTGGACTCAATGCATGGGTTTTGAACTGCTTGATGTTGTTTCATGAGTTACACAGAGTTCGTTCAGAGATCACCATGGGTTAGGATTACATGGCTGACTGAATTTATAGTCCAGATCCTTCATTCTCCTGGAACAGAATTATATATACACTCTTTAGCAGTGGTCTCATGGTGAGTAGGGTGTTCCCTGAATCTTGAGTCTGGATTTGGTCATGTTAATTGTTCTGAACAACAAGATATTAATAGATGTGATGTGACTGGAGGCTTGAAATGTGCCTGGGGCTAGAGCTTGTCCTCTTACACTTCATGATCTTTCATAAAGACAGATTCTCGCTGGTATTGCCTGTCCCTTTAACCTGGGACCCACACGAGACACATGAAGACTGCACCTGAGCCCAACCAGCAACCTGGAGCCCAGACCAGAAGGACAGCCGTCCAGGAAGCCCAGCCTACTTCGTCAGAGTTTCACGAAGACAAATGCTTGCTGGTGTAAGCTACTGAGATTGTCGCATTGTATGCAGCATAAACTGCCTAAGAAAGAGCACTAGAGGAAGCCTCGTTACTTGGGCTCTGTTTATATATTTGGCAGCCTCATAACATTTCCCTCGAAGAATAGGTCTCCAGCCAAAAGTTTGAAAAACACTGACGTAGATGGTAACTTACATCCCTTTGGGAAATAAGATTTCATGATTCAAAGTCCATTTTTTAATAAAAATAACAAAGTAACTATTAGAAAATGCAGTATATAAGACCGACTACTCTAACTCCATAAATAAGCCCATCAGGAGATGAACATGAACCAAAATATTCCCACATAATAAGGATTGCAATGTGGTGGTACTACATTTCGGCATCTATCAGTATGTGGCATTTTATCCATGTTTTAGTGAACAAAATTATGGCATAGAAGACAATAAATAAATTGGAAGTTGTTGGTAATTTGAATAATGCATTTCCTTTTTGGCTAGCATTATCCTCTTAATTATTTCATCATCTCTGGGGTGAGGGTTATTGGATCGTTATTAATGTTTTGTTTTTGTTTTTGTTTTTGTTTTTGTTTTTGTTTTCACTTTGTGTATCAGAAACTGACACTCACTGATTTAGAGGTATTCAGAATCAGGGCCCTAGCCTTCCTGCATCTCTGAAGGCCCAATAGTCTCTCCAATGCAGATGGTATTGCATCGGAAGCTGTAAGGAACCAGGACTTAGACTCAGGGGTCCGAGTTTCCACACCAATTTCTGCCCCACAGCTAGTTGTTGACCCCAGTCAACTCACTGGATCTCCCTTCACCTGTGTGCTTACCTGGGAGTAAGGCACCTGGCCCAGAGTATCTCTAATGTGCTTATCAGCTCCCAGCTCCCTTCAGTGTTTGTGACAATGACACTAGAAATGGTGTCAGAGAGAGTAATATCAGATTCCCTAAGATTGATATGGACAGTTTGGAAAAGCAAGAATTCTGAAAAAGTGGTGTTGGCTAGGTAGAGTAAGGGTCAGGTTGGCTAGGTACAGTAAGAGGAAAATACTGTCTGACCCATCCTGAAACTCATACACGGTCACAACATAGCATCTCTATGTTCTCTAGAGCTGGGCATTTCCAGTGGAAAGCTATAGTAAACTGAGGCTACACTCTCAAAGGTAATAACTACCTGCCTTAATCCCAGGTAGAAAGTGCTTCTTGGGCAAATCTTGTCATCAGTCACGATATACGGTGAATTATATGACAGAGGTCAAGAGCTAGTGACCCACACACCGTTTGTATTTGGCATGCATGGTGTTTAAAAATATGAATTTATTGCTAATATTTAAAAACCAGGAATTTCCCCCCCAAAAAAATTCAGACTTCAGGGTTGTTTTTTTTTTTTTTTTTTTTTTTTTTTTTTTTTTATGAAAAACTAGAAGATTTGGCAAGTGCTGAGTCTATATTCCAATGCGGCAACAAGTGGCCAGAGGTACGAAGGAGCTGCCTCCTTCAGATGGGGCCTGTGGTTCCTGGTTATCAACAACTTTGCTGCTTGTCTACTATTCATTCTCGCCACCTGCTTAGGCCCCATCCATGAACTCTGAGAGAGAGCCAAGGAAAAGACACGAGGTTTGACCTGCAGGTTTCCAAAGATCATACTTGAAAGCAAAACCAGTGAAGCATGAATTGTGCTGGGCAAAAGCATGGTGGACCACCAGAGAAGCCTACATACATTGCATAAGAGATACTCATCTATACAGGGCACCTGGATGGCTCAGTCAGTTAAGCATCCAACTTTAGGTCATGATCTCATGGTTCATGGGTTCATGGGTTCATGGGTTCATGGGTTCGAGCCCCGCGTCAGGCTCTGTGCTGACAGCTCAGAGCCTGGAGCCTGCTTCAGCTTCTGTGTCTCCCTCTCTCTCTGCCCCTCCCCCACTTGCTCGCACGCGCTCTCTCTCTCTCTCTCTTTCAAAAATAAAGAAACATTTAAAAATTAAAAAAAAAGAAATATATATATAGAGAGAGTAGTCTAGTTTGAAAACATAAAATAAAGGTGCATTTTTCAAGTCCAAAAAGATTTTGCAAAACTGATTCATTTTACTTTTTGCCTACAACTGTATGGTTATTAGTATGGAGAGCCCAGCTTCCCTCAAAGTCCATTTCAACGTAGGTGCTAATGACGGGAGTTTTCTCAATTGTCTAAGCAGTGGTCAGGAATATGTGTAGGTGTCCCCCTCAGCTCTACTCCCGGATTTTTCACCAGAAATTACAGAAAATATGACTTCCAGCAAGGAAAAGTGGGTTCTAGCTGTTAAACTTTTATTTTCCCCCCATAGTATGGGTAGCGGTTCTCAAATTTTAGCTGTGTCAGAATCACCTGGAGGGTTTGTTCCAGCACAGATCGCTGGGCACCGTCCCTACAGCTTCTGATTCAGCAGGTAGGGGTGGTGGGATTGGGAATTTGCATTTCTAACAAGTTCCCAGGTGATGCCCAGAGCTGCTGGCCCTAGGGGCACGCCCGGAGCAGCACGGAAATAGCACAGCTACCTACCCGGCTTCAACTTTTCCATTTGTAACACAAGGGTGAGGTCTAATTCTCTCTGAAGTCTTTTTTTTTTTTTTTTTTTTTTTTTTTTTTTTTTTTTTTTTTGGCTTATCAGAGAATAGTGTAGAAAACCAGTTTTCCTTCCTTGCAAGGTAGCCTCATGCAATTGTGTTTTCTTTCTTTCTGGACATGCAATGAGTTTAACACCAAGTAATGGCAAAAAGGCTCTTTAATGGGAAAACTACATTTTGTTTCTCAGCTTTTCTATTGTGTTCTTCCTGGGGAAAAGCAGTCTTATTTTCTTTCCCTCTGTGCTTTAGAAAGTAGAAAAGGATGGAAAAGTTCTAAATCCACACACATTTAAGAAGTTTGAGAATAATTATTGCTGAGAATAACAATTTTATCTTCAGCCTTAATTTAGGAGTCAAACGATAAATCATATGATTTAAAAAAATAAAGCGGCATCCACTACCTTTTAATTAATGAACGTCATTGTGCCTTTTAGCACAAGGATTCCACATTTTAAGATGGTTCTGAATGAGCCTCAGTGATTGATTATTTACTTGTAATCTTTCCTGTGCTAATGAGGCCCAGACTGTTACTAAGATGTCAATACAATTTGATCCTGTCAAAATAAATTTCATTTGACTCATATTCTCCCTTCTGGGTCACCAGTCAGAGACTGATCAATAATTTAGCAGGGGTTGGCCTTCCTCAGAAATAATTTCCTAATAACCATAAATATAAGCCTCTAGGCATCTAAATCCAAATGCCATTTCTTATTGGTGAAAACGCTACTAACACTACAAGGCAGCTCATTTTTTGTAGCTATTTGCTCACTGACGAGACCTTTTTATTCCCCTTCATATTTTCCTTTGTGGTGAAAAGAAAACATATAACTATGTATCTGTCCATATGTGTATGCATGTGTGCATATATATATATATATATATACACATAATCCAAATCACTGAATAACTGTATGAGTATATATACTTACACATACTTTTATTGGGATACAACATATTTATTGCACTAATATTAAGATATAGCTTGATGATTTTGCACACGTGTAAACACTCAAGTGCCCACCACCAGACCAAGCTACAGAGCATTTCCATAACCTCATGCCTAAGTCCTTATCCAAGTCATTGTCTGCAACTCTCCACCCTCAACCAAGGTAATCATCAGTCTAACTTCTGTCATTACCAATTAGTTTCCCTCATTCTTTAAATTCACATGAATAGTATCAGACAGTAAAGATATCCTCTTTTGTGTCTGATTTCTTTCACCCGGCCTAATGTCTATTAGACGGATCCATACTGTTGCATATATCAGGCATTCATTCCTTTTCATTACCATGCCGTAGGAATATACCACAACCTCTCTGTCCATTCTTACGGAGACAGACATTGGACTTGTTTCCAGTGCAGTGTAGCATGATTACATGCTACAAATGTTTGTGTACTTGTCATTCAAGCACCTTCTCTGTTATCCACCCGAGAAGACACTGGTAAAATGGCTTGTTCAATGGTCCTATATTTTCTAGTTTTCATCTATCTGCACGTGGCTCTGATATGATGTTTGTTTGTACCTGTATACAGCCAAGGTTAGGCAAGGGGGATTTGAAAGGAAAGTGGAGTCAACTGTAAGAATACTACCAATATGTCCCCATTTAATTACTCAAAATGAATCAAGACTGGGTCTATCTGGAGCAGTTTTATGATATGACAATCTGAGAGCCACAAGAGACATCAAGAGGCCAAGTCATGCCAAGCACCTACAGGCAGATATGATGTTTCAAGTACAATTAACACCAGAGAGGTTTAGAGACTTTTTCAAAGTCACACAGCTGGTAAGTGACCTTTGTAGTCATGCTAGAGCCCAGTAGCGTTGGGATCACAAGTCAAGTCTTTGTGTTGTTTAAACTGCCCTGTACTGGGGTGCCTGGCCAAGAGGGTGGGGGTGAGCGTGAGAGACAACAAATTATTGCCGGTAAAACACTAATTGGGGAACTCAACTCACTTTTGCAAAGACGGCTAGATCACTCTGGTGAATGTAGTTGGTCACTCCTGGGTGCCATCTTGGCAGGAGAGCCTTGGCCAAGTTCTAATCATTGATGGTAGAAGCACAGCCATTTCAAGGATAAGCTAACCTGAGGAATTGTCCTAGATGCTGAAAGGAGCAGTCAATTCCCTTCAATATCAGACTGTCCCTTCTTTTCCACCCTGCACTGTCAATCAGAAAGCAGTCTTTTGGAGGAAAGAGGGCAGCTAAACTAGCTGGTGTTTAAAAGGGCCCATGACTCATGTGTTTACATAATCAGCCCATTCTAGCACTACCACTCCCAATCCCTTCTTCCAGGCACTCTCTCAGGCTGCCTATTATGCTGATGTGAGTGATTTTCTCCTTCCAGCCTGTCCTTGATACTCATTTCCACTGGCATAAACAAACCCACGACCTGTAAGGAAGCAGGGACAGAATATGATTTATTTCTTCCACCTGTCACGATGTGCTTGTGGGGGCTGAGCAGGAATTAGCAAGGGCTGTTGTTGGGTCTTACCGGGAACAATAATTCAGTATTTATTGAGTTAATCCCTCTTGTCTTCCTGTTGATAGATTCTCATGCCAGGTTCCACAATAGAGACTAGAAATAAACCAAATCAGACAGAAAATAGAAGGACCAGCAGAAATGAACTCAGCTCATTGCAATTCTGTAATTAAGTCACAAATCCCTTCTCTCAATTTTAACAGAATAAATTCAGCGAATGTTTACTGGACACCTATTAGGTTCCATGGATACAAAAATAAGCCACAGTCTCTGTTATCAAGAAAGTTTCTATTTAGAAGGATAATTGGGACAAATGCAGCTTTAGTTTCTTTGCTCATTCATTTAATAATAGATGTTGAGTTTCTCCACTCTTCTAAACACTGTGCTAGGTTCTCAGCATGCATATATGAATAATGTTGGCCTCGTGGTCCAGAATGGCAATAACATAAGGCGGAATAATAGAATCACAGCAGTAGCAAAGGCATATTCTACAAATATTAGCCCTACTCTGTGTTGGACGCTTGGGATAGGATAATAAAAAATACACACAAAAATCTTCTCATGTTTTTCTGGGGGAGAAAGCAAATAAACAAAAATATTATAGATTTTGGTAAATGCTCTGAGAGCACTAATAAGTATCATTAACAATGAATACGTAAATAATAATAATCAAAAACAGCCATCAGTAAATTGCTATATGCTCAACTGTGTGCCTTTAACATCTATTTTTTTAAAAGTTAGTCTTCAAAATAAACACTATGAGCTACTTATTATACCAGATTTGCAGAGGACGAAAATGAGATTCAGAGAGGTGAAGAAGTTTCCCAAGGTCACACAGCACTGCAGTGGCCGAGCCAGAGATTTGAACACAGATCCTCTGCCTCCAGAGTCAGAGCTCTTAACCTCAAAACTGTGAAGTGCTTTGGCAATTCAGCGGAGGGAAAGGGGATGGTGATGAGGGGGAGGAAACATCACACATGGCCAGAGGTAGGATTTGAAAATGTCTCCTAGAGAAGTTCTTTTTTCCTTTTTTTTTAATGTTTATTTATTTTTGAGAGAGAGAGACACACACACACAGTGTGAGCAGGGGAGGGGCAGAGAAAGAGGTAGACACAAAATCCAAAGCAGGCTCCAGGCTATCAGGACAGAGACTGACACGGGCTCAAACCCACAAACCAGGAGATCATGACCTGAGCTCAAGTTGGAAACTTAACCACCCGAGCCACCCAGGGAGCCTGAGAAGTTCTTTAAGACAAGACTGATGGATCGCCTCTGAGATAGGGCAGAGGGAGCTCACCTACAGAAAAAAACATTTCCATTCTCACTGATGGCCAACACTTACTAAGGAACTGAATGGTTAATTTAAGGATTTTGGGGGATTAATTAAACTTGAACTTCTTTGTATACGGCCTTGACCACTGTCCTACCCTTTACAAGTACAAAGAAGGGAAACATAAGACTGGATGGCTGATTCAGGACCTTTTGTCTACATCAGAAGGGGAGAGTAAGGAAAAATTTGTTCTATGAAGTCAATCAGGGATCCAGATTTCTTCGATCTTGTCAAATTCCTGAGGCATTTAAAAGCCGTATTAATAACCGGTTCCTAAAGCAAGCCCAAGCAAATAAACTAGCCAATTAAAAAAAAAAAAAAAAGATACTTCTTAAGTAAGAGAAATTCCGAAGGCATTCAACCCCAAAAAAGGCTTACATAGTGAGTTTGCTGACTCCAGGTTTTGCCTACCTACAAAAAAAGACACATACATTAGTGGCCTTTTACAGTTTTCAGTGGGTCCATTCAGCCTATGGAAAAACTAATTCCTTATAAATCTTTATCTCCGTATTTATCTGAATCATCAAGAATGCAACTAGGGCTCCTGGGCGGCTCAGTTGGCCAAGCGTCCAACTCTTGATTTCTGCTCAGGTCATGATCTCATGGTTCATGAGTTCGAGCCCCACATCGGGCTCTGCACTGACAGTGAGGAGCCTGCTTGGGATTCTGTCTCTCTCCCTCTCTGCCCCTCCCCTGCTCGTGCTCTCTGTCTCAGAATAAATAAATAAACTTAAAAAAAAAAATAAGAATGCAACTAACTACCAGAGAAGGAATGGTGGGTTATGGTGGGGCGAACGGCTCATGCTCCCGTAACTTACTTGCTGGCTGCACCCTTGTCATCAGCCTGTGACCCAACCCAAACCCTGAATTGCATTTAGAACTTCTATATGGAATCCAAACACCATTTTTCAGTCTTTGAACTCTTGACTACTCTGTGGCATTAGCCACTGCTCACTTGTGGAGTCAGAGTTATGGATCACAAAGATGACAGAAACAAACTCCCTGAGAACTGACAGGAAAAAAAAGACATATAATTGGGCATGTGGTGCCTCAGAGTGGAGAGAAGGCAGGAGACTGGGGCTGGAAGCACGACAGGAAATAAAACCCTCGCAGGAATTACTGGGCTGCCTCAGTTGGGAGCTGCTACTGCCTTGGAAGGAATAAAAATGCTTGTCCTCATGTACCTCTAATCGAGGTGTTAATGACAGCAATGAGGGGGGTATCTGTCCTTGCTTGGAGTACCTGACCGCTGCTGGGCTACATAGAAGCCACACATAATCTAGTGATGTCATCCCTCATAAGAAAATCAGACGCTATTAGGAAAGGAGAGGAATGGGGGTGGGTAGCCAAAGGAACGTCAAAAGTCCATTGTGTCTCCTTTTGTGAAGTTTCCCCCTCCCCGTGGTATATAACACTGTTCTGATTTTTCCCTTACCTCTCCATCCATTTCTTCCTTTATCTCTAGATTGTAAGATTCTTGAGGAAGGGAAACATGTTTCACTTGGTTTTGTATTCTCCAGCACCCAGTACGTTGCCTGGAAGGTAGCAGGCACTCAGTTTCCGGGTGAATGAAAGAGTACAGCAATGAATACATTTCTGCCATATGTAGTCTCTATCCATAAAGAATTTAACGATCAAAGTTTATTAAGTTTAGGCATAGAAAAATGAGTCCAAGTAAGTGATGCAGGATGAAGTACGCACAGCCTGTGATGCAGGCAGAAAGGAAGGTGGTAGAAATTCACGGGAAGAGAGGTGGTGCCCTCAGGAAAACAACACAAGACTGGACAGTCTGGAGGTGGCCAGAGCAGACAGGACCTTTCCAGAGGTGTGAGGAAAGTAACAGAGCTGTAGATAGTGTGGTGTGGGCACAAGACTGCAAGCGATTTGGTTTTGCTGAAAGTTCGCTGAAATTTCTCGAAGATTCAGGAAAAAAAAATGTAGAGAAATGCGAAGAGGTCACATTCTGGAGGCCCTTGGATGGCATGTTAAGGAGTTCGGACTGAATCCTTTTAGGCAGAGAGAAAAGCAATCACGTTGGTATTTGAAACAGCAAAACTTGAGAGGAGCCAAAGCTGGAGGGAAGGGCAGGCAATAAGGAGTTAAGGATCAGTTTGGGGGTTGGGTACAAATTTGTCTATTCTCTCAGGTATCTCCCTGCTTCCTGCACTCGAGAAGCTCATCTCAGCTCCTCCTCCTGCCTATTTGAATTGTTCATTAAGACATCATTTTATAAAAATTTAATTATATGAGTAATACAAATACACACGTACGTATCAGCTATGGTGATATCGCTTTTAAACATAGGCCCAATCCTAGGTGTCTCCCTACAAGGATCCACTGCCAACAATCTGGTGTCCTCTTCTATTTTTTTAAATGTATTTGCATGTATATGCATATTGTTTTATGCGTTTCTTAAAGCATAACTGCTATCATATTACACATGACTTTGCTTATACAGCATTTTGTTGTGGATGTCTTTCCACGTTTCCAGAGTGATCTGATTATTTTTCATACCTGCATAAGATTCTAGAGGGTGGCTACATGTCCTCTTATTCCCTTAAGTTGTTCTTGTCTGCACTGTTAGATCCACAGATGCAACTAACATCCTCAGACTTGCGTCTTCATGTGTGTGTGTTTTCCAGCGAAGCGTCTAAGAAGAGCTATTGCTGGATGGAAAACTGTGCCCATATATAATTTAATAGATTTTGCCAAATTACTCTCCTAAATGGCTGTAGCAATTTATGGTTCCACCCACAGTGTGAGATGCCGTTCCAAATTCCATTAATTACTGCCCCTCCTCTGTGAATTAGTCCTCTCCCCACACATCGGTCCACAAAAAGCCACCCATCACTTTGAACTATTACAGCACTCTTTTTTTCTCTACTACTCATCTGACAACTAATGAATCCTGTCTTGTATTCTACTTATTTTACATATTTTTGTCTTCTTTCCCCAAATAGACTGCAAATGTATCCAGAACATGAGCCTTATTCTACTCATGTTTACATCTTTGAGTGTCCGTGTTACCAGAAGTAGAACCAACCCAGTAGTTACAGGGTAACATTGTGAAGACAGAAATTAGTCTGGCTTCCTAAACTGGAGGAAGCTTTATAGAACTCAGAATGTCAGCTGGCATCATGAGAGTTGACAAAGTATTACTGCCATCACACTTCAAGGAAATCGGGATTCCTAACACTTCCAGTGGAACAAACCCTTCTCCACTTTGCTATCAGGATTTTAGTTAATTACTCTTGCCAGTCACACGTCCTTCCTTCCCTGATTCTGCCAATGGGGTGATAAACGCTAGAACACCAGTTTCTTAATGACTGAGGAAATACACAATAAACAGGCCCCCTGCCCATGGCCGGTGGGTGTTTCATAGATCGCATTGCTGGCGTGTTAAATTTAGGCTTGTGGAGCTAAATGCTGCTTTCCTCTGTCCTACCCGGTTTAGCCCACCAGGTAAAATGTGGCCCAATGAATGCACCAAGTTTACCAATCACTTTAGCAGCTCCACCTACTGTGAAAAGTAGTTAATAATGCAGTAGAGATTCTCTGTCTCCCCAGGGTGGTAATGGTTGATAACTTAATCTTAAGAATTGTAGCATTCACCATCTCCCCAGATCAGGGACTTCCTATCATCAGTGTTGAAATGCCCGTGTATAGTAACAAGAGACAAATGTTACCCCTGTGAAACCAAGGGGCTCATTAGGAGAAAGATCAATGTAACATTTATCTCAAAGGAATACATTTGCACCCAGTTTATATAGATCACAGAAACCTCTTTTTCCACTGGGATAGCCACCTGCGTGCTGGCAGAGGGTGAGGGCAGGGTGAGGAAGGAGGCAGCATCTGATGTCTGTCTTTTCCAAAATCATATATCTTGTATGACGCACAAAATATGATGCACCTTCAGTAATTTCTGACCATCTTACACTTGTTAGAACCAAGGTCAGTAATTCTTTTTAATTTCAACAGGCCTCACTTTTATATACCAAGGGACCACTATATGTTCTGATTAGGCACTCTAAAAGGCATTATGAAAAAAAAAAGAATATGAGGAATTAACATGCATAATCCTTAATCTAGGTGGATGCATAGGAATAAAGGGAAGAAAGAAAGAAAGTCTTAATTCTGAAGCCTGGATATGTAGTCTACTCTGTTTCAAGGTAACATCAAATGCCTGGTAGTTACTTAGAGAAATAAGTCCCTCTTCCCAATTTGCCTACCTACTTCATTCAATTCAATTCACTTCGTTCATCCAAGAATTGAATGAATGAATGAATGAAGAAAGAAATAAAAGAAATAAACTTTTTAAAGTTTATTTATTTATTTTGAGAGACAGCGAGAGCATGTGCATGCATGCATATGAGCTGGGGTGGGGTAAAGAGAGAGAGAGAGAGGGGGAGAGAGAGAGAGAGAGAGAGAGAGAGAGAGAGAGAAAAACCCAAGCAGGCTCCATGCGCAAAGCCCAACGCGGGGTTTGTTCTCATGAACCGTGAGATCATGACCTGAGCTGAAACCAAGAGTCGGATGCTTAACCAACTGAGGCACCCAGGCGACCCTCAATTCTGTTTTTATATTAAGTTTCTATAACTTGAATGTTTATTAATAGTCTCCATTGAATAACGGGAATGATGGTGAGCATCAGGGTTAATACTTGGGGTGTTCAAATACAGTGACCCCAATCTTCCTCTCCTGCATCCTGGAAACTCCACTTGTGCAGTTCCAGGAAGCCAGGCCTGAGAGCCTCTGTCTGCATCTGCAGTGCCCCTCCCAGAGAGCACATCCATGCATCGAAATTATATGTCCTTCCCAGCAAATGTGAAGACAACCAACAATTTCTACCATATTTAAAATGATCAAAACCAGAAAATAAAACTATAAAGGAAGTGGGGAATGCCATCAGAAGCATTCATCAGAGGGTCCTCCAAAATAGGAACCAGAATAAATGTTCTATCTTATGGGAGAAAAGTGAAAAGAATGCAGAACAAATGGGTAAGTTGACAGACACAATCTTACTTCTTTGTTCCTTTTGTTAGGCTGTTTACCTCAATGCTATTTATGAATTCCTCTTGTGAGCCTCTATCAGTAAGTGTCTGGTAGCTGCCTAATACCTGTTGATTAATTATTGAACTTCCTATAATATTCACCATTCAAATACTTTCCCATGCAAGAACTCTGCACATTTCTTTGGAGAGTGACCATAGTCAGGTCTAACTGTCATCATCCAAACCTTGGAGGTATATTCTGTCTACTGTGCTTGCTGCTACTATTTATTAGAAGATCAGCAGTTATTATCCACTATTACCCTTTGTTGTCACTTCTTACAATGGCAATCCATTGAGAGCCATAATTTTACACAGATTGGCACTTCTTCGCATCTTTCCAGCCACTAAAGTGTTGACCTAAGGGGTAAAATGAGAAACTGAATTTCTTATCTTGGGAAAGGTTTTTGGAAATTCACATTCAAATTGGGAACAAGAGGGGCACCTGGGTGGCTCAGTTGGTTGAACGCCTGACTTCAGCTCGGGTCATGATCTCCTGGCTCCTGAGTTCGAGCCCCGCATTGGGCTCTGTGCTGACAGCTTGGAGCCTGGAGTCTGCTTTGGATTCTGCGTCTTTCTGCCCCTAACCCACTGGCATTCTGTCTCTGTCTCTCTCAAAAATAAATAAACATTAAAAAATTTTTTTTTCAAATTGAGAACAAGAAACCTCATATAAATATTTTCCAAGATTGTATCCATTGTGGTAGTTTGCACATGCAAAATAACGGAAAAAATACCATTGTTCTGGGAATTCAAGTTAGGAGTTCACTAGAGAATTGCTTTTGATTATTTATGTCTTGGTTGATGGAAGGTGCTCAGTGAGCTCATTAGACATTCTGGTCATCACATGAAATCAATTCAAGCAATTGTTCTTCAGCATCTATCTCATTCCAAATGGCATTCAAGACCCTGAGGTCATAAAGATGAGTGAGACGTAATTCCTGCCCTCAAGGTGGTTACAGTTTAGTAAAAGTGTAAATGATTTCACTGGATCATTGGAAGATATAAATATAGGTGAAACCTGTACAATTGATGCTTAGGATTTTAGTGTGGAATAGCAGGATACTTTGAGAGGCCTTTTTGACTGGTAAAGGGTTTTATTTTCCAGATGTGGTACTGATTGCTCTGAGTCCCTAACCCAAAGTGTTGACCATGACTGCCATAGACAGCCGAGAAATGTTATAGATGGTAGGGAGATAGAAAAATATTAAGGTAAAACTCATCTGTCCCCCTAGGAAAAGATTTCTCATGATAGAATGGGAATTTTTCTTTAGAACCCTAGCTCCAAACTGGACATATATTCTTAACATGGTCCTATCTCAAAGGATATTGTAAAAATAAAAACGCTTCCAATCAAATTAATTTCCTGCTGGTGTTATGATATCTTAAATAATTAAGAATCTGTCTTAAATAATTAAGAACCTAGACACTAGAATTTATTAATTCTAATAATCTACAGCTAACTTGGCATTAATGGAGCCCTACATACAATGGGCATGCAAACAACAGTTTTAAATGTTTAAAACCAGTTGGAAATAAAATACTACTTTAAGAATCCCAGTCGTGCTTTGTTCCTTTAGAAAATCAAATCCTTTCCTCAGAGATAATGCAAAAGTAAGTTTTAGTCCAGTCCATATTATAATTATGAAAAGATTAATGAGACCCAAATCAATGACACTTTTGGTATTCTTTTAAATGATTAAATGGTTTCATCAAAAGGTTTCAAGTAAATGTTGAGATACCATGCAATTAAAACAAACAAACCAAAAATCACTTCCCCTCCCCCAAATCCTCAATTACTTCTATAATACCCAACTACTTGGTTTTTCATTCAAGGTTTTTTCTTATTGGGTCAATCTCTATCTTTCCACTATTCAAGTTTTATATCAAAATTTAAGGCAAGTCAGCCTAAGTATCCTCCAGACACATGCTATGGACTTGCCCACCATTAGATTAATATTTCCAGATACTATTTCATGCATGTCTCTATTCCTAGGATCTAGCACAGTATTTAGTACATGGGAAATAGTCTGAAAACTGACCTGTAATCCTATATCCTTCTCTGATATTTATTCCGTCCAAAATTCCATTTCTCTCATTCCTTCTCCAAATACCATTGAATAAAATACTAAAGACACCTGCTTCTGAAAGCTTCCACAATTTCCACTTTCTGTGCATTTTACACACACTATGAGTACAATACACCTGAGTCCACCTTACAATTAATTATAGGCAAGTCCTAACCTCCCCTATTAAAATATTAGTGCTATGAGTTTCAGAGATGGCTTCATTCCTCTTTACATCCCTAGCAAAGCTCATGCACACAATTGATGGGTGAATCTTTTTATTTGCTGAAGAGTCTTCTATTTCTGAATTCAGTATTTCCTCAGATGTGAAACACAGATGTGTTGGCCAATATTTGGTCCTTTTAGATTGAAGCCCCATCCCTTACCATCGCTTAGAATATTATATTTGAGCATAGCCCAAGTAACTATGTCCCTTTATTTCTGTCCTTGGAGTTAGAACTTTGGAGCATAGCATCCCAGTTTATATCAGTTTTCATAGAACATTTGCAAAGATCTCCCTTGTCATACTAGGTAGGGAAAAGCTGAGTGCTCTGGTTATCTGTCTGCTATCTGATAAATTAACCTATTCAACCAGCTCTGAATAGTGGGAAGAAAATAGAGTTAGGGCCAGCCCCTTGAAGACTTTGCAGGGTAAGGATAAGAATGATAGGTGCAGATCCACAGTGGACCTACCAGTTTACTCCTCTAGGCTATCGTGAGAATTTAAGCACCTTGAGTCCAGGATTACCCTGTTGTTTAGAACACCCAGTCTCAAAACACAAAGGTAACTTTCTGAAGTTTTACCCAGGAGCTTCTGAGAATGATCATTGAACATCTGCTCCTTGATACTTAACAGGGTTTCAGGCCAGAAGAAACAAAACATGATGATTTTCACTGCAAAAAGAAAGCATCCATTAACATAACTTCTGTACTTCTATCACAACAGTGATGGCTGAGAAACAAGTTATAAAAGAAGAGAAAGAGTTCTTGGAGATTTGATCAAAGGGTATAAATCTTTCAAAGAGGCTAGGGTCAGAGAACTTGATTTGGAAAGTACATTGACAAATTTGACACTTGCAGTTCTGCCCAATACAGACATCGCTAATCAATCAAGGCATTAGGTTACCTCTGCACCATAGTCCAGGCAGTCATTGATACAGATACTATTTTCCCTCCTGCAGTTAGAGAACTGCAAACATGCCACCAACAGGACCCTCATTTTCATTGCACATTCAGCTCTGCTCAACAAACTGAGTTTCTTGCTGCTCACTGGGGATTTAGAGCTGAATAAAACATAGTCACTGTCTTTAGTGGCATCACAGTCTAGAGAAGAAGACAGATTCTGAAATAATTAGTTTCACTATCATGGAAGGAATCACTGATTTTAGTACTAGAAGCAGTAAAGTTGGGTGCTTAGTTAAGTCTATGGTGGGGATAGTTATAGAGTGTATATCATACACATGAGCTGGGGAGACGTGAGCACAGAAGAGTTAGAAAGATACTCGAGGGAGGAGATAGCATGAGTAAAGCACTGATTGTGCAGCAGCATGATGTGTGTGTGTGTGTGTGTGTGTGTGCGCGCGTGTACGTGTTGCATATGTGGGAGGCATAATATAAAAAGTACAATATTTCTGGAGGGGAAAGTCTGAGATGGGAATTGCTATAAATGAGGTTGGATAGATAATCCAGGATCAGTTTAGGAAAGGCTGCTAAAAATTTTAACTTCATTCTCCACCCCGCCCCCCACAAAAAAAAACCTATAAAGCTGCATGGAAGGACTTTAAGGATTAATGGATGGGTGGATGGATGGATGGATGGGTAGATGGATGGACAAATGGATAGAGATAAATAGATAGATAGATAGATAGATAGATAGATAGATAGATAGATACATAGATAGATAGATAGATAGATAGATAGATAATAGATAGATACAGAGATACAAATATAGATTTCCAAGTTACATATTTAAGAGAAATCAGAACAGCTTGGTTACAGATTGGAACCAAGGAGTACAGAAGGTCATAGGAAGAATCAGGTAAACTCAACTATAGTTACAGCTCTCTAGGAGTCTACCTAAGGAAGTTCCCAATAGCCATCCATGATAGATATTGTCCAAACTACCATTTACGCTCTTTCTTCTACCCTAAAACCATTTCAAATAGAATCAGCACTTTGGATAAAACAGGCCTTTGTTAAAATGAGCATATTACATCTGGAGGGACAGTGAGCTAGCTTTGCAAAGAGGCAAGCATGGAATTGCAATTCCATCCCATTTCATGAATTTGTCTTGCCTCTTAGATTAATTGCCAAAACAGGGTGTGATGGGATGATACCTGAAAAAAGAAAGAGTTTGGCTAAAGGGAGTATAAAGTGGGAGGGAAATGGTAATACACAGGAAAATGCCTCCCAAAAGTGCCCTTTGCCAGAATAAGTGCATAGTTGAACAGCTGTACCAACACTTAGGGCTGCCAATAAAATACTGTATTCAATAGATTTATCAGCAAACATTTATCAACACTCACTACGTGCCATTGCATTCTGTTAGGCTCTATGGTATCATAAGGTCTGAGCCTCATTCTCATGGAATTTTGGCTTTAAGTCAGAGATATGCAAACATAAAACCAAGAGTGAAATTAAAAACCATGGGGTGCCTGGGTGGCTCAGTCAGTTAAAGTGTCCAACTTCGGCTCAGGTCATGATCTCATAGTTCATGGGTTCAAGCCCTGGGTTGGGCTCTGTGCTGACAGCTCAGATCCTGGAGTCTGTTTAGGATTCTGTGTGTCTCTCTCTCTTTCTGCCCCTCCCCAACTTGTGCTCTGTCTCTTTTCGTCTCTCAAAAATAACCATTAAAAAAAAAAAACAAAAAAAAACACAAGCTATGTACTATGTTATATTGCTGGATGGTTCACAGGGAACTAATAGAAACAGATCTTTCCTGTGGATATTTGAGAAAGTGAAACAGCTACAAAGGATGGTAAGATTAAAATAGGAAGAAGGATCCTGGGGACAAGAGAGTTTAAAATAACTTTCAAACTCCTCTCCATAACATAGGAGGAGATCAAGAAGGAAAGACAGGCAGGGAGAAGACAGCCAATGCTCACCGCACATTGGCTATATAAGGCCTGGACTTTCCTATATATTTTCATTTGATTCCAACGACAATCATCAGTCCTATTTTATAAATGTGGAAACTGAGGTTCGCAGAGCTTAAATGTCTTATGCAAGGTCACGCACGCAGCTGGTCAACAAACAGGCGGGGACAGAGACCCAGGGATGTCTGCCTTTAAAATGGGGTTTCTCCACCTCCGCACAATTGAAATTTAGGAGTGTATGATTCTTTGTTGTGGTGAGCTGTCTTGCTCCCCCAATAGATGCCAGCAGCACACCCTCCACTGTGACAACCCAAAATATCTCTAGACATTGTCAAGTATCCCCCAGGAGATAAAACTGTCCCCAGTTGAGAGCCATCAGTTCAAAAATGCTTCACATAATAGAAAGCTAAGAATGTAGTTTACTTTGAACATGAATTCAGAAGACAGTAAGAAAATCAACTTTGACGGACCATAAGGTACATATTAAAAGATGTAGAAAATCATGTTAAATAAATGCCTGAACACGGCAGCTTGAGTTAGGAAACAGGTGGCAATAGAGTAAGTTCTATGGACCCAGTCCGGTGGGTATGTCAATTGCGACAGTCACATACCGGGTCCCCCAGCTGACGCAGCACGCCCTCCTGCTGCCACAGGCCCTGGCACGCTGCGGCCGGCAGTGTACCCAGAAAAGGATACTGATGGACCGACAGAAAGGGTTCTCCCCCACCAGCCTCCCCGGTAACCCTCTCTGGATTCAAAGTCGGCCGCAAGTCCATCTGACTGTCAAATGCACATCACGTGGCTGAGCCCTTCCTCGGACGAGGGTCTCCAATTATATATTTCTATAGCAGAAGGAAAGAAAAAGATAAATGTCCACTACAGGGGTTTTACCAGAGACAACAGACAATATGAACACTTTGGAGACTGGAAGGAGATAATGCGTAATTTTTGCAAGAAGCAACATTAAAGAACTTGTAATTCCCACTCAGATAAACACTGAAGCAAGCTGAGAAGAGCTAGGAGGGCTGCCGTATCACAGCATTGTAATGCTGTGTGGTTTGCTCCCCCAAGGGCCTGGCAGAAATGGGGAGATGTCACCACGTAAATGCAGATGGATTCACTCTTTGTGTGAGAGGCTGGAGGGAGACTGATGGCTGGCAACACTCTTGCAGGACATTTTCAGATGCTCCATTGTCCCCCGCGCCCCCAAACCCTCATTCTTGCCATTCTAGCCAATACTGTCGCCTCCCTCCACCTTCTCCTTTCATTGTCGGGCAATTTCAATTGTCTAAGTGCTGTTAAAACAGTGACTACATTTCAGGGATGCATGATGAATAACCAAACAGTCTTCAAAGGAATGTAGATTTCTCTCTCATCTACATGTTCCAGGAAGAACTTTACAGCCCAATTTGCTATCCTTTTCAGAGGACAGAATCAAGACCTGGAGAACTGAAACTGCCATCCACTGTGGTCTCCTAGATGAAGGCTTATCCAGAAGGAATACATCAAAGGATGCATTTCCTATTTCTGCATAAGTTCTGAAACAACGAGTCAGCTTTACAATCAGTGCTTTCAAGTAAGTTACACCTTGAATTACGCAAAAGACCCAACCTTGCAAAAGTCCTTCACTTTCAGCCTTTGATCTCCTTCCCCCCCCCCCCCCGGTTTCTCCTGTACAGATTGTCCCTATCTGTGGCTAGTGATTCAAAGACAAACCTAAATTGTTAAATCAGTCATAGAGAATGGTTAATACTTCCTTTTTTTGCTTATTGATGCAGAGAGCTCTTTCTCTGGGTAGAGATTTTCCTTTCTGTTGTAACCATAAAGTCCCTTTGACTTATTCCCTTGAGTATTTTCCCTAAAGTGTTGAAGCTGGCTCTACGGTCCAGCTGCCCCCCCTCAAAAACAGTCGTCTCCCTGACATGATATTATACATGGAAAAGCTGATAGAGTCCACCAAAAGTCTGCTAGAATTGATACATGAATTCAGCAAAGTCGCAGGATATAAAATTAATGTACAGAAATCAGCTGTATTCTTATACACTAATAATGAAGCAACAGAAAGACAAATAAACAAACTGATACCATTCACAATTGCACCAAGAATCATAAAATACCTAGGAATAAACCTAACCAAAGATGTAAAGATCTATATGCAGAAAACTATAGAAAGCTTGTGAGGGAAATTGAAAAAGACACAAAGAAATGGGAAAACATTCGTGCTCATGGATTGGAAGAATAAATATTGTTAAAATGTCAATACTACCCAAAGGTATCTACACATTCAATGCAATCCCAATCAAAATTGCACCAGCATTCTTCTCGAAGCTAGAACAAGCAATCCTAAAATCTGTATGGAACCACAAAAGACTCTGAATAGCCAAAGTAATATTGAAGAAGAAAACCAAAGTGGTAGGCATCATAATCCCAGACTTTTTAGCCTCTACTACAAAGCTGTAATCATCAAGACAGCGTGGTATTGGCACAAAAACGGACACATAGACCAATGGAACAGAAGAGAGACTCCACATCTCCAAAGGCAAGGGAATTAAAAGCAAAAATGAACTATTGGGACCTCATGAAGATAAAAAGCTTCTGCGCTGCAAAGGAAACAATCAACAAAACAAAAAGGCAACGAACAGAATGGGAAAAGATATTTGCAAATGACATACTGGTCAAAGGGCTAGCATCCAAAATCTATAAAGAACTCACCAAATTCCACACCCCAAAAACTAATAATCCAGTGAAGAAATGGGCAGAAAGCATGAATAGACACTTCTCTAAAGAAGACATCCAGATGGCCAACAGGCACATGAAAAGATGCTCAACGTGGCTCCTTATCAGGGAAATACAAATCAAAACCACACTGAGATACCACCTCACGCCAGTCAGAGTGGCTAAAATGAACAAATCAGGAGACTATAGATGCTGGAGAAGATGTGGAGAAACGGGAACCCTCTTGCACTGTTGGTAGAAATGCAGCCACTCTGCAAAACAGTGTGGAGGTTCCTCAAAAAATTAATAATAGAGCTACCCTATGACCCAGCAATAGCGCTGCTAGGAATTTACCCAAGGGATGCAGGAGTGCTGATGCATAGGGGCACTTGTACCCCAATGTTTATAGCAGCACTTTCATCAATAGCCAAATTATGGAAAGAGCCTAAATGTCCATCAACTGATGAATGGATAAAGAAATTGTGGTTTATATACACAATGGAATACTACTTGGCAATGAGAAAGAATGAAATATGACCTTTTGTAGTAAGGTGGATGGAAGTGGAGGGTGTTATGCTAAGTGAAATAAGAGAAAGACAGATGCCATATGTTTTCACTCTTATGTGGATCCTGAGAAACTTCACAGAAGACCATGGGGGAGGGGAAGGAAAAAAAAAAGAGAGAGGGAGGGAGCCAAACCATAAGAGACTCTTAAAAACTGAGAATAAACTGAGGGTTGATGGGGGGTGGGAAAGAGTGGAAAGTGGGTGATGGGCATTGAGGAGGGCACCTGTTGGGATGAGCACTGGGTGTTGTACGGAAACCAATTTGCCAATAAATTTCATATTAAAAAAAAAAGTCATCTCCCATTAAAAGAAAAACAGAAAGGAAGGAATAATGGAAATAATGAGTTAATCTAGAAATAGCAAAGGACTGACCCTACCAGTGAGCTGTAGGAGATGGAGGGCTTATCTCTCCTTTCCTCTAGCAAAGAAATCAATATATATTGGGTTGAGCCAACAAAGCTGCAGGCTATTTTTTCCAAATGATTTTTCCCTGCCTTTAAATCAATTCTCTGAATGGATTAACAGGAGAAAAGAGAGAGAGAGAGAGATGCCTCGCACTGGGGAGGAAAACTTTTCCTTTCTTCCCTTCTAGCTTCTTTGGCTAGCCTAATAATTAAATTGACATAAGACAGATTAACAGGTGGAAAAAAAAAAACAAAAACAAGCTTTGATTTGTACATACAACAGCTCATATAAGACTCAAAAAAGTGACAAAAACAGGCAGCTGTCATGCCTAAAAGACAAATTTGTGAATAGTTGATAAGACAAAGAGGTAGCAAATTATTGAAGTAATAATGTTTGATTATATGGCCTATGTGGCCCTGAATTCCCTCTCTCTGGAAATAAAGGTGCCTTCTGCCCTCCAGGTGCAAGGAGGATACCTTTCACATGGGGAATTTATTTCTTGCTTTCAGGGGAACAGACAAAGTTTAGAGTGTCCTTCCAGCACTGGCTATTACTTGAGTGACTTTAATTCAAAACAATTAAAGTGGCATATTTTGCATCAGCCTGCCCTGGACACCATCACTTTAATACAGATTTGGCTTTCCATCTCAGAAACAAGAGCTATCTTTTGAACATTTCTTTCTTCCGGTGGGTTTACGGTGCAAGCGTATAGATTATTTAGGGTGCTTTCAGCAGCAGGTAACAGAAACTCCACACAAGGCTGATATAAGTGCTAGAAATTTTGTTTTCTAACAGAAAAAGAAATCCCAGGATAGGATGGGATTTCTGATTTAGAAAGCTCGGGGTTTTGTTATTCCTCCAGTCCACCAAGACTGGAGACAGTTTCATTTTGAGGATGGTAAAGGCAGCAGTTCAAGGTGATCAATGTATGTATGACATAATCCAGAGGCAAAGGAAATGTCTTCCTGTGTCCTTCCTGATGATGTGAAGAAAATTTTCTTAGGTGTTCCTCAATGTAATTTTATTTCTTAATAGCCAGAATTGAAACACATGCCTTCTCTAAACCCTTAGTTAGACTCATGGTTCACAAATTAGACAACAATACTATGATGTATTTTTGGTTGTCACAGTGATTGGGCAACATTTAATGTTCAGCAGGAAATATTTAGGCTGCTAAATGTCTAGCAAATACATAAATGGCCCCGAACAACAACAACAACAACAACAACAACACAAATGATACCACCCAAAATGTCAAGAGATTCTTTGTGAGAAACATTATCCTTAACCTAATCAAGTAGTCTTTGGACCAGGGAATGCTTTCAGTTTTCTCTTAGGCATTTGCCTGCAGAGAGCCAAGGATGGATACCTGAACAAAATAAAAAAGGATTTTCCTGTTAAGAAGAGAGAAGTTGTCAATGTATTATACACTAATAATGAAGCGACAGAAAGACAAATAAACAAACTGATCCCATTCACAATTGCACCAAGAATCATAAAATACCTAGAAGTAAACCTAACCAAAGATGTAAAGATATCCAATAATGCTTGCTGTATTATATTATCAACATCTGATTCCAAGACAAATGTCATTTATTCACTTACTAGTGCATTGAAATGTTTCACATTTTTTAAAAGCCTGCTTTGGACTTTTAGAGACTTAGGAGACCAATTATGAAGCTGGTGCAATAACCTGGGTTGGAAATTAAGTGACTATTAACTGAGGCAGTAGCACAGGAGATGGAGAGAAGTGAATGGATTCTAGACCTATACTGGACAGAAATCAATAGATCTTGGAGTGTCACTAGATTGAAAGTGTTTAGGATGGCTTTTTTGTTTATGGAATTCTGATGCCACCCACTAAATCCCAGTCACTCTCTCATACCCATGAAAACTGGCATCCAGCTTACCATTCTATTCTTCACCAATATGCATGCCATCCTCCCTGATGACGTCAATAACCCCACAGATAGTATATTCAATGCTTTGGCTCTCTATTTGTCACTTTCTCACCTCCAATTTTCTTGTTTTTCTTGCCTCTTCTTCCATTCATTCACATACTTATAACCTACGCCTCATTACTGATAGCTGGACCACTTTCAAAATCAAAGTTCCAAATTTTTCTATATTTATAGTTTACTCCCCTTCTGAAATCTTGGTTCTAATAATTATTCACTTCTGCCAAAGTCCAATCTAGTTACTTCATCCCTTTTTACTGTCCAGTACCGCTCATTCATATCATTTTTTTCTTTACCTAAGTAAGATTCAGTGGTCTATTATTAAAATTAAACCTTAGGGGGCGCCTGGGTGGTGCAGTCGGTTAAGCGTCCGACTTCAGCCAGGTCAAGATCTCGCGGTCCGTGAGTTTGAGCCCCGCGTCAGGCTCTGGGCTGATGGCTCAGAGCCTGGAGCCTGTTTCCGATTCTGTGTCTCCCTGTCTCTCTGCCCCTCCCCTGTTCATGCTCTGTCTCTCTCTGTCCCAAAAATAAAATAAACGTTGAAAAAAAAAATTTAAAATTAAACCTTAGCATACAATTTTAGCTCATTTGTATCTGTCCACAGTCACAGCTAAATTCAAATCTCTACATGCTTTTTGACCTAAACTAACTGGAAAATAGTGCCACCTTGCTTCTGTATTTACTGTCATTCTAATTACTATGAGGTCTTAATCCCATTAATAATGTTAGACCTCAACGGCTTCTGAATTGGGTGAGTGGCACCATCCTCTGAAACAATGCACACGGAAGAAAGAGGAAATGGGTGGGTGGAGAATTAAAATCTCAGCATGTTGAGGTTCATGTGTCTTTGGGACACCCACATGAAACTATCCCTCAGGGGCTTGTATGTTAAAGTTAGGTCCAAAAGAGACAGATAGAAGCTGGGGAAGGTGGGGGAGAGGAGCTTTGGGAGTCACTGTGTAGAGCTTATGTGAAAGCCATATGAGTGCATGAGATCATCCAGAAAGCCTAGAGGAAGCTTTCCTGGATTATACTGAATAGCAGGTGATATGTGCTAAAGCAAAAAAAATGGAGAACAGAAAAAGGTAATGAGCAGTGTGGTAGGGAAGGGTAGAGATAGACGGCACTAGGAAATAAGACGGTCAAGACAGTTAGCACTGGGAAAATGAGATTTAAGCAAAGACTTGAAGACAGAAAGTGAGGGAGTGATCTAAGTGGATATGTGGTGGAAGAATATCGCAAGCAGTGGGAGAAGGTACACAGTCATCAAGGTCGGGGTATCCCCTAGAGTGTTTGCTGAACGGAAGGAAGCTGGTGTGGCAGGAAAGGAGAGAGCAATGAGGTCAAATTGCCAAGTAGAGGGAAGGCAGATCGTGAAGAGCTCTGTGTCACTGAAAGAGCTTCAGCTTTTGCTAGGGAGAACTATTCCAGAATTTGTCGTAGCGGTGCCAGAAGACCTAATTTACATCTTTGAAATGAATCTTTTTGGCTACTGTGTTGAGAATAAGTGTTAGGGCAGCAAGAGTGGAAAATAAAGCAGTTGGCAAGTGAGGGCAGAAACCCTGGAGGGAGATGATGATGATGGCCAGGGTAGCATCCACGTGGATGGTGAGAATTATTGAGATTCTGAGTATATTTTGGAGACAGAGCCAACGTGTCTTTTAAAAAATTGGACATACAGTACAAGAGAAAGAGAGGAGTAAGGATAACACTCAGGTGTTTGGCCTTGCACGTTATAGCCTGAGCAAATGGAAAGATGATGTAGTTATCGACTGAAATGGGGAAGGCAAAGATCAGAAGTTCAATTTTGGCCATTTCTATTTTGACGTAGGTCTTAGACATCCAAAGAATGATACTGAATAGACAGTCGGATATGTAATTGTAGGCGGAATCTAACACAGGGGTTGTTGGTATATAGATGAAGTTTAAAGCCACTTTAACTGTCTTGCCTCATAGTTGCAGAAAATAACCAGCCAATGAAATGCCAGACCTTGGGTGCACTGTATAGTTTGTGATCTCTTCCTGAGTAGGAAAGAAAGGATACAGATTTGGGAAGGTTGCCAAGAGTAGCAAAATTGATTTCAGTCTCACATAATGCCAAATTCCTACTTTAGAGGAGACAAAGCACATGGCGCAACTTGAGCCCCAAATCTAGAACAATGTCAATACAAATAATATGCATTCGAGCCCCTTCAAAGACAGTATGAAATAATAGGAATGATGAAAATAATAATAACAATAATAGAAAGAATCATTGTCACAGAAGTTGTACCAAGCTGTTATTGAGAGTGTGCTCATTGCCAAATGTTATAATAAGCACTTAACTTTCATTAAATCACTGAATCCTTACAACACACTTTAAAGAATATCATTGCTGTCCTCAATTTACCAATGGAGGAACTGAGGCCTCAGAGAAGGGAAAAAATTTTCCTGCTGTAACAGACAATGGACTAGATAGGAGATTAATTTTCAAACTCAACTCTATCATGAACTGGGTGTCCTTCAGTAAATTATGCTTGTCTTTGGGTCTCAGTTTCCCTAAATGGGGGAGGTTGACCAGATAACCTTTAAAGACCTATTTTTATGGCACCTATATATGTTTTAGTGTCTTAAGCCTTCATCTTAGATGCCCTGATGCCATCTATAACCCACTTTCATAGGACACTAATATCAACATTAATAACAACTGAATAAAGGCTTAGTATGAATTAATTTCTGTGTAAATGCTCAAATTTTACTTCATTTAATCTCTACATCCAATCAATAGAAGATAGTGAAAATGGTGTTATGCTAATTCTGGGCCTAGCCCTTAACTGGCCCAGAAGTTCTCACTTTGTCTTCAGAATGCTTACTCTTGAGCTGTTCTGTCTTATTATCCAGATGCCATGCCATGTGGAGGTGAACCAAGGACCCCCCAGTCAACAAAACAGCCCTGTATTCCCAGTCTAGCTCCCAGATGACTCTAGCTTTCCTAGTGCCTAAGCCAATACCACATGAAGCAAAAGAACCACCTAGATACTCTGCACTATCACATAACAAATTATTGCTTTAAGCTACATAGTTTTGTGGTTGTTTGTTTAACAGCAATCAATAACTGACATGGTTACTATGGACACACCCATTTTACAGATATAGAAACTGAAGCTTAAGAGAGTTTCAATAATTGCAGATCACACATCAAGGAACCGATACAATAAACATCTGAAGAGAGTTCTGTTAAATTCCAGAGTCCACACTTGAAAACACTGTGCCAAACTGCTTCCCATCTTAATACCAAGTTATCAGCCATATCTTTCTGTAACACTTGAATGTGGACACTATTTTCTCTTATGATGACAGCTGCTAAGCCTACACGGACATTACAAAAATCTGCTCTCTTTGATTAATTCTACAATTCCTAGAAGTATTTGACAAAATATACTCTGGGATACTTCCTATAGATTGCAGATGAAAAGCCAGAAACCTGGAAGAACGTCTCTCACTGGAGTTCTTTAATTTCCTAAAGCCTAAGGCAGTTACATGCAGCCTTTAAATTCCCTGGTCCGTTCTTCCCAGCAGTGCCGTAGACACCTGTGCGTTAAATTACTGCAATATTGCTTTCCGTGTGCACTTAGCATTTCCAAGTTTTTATCAGCTAGAAAAAGGCATCAATACATCAAGACTAAGTTCCAAGCAGATGGTGCCAAATTTATTTACCTGATGCTTCTTTTTTTAATGAAGCTAAAGTAAATTTTGGTGAGCAAATGCAGCCATCAGGGAAAAATGGATGGTTGGGGGGGGTGGGGCAGGGAGAAAGGCACATGAGCTGACTCAGCAAAAATGAAAACCCTAAGTATTTTACATTGAAACAAGCCTAGGCAATAATTTAAAGGGGCCAACATATCCTTTCCCTTTATGTTACTCCCCCACATCCGCCCCACACAAAGTCAAAATATGGTTTAAATGAAAATATATTGGTGTTTTCCATGGATGATTGTTGAAGATTGGGGTGAATGGAAAATGTGCTGGAGTGTGGAGTAAGGATAGGGAAATATATATGCTCAAGTGTAAACAATTCACAATTTTTACATGAAATCAAAGTCATGGTAGGAACATAGTATGCCTATTTTAAGCATGTTATAACTGGTATTTCCTTGCCTTCCAATTCACAGACAAAAATTCTGATTGAGGTTTCTGTATTCACTTAAATAACAATAATAGCCATAAAACACACATTCCTGTATTATTTTATGATTTATAAGGCACTGTCATATATGACACTTGATTTGCTCCTCATTAACGACACCAGACTAGGTATTAGCATAAGCAAGATCATACAGTTAAATAACAGACCAGGAGTTAACTCAACTCTAAAATATCATAACTGCAACTGAAATCTTCAGTCCCAAGTGTCTTTAGAAAAAGAATGGTGAATCATTTTTTTTAATGTCTAACTGATTTTTATGACACATATCTGTTCTAATCTGATATTCCTAGTTGTGTAAAGCACACAATAAGCTCTCTATATTAAAAATGACTTTGGGGCGCCTGGTGGCTCAGTTGGTTGGACATCCAGACTTCAGTTCAGGTCATGATCTCATGGTCTGTGAGTTCAAGCCCTGCGTCAGGCTCTGAGCTGACAGCTCAGACAGATCCTGGAGGCTGCTTCAGATTCTGTGTCTCCCTCTCTCTCTGACCCTCTCCGTAGCTCTCATTCTCTCTCTCTCTCTCTCCCTCTCTCTCTCAAAAATAAATTAAAATGTCAAAAATTTTAAAAATTAAAAAATTAAAAAATAAGAATGACTGGGGGCGCCTGGGTGGCGCAGTCGGTTAAGCGTCCGACTTCAGCCAGGTCACGATCTCACAGTCCGTGAGTTCGAGCCCCGCATCAGGCTCTGGGCTGATGGCTCAGAGCCTGGAGCCTGTTTCCGATTCTGTGTCTCTCTCTCTCTCTCTGCCCCTCCCCCGTTCATGCTCTGTCTCTCTCTGTCCCAAAAATAAATAAACGTTGAAAAAACAATTTAAAAAAAAAAAAAAAAAAGAATGACTTAAAATGTCATCCGCATAGCCAGCGACAAATTATGCAAAGAGTTATGTTTCCTAGTGTCTGTCCTCTAAGAAAACTACCCGGCACTCTTTTCAGTGGAATCCAATGTGGCCAACAAAAGTAGACATGGTCTTGAAGACAATGCAAATAATGGCAACTGCCATTCTTTGACATTTCCATCTGCTTCCATTTCTCCATTCCTTTATCAGAGCTTCACTTTTTTTATTCAATGAATTTATTTTCGTGGAGGTAAAATTTAGATGCAGTATAATTCACAGATATTCAATGCACAACTCTGTAATTCCAGGAAGTTCTCATGTGCCCTTTTCTAGGCAGTTCTCCCCCTAAAGGCAACCACTTTTCTATGATTTTGTACCAAATGCTCGTTGTGCCTATTCTAGAACTTATTACCAATGTACTTTTTTTGTACCTAGACCAGCACAATGGTTTGAGAGTCCTCCATACTAATGTAGGCATAACTAGTTTGTTCTTTTATACTAGCACATAGCATTCGATGCATGAATCCACCACTGTTTCTTTATCTATCCCCCTGTTGATGAACACTTGAGTCGTTTATGTTTTTGTACAGCTTCATTTTAGGCACTACATTTGAAGCTCTTAAAACGAATCCATAAATTAAGAAATCTGTCAGCAAATGCACATTTTGCTCTGTGTGTGTGTGTGTGTGTGTGTGTGTGTGTGTATGAATGTATGAGCTAAAGTAAAATTTACCTTATGAATCAGTGTAAGTACATTAAACACTTTGCACTTGAAACATAAATAAATTGGTCTGGTTCCCAGACTTCATGGCTGTGAGGTAGACAGTATGAGGAAGATGGTATGCTAAAAGACCCCGACAACACTGAGAGCTCTGCTGTCTGGGCTAAATGGTAGGTGGTAACCTCACGAGAAAGAGATGTACACTCAACTCTGTCATCACAGGATGCTAACTCTGTGCACAGTGCTTTGGCTGTTAAAATGTTCCCGTCACATTCACCAGTGAGATTCTGGCATCATGTGTGTAAACAGATCAGCAGTTCTGATCGTTTAAAATCCCGGTTTCAACTGCCTCTCTCTCTTTCTCTAAAGCACTTAGGTTCATCACGATTTGCTAATTAAAGCACAGGACTTAAGCCTTTCAGCCTCGTGTGTGCAGCTAATTCGACCTTGAGGGATGCAGCAAATGAGTCAATTAACATTCAGTAGCATGCATTTATCTAGCACCTGCTGTGTGCCAAACACTGCACAGCGTTGGCTGAGATTCCTAACAGGTTGCAAAGAGGAAGTGGGATGCTGTGAGTTAAAGAACACCGGGGCTGGTGTCGGAAAGCCTGAGTCTGTCCTGCTTTCCTACTTTCTTTCTGAGATCTAAGACAATTTGCTTCAACTTGGAACCTCAGTTATTTATTAATGTGCAGAAGGTTCTAATTTGGGGGGGGGGGCGGGAATCACAAATTAAGCTGTAAAGACAAATGTATGCACCTTAATTTTTCTACCACCCAATTACCTTGGGCCCCTATTACTCAAGATGGTAGGAATTTAACCCCAGGGATTCGGGTAATCCCACTCATATAAGAGATTCTCTGTCAATAGAAGATCCTTCCTGTTTCTTCCCAGAGTTGTCTCCAAGTCCCCAGGGTTTATAGAATACTCAGAGGGGAAACAATGTTATCCACTTGACATCCACTAATTCTCATATCCTCTTGACTGTTGGTTCCTTACTTCTCCAGAAAAGCCCCTTCTTCTATTTTATGGCCTCTCCAGGTTTTCTGGCTTCAGTCCGACCTCAGTACTGTTCTGGATATCCAGGGGAGAAAATCTAGACCTCCCAGCACCACAACATGAGACCTAGTAAGAAAGCTTCAGGCCCGTGATTATGAACACCCCACCTGATATTCATTTTCTCCTCAACTGTACCTGGCTTGGATAGAGAGCTTCTGAGACCTTGTGACTTTCTCAGACTCCATCCAAAAAGCAATGCATCAGCAGCCTCCCTGCTGGTGTACAAGGAACTTTGTGAATTTGAAAAAAGAAAATGTCCCATCCTTGTGGACAAATTGCCAAGATACATCTCTTCTGGGCAAACTAGCTAGAAGAAAACTTGTCCCTTGGCAGCTTATGGAGCCGTGTATAAGCTGGATCGCAGACCCACACGCAGCCCCTTGGCCAAGGGCCTGAGGACAGGGCACTCTGAACAGGCATGTGGACAGTGCTATCCCTAGACCAGGCTCTCACACGGCTTCTCTGTCTGGCTTCTCCCATTCTGTCCTCTTCTCTCCCAGGATTCAACCCAGTGCCTTTAGCCTCTTCCACTTCTTCCTCTACTCTTACTGTCCTCCCTCTCCATCTTGAAGGTGGCGACAACTTTCTCTAGTCACAGAGTTGTCCTCCTTTGTCTTTCATTGGATAGAAAAATATAATGACTTGTTTGGAAAAATACAATGACTTTTTCCACAAGTAACTGTCACAGCCAAGCATATCAAAAGTTTATTTCTCTCTGTATTTCTCTGTGACATCTCTACCTAAGGGGTGCTTCGAGGTCTAGTTGCCCCAGGGGAGGGGGGATCACAGGCTGAGGGACATGCTTAGGGATCGTGGCAGCCACGGATCATGCTGTTCAGCTCTCCTTCAAGAAAGACCTTACCATTCAGCATGAGCAATGAGGTCAGCTGAGAGCTTCCAGCTGTGGCAACCACGGGATCTCCAGCCAAGGCCTTGTTCTTCTTGCAGACCTTCCAAACAATGACTGATCACACTGGCTGCTTAGGGCTTGGCTCTTTCCTCAAAACAGGACTCCTCTTAAGGGTGACCTCTGCTATGCAGCTCCCCACCGGGCTGACACTTGGCTGAATCTCCGTCAAATCTGAGGTCTGAGGCTCTCCCTGCACCATCCGGTCCCCCCTTCCATTATTTTGCACAAATATCTTGCGCAACCCTTTCCCCCTACATAAACCTCTTGTGCTCCTCAGTGCCAGCTTCTCGGAGAATCCAAAGGTCAGAAAATACTTCTGCTAATCAGTTAAATCATATTCTACCAAACAACAAAGTATCAAAATAACCGGTCAATGTAATCCCCATCGTCCCTAATCTTTTCTCTCTTCCCCCTCCCTCATCTCTTCCTAAAAATTGTGAGTGAACAAGAAATTATGTGCCCAGGTAAATCACTCCAATTTGCAAATGTCCAAAAGCAGGGATTTAATCATTCCTGCCCTTCTTCCTGCCTTCCCATCAGTTAGCCTGATTAATGACAATAAAGCAACAAAGGCAAAACCACCCAAGAATTACCTTGCAAAGCTGAAGCTAACCCCACAGCAACAGTTCTACATAAATAGAATCCTGTTTTATTTGGGTTATCTTTCAAAATGAGTGGAAGTGGATAAATCAAAGTGAATTGGAAGGCATCAGAACTGCTAGTTTGGGAAATAATTATTTGGCAAAGACATGAAAAACATGATGTTCCTCATATGGAAAGCAGAATCCATTGAGGGTAGTAACATAATCTTTTAGTTGTATATTCAAGTGTATATTGTTATAAACTCCGTAACTAAAGAGGTCAGGTTTAATTTGTCTACTACTCTATGCCTAGCCTGGATAAATAAATATATATTTATTTTGGAACTCAAAAGCCAAAACTTGACTCTTTCTCTTTGTATTTCTCCACGTCATCTCTACCTAAGGGGTGCTTCAAGATCTAGTTGTCCCAGGGGACCTGGGATCACAGGCAAATAAACAAACAAAAAACAAACACAAATATGTGTCTGTGTATGTGTGTGTGTGTGTGTGTGTGTGTATGTGTGTGTGTGTGTGTGTGTGTGTGTGTATATATATATATATATATATATATACTAATAAATGCATTTTAGACACAAAACAAACCAATTAAATGATGGAATTACTCAACCTGGTCACCTGAATTATTCTTTAGATTTGATCTTTAATGACATTTAATTGTTTTCCAAAATGAAATCCATTTTAGAAAAATACCCTTTTCTGGGAGACAACCTGTCTCATTAATTGTCGTGTGTAACCCAGAAGAACAAAGGAGGGATTCATTGGGTCCCACTCCAAAATAGAACCATGTTTGAATCCCTAACTGGCCCTTCTACAACCAGAAAGGATTTTTCTCTTCTCAGACATTTCGATCAGAGAAATAAAGAAAGGGAAAGAGACAGACAGACAGATCGGGAAAGAGACATTGAGGTTATGGTGAATATTACAGAAAGTCAACACAGTGATGGTGTGGCCGAGATGAATCTGAGTGGGTTTTTTTTGTTGTTGTTATTGTTTTTGTTTTTATTTCTTTCTAAAAACAAACATGTGCCATTGGCCAGGGCCAGCGCCAGAAAGGAAGTAGGCAAAGTCCCCCAGGGAGAAAATGACTCACAAAAGTCTTAGAGAAAAAAAATGGGCAAAGTTTAGTAAAATCAGGAAGAAACTGCACACCTCCTAAGGTAAGGAGCCAAGAATAAGTTAAAGTGAGGGAAGGCAATTGCTGTCAAAATACTGAGGTTCCTGGGATTTCTTAGCATTTATATATTATATGCTTGATACGTGTTACATAATGCATTGGTTTAATAGACAGGATAAGAGAACTTTGTGTTAAAGAAGCTATAAGGACACACGTGTGGAAGAGAACAGTGCCCCTTCAGTATACTAACAAGTGCTGAGTGTACTGCAAAGTTATGACCTAGGTTCTCTAGGGTGGCTGCTGGCAAAGGGAGATGACGTCTGTATTCCACATTAGTACAAGTCCATAGTTGTTTCACTATAAACATATGAGTCAATGAAGATTTTTGCTGCTTGAAAGGATTGTACAAAACTCTGCTATAGGAGCATAAGATAGTTGACCAGGTGGAGGATTCAAAATGATTTCAGCATGGACATGATTACTGTAATACATGTAGCACTACCTAAAATCACACTGAAAGTCAAGGCGCATTTGAATGGAAAAGCTACAGGCTGTCTGATCATTATCTGAAAAGATAATGCTCACGCTTCGCACTAGGTATATGATGTGGCACGGAAGGAGGAGAGGAGAATGAGGAAGAATAGTCCATCAGTCCATGCCTTCTAGAAGTTTATCATCTACTTCAAGGATTTTCATATGTAGAAAAGAGTAAACAGTAACCAAGAGGCAATGGAGCAGGGGGAGAAAAAGAGAGAGACAGGAGATAAGCAAATTGCATCACATGCAAACTAAAAGAGTTCCCTTCTAAGAGTCTGGATTAGAATGCTTCAACTATGTACTTTCACCTTGAAACATTTTACCTCTGTCCTTACCTCTCTGGTACTGGAATCTGTCAAATTCCAGAGTGGCAAGGACAGAAAAGAAAATGGAAAAACCCAGGCATAAATGATGAGTCTTTACCAGAATTTGGAGGCTTTTCCTAAAGTCTCTTTCATTTTTTTCATATTCAGTAGAAGTGGAAAGGCAGTCTCCACTGTTTACCAATGAGCTATTTCAACCACCTCTGTTTTTGTCATAATCATGTATGCTTCTTAACTTTTTAACACGTAGTATATAATTTCATAAGGATGGCCCAACAAATTAAAAGGAAGCAAAGCAGTCCAACTGGTGACTGATTGTTCTAGGGCCTCCAGAAGTTCCTTCTGTGTCCACAGGATCATACTCTATTCTAAACTCACAACAGAACTCATTTTTGTTATAAAATCTTGAAACAGCCAATGACGCCTTCCTGATGAGTAGAATCATTTTGCTTCTTTTATTTTGTGATCTCCTGTTCCCTGCAGACCCAATGATCCCCTTTAGCCTCTTCCTGAGTGTCTTGATGAGTAAATTAAGGAGGAAATTGAGTGGTTGTCTTATTTGATTTCCTCAGGAATTAGTGTAATGACTGATAGGCTATCTAAATGTGCAAATAGCTTTGAAAAAGCGAGATTTGTTTTCCAAGGGCTCTGTTCTCTGGCTCATTCCTTGTGATAGCTTGGCCATTGCTCTGACCAAACATGCTTCAGAAAGTGACTGATCAATTATTGACCCAGTGGAAAAGTGTCTAAAATGAAATCACCTTTGACTTGCCCCAAATGCCCTTCACTCCAATGTCAATTATACTCGGATTACATTAAGGCAGCAAATATTTTCATTTTCCCTCTGGATAAAAAGAAGGCATTTGAAAGGCTATTTTTTCTTTGTTTTACTTTCAGACAACTGCTTTCTATTCCAATGCCATGCCTTCCATAGCAGACAATATAGAAAAAATAATGTTATTTAACATGTTATCAACCAGAGTCACCTTGGGTAATACACTAAAAACACATGAGAAATTCTGGTAGGAAGAAGGAAAGTGAGGAAGTATAGTGGCAAATCACTTACTGGGAAATCAAGCGACATCTCAGGGGCTCAAAGTCACTCTGATCTCCACTTCCTCTTTTCAAAGAAATCTATGTTCCTTTCTGCAAAAATATGTTAATTAACATTTACTCCAGGGATCTATAAGTCACTGAGGGACAAGTACTAAACAACAGTGAGAAACAAGCATCACTTAATTTCAAATCCATATTTATCACTAATTTTTGAAGACTAAGGCTATTGAGATTTCCAGAAAACACTGAAGCCCACTTGACTAGACACAAGGGGCCAATGCCCAGACAGCCATGGCCAGTTCCCAGCATAGCTATGACAAAAGAAAGAATAAAATCAGAATTGCCACAATTTATTTTTTAAATGTTGGCCTGAACCAAATTTTCTAAGGACACCTAAAATAAAAACCCCAAATCTTCTTAGACAGTGTCATTCTGGATCCTTTCTAAACAATTGGACTAATTTTTGTTTCACAAAATTATAGAAACTATTTCCTGTTCAAAGCTCCATTAAAACAAGACATTATTCATAAATCATTCAATATTATCCTTACTGTAAATTCACTAGACAGATTACTAAGGACCAAATAACCACAATTTCAAATTTGGGGGACAATAGTGAAAATTGAAACTACTACATATCAGTACTTATGGAACATAGCTGTATTCATGTTCAGAGGAAACCCCAAAACCTAAAGTACTCATATTAATTAATAAGAAATAAATAAATTAATTATTAGTCACTTAAAGTAACTATGGAAAAAAGTAGATAAAACTAAAGCAGAAAAATTGATTTAACAGAGCTAAAAGTTAGAAAATACAAATTAGAAAAAAGCAGAGATAATAAATGAGTCAAAAGGCTGGTATTTGGGAAATAAATTACTAAATAACTATTAAGCCATAAAAGAAGATCCAAATATAAATATTAAAAATAAAAGAATGGAAAATAACTGCAGATAAAATGGAAAGTAAAATAATTATAAGGGATAAGGATATTTGACTATTTCTATTAATTTGAAAGTCTATGAAAATTAATTTTTCAACAAAAACATAAATAATTAAAATTGGCCCCATGTAATATGGGAAAACAGCAAGAAAAGTATATTTCAACTTGGACTTCACTTGAAAATCATCGAGGGTGTTTTTTAAAAGCTGATAACTCCACTTTAGACTATATCAGAACTTCTCCAAGTACCTTTGACAAAGTAGCGTGTGAAAACAAAATGATACCGTCAAGGATTAGAGACATCAAACTACAACACAAGGTACATCTTTATGAAGTTACTACAGAACTTCACAAGCAACCTGGCCTTAAAGGTGAGGCCAGAGAGAGGGAAATTCCAAGAGGTGAACTGTTGTTTTAACCTTCAGACACATGCTGATTGATGGCACAGAATCAAAAGACCAGAAATATAAACAAATAAATGCTGCAAAAAGGCAGAAAAGCCAGCGAGGCTTTGGCAATCTCACAGGACTGGGGGGGAAAAAAAATTAGAATTCAGAGCTGAAAAGGCAGTCAACATTAGAAAGTCCAAGATCCCAGAGAAAGGTAATGCAGAGAAGTAAAACTTATTGGTTTCCCCCAAAGACATTTACTGAATTCTCAAGCTGTTCAAGCTAGGAGATTAAAATTCCATGTAGAAAACCCAAGACATGCAGAGAGCTATTTCTGGCAATCTTATGATGCTGACCAGATTAAAATTAGAATTTGGGACTTGCCTCTGAAAGAGTCAATATAGGCTGTCAGTTGAAAACCTTAGAAGGCTACACCCTAAAATTAAGAGGGTATCAGAAAAAATGAACTTTCCTAAGACCTTAGTCAGTTCAGTCCTTGGTTGGATTAAATTGATTTGCCTCAACATCACCCAAAGTATCCACATTTTTTCATACATAAAATACAGAGTTGAATAAAAAATTATGCAGCATATCAAGAAATAAGACCAAGAGACGGGCACCTTGTGGCTCAGTCAGTTAAGCATCCAACTTTGGCTCAGGTCATGATCTCACAGTTCCTAAGTTCGAGCCCCAAGTCAGGCTCTGTGCTAACAGCTCAGAGCCTGAGCCTGCTTCAAATTCTGTGTCTCCCCCTCTTTCTGCCCCTCCCCCACTCACACTCTGTCTCTCTTTCTCAAACACAAATAAACATTAAATTTTTTTTTAAAAAAGAAGTAAGACCAAGAGAAAAAAATACAGACAATAGAATATACCCACAGTTGATCCAGTTATTAGTAATTAGGCATGTAGTTTAAAATATCTCTAATTACCTAAATGTCCATCAACTGATGAACGGATAAAGAAAATGTGGTTTATATATACAATGGGAATACTACTTGGCAATGAGAAAGAATGAAATCACGCCATTTGCAGCAACTGGATGGAACTGGAAGGTATTATGCTGAGTGAAATAAGTCAGTCAGAGAAAGACATCATGTTTTCACTCATATGTGAGCCTTGAGAAACTTAATAGAAGACCATGGGGGAAGGGAAGGGGAAAAAATATTTACAAACAGAGTGGGGGGGGAGGCAAACCATAAGAGACTCTTAAATACAGAAAACTGATGGGGGTGGATGGGGGAGACAGGAAAATGAGTGATGGGCATTGAGGAGGGCACTTGTTGGGATGAGCACTGGGTGCTGCATGTAAGCGATGAACTATGGGAATCTACCCCAAAAACCAAGAGCACACTTTACATACTGTATGTTAGCCAGTTTGACAATAAATTATATTTAAAATAAATAAATAAATAAATAAATAAATAAATAAACAAACAAACAAACAAACAAACAAACATTAAATTTTTTTCTAAATAAAGTATCTCTCATTAATACATTCTGGAGGATTTTATGAGCCAACTGAAATGTATTTTTAAAAGAATTAAACGGGGGCGCCTGGGTGGCTCAGTCGGTTAAGCGTCCGACTTCAACTCAGGTCACGATCTCGTGGTCTGTGAGTTCGAGCCCCACATCGGGCTCTGGGCTGATGGCTCAGAGCCTGGAGCCTGCTTCAGATTCTGTGTCTCCCTCTCTCTCTGCCCCTCCCCCGTTCATGCTCTGTCTCTCTCTGTCTCAAAAATAAATAAATGTTAAAAAAAATTTTAAAGAATTAAACAGGAATTCTAGAAATTAAAAATACAGCAACTAAAAATAAGAACTCAATAGGTTACTTTTTTGGGTTTTTTATTTGTTTGTTTTTGTTTTGTTTTGTTTTTATTTGTTTGTTTCTACAGCAGGTTTGATACAGCAGAAGAAAGGATTCGTTAACTGGAATACAAATGAGTAGAACATCCAGACTAAAGTACAGATGCCAAGATATGAGTTAATTTCCTCCAGGATTAAAAAAAAAAAAAAAGAACAACATCTGGAACAACTATTACTATTAAAATCACTATTAACTTTTCAATATTCTGTCTTTCTTAAAATCTATCTACTTTTGGGGTGCCTGGGGGGCTCTGTCAGTTGACTGTCTGACTTCAGCTCAGGTCACGATCTCACGGTTTGTGAGTTTGAGCCTCGCATCGGGCTCTGTGCTGACAGCTCGGACCTGGAGCCTGCTTCAGATTCTGTGTCTCCTTCTCTCTCTGCCCATTCCCCACTCACACTCTGTCTCTCTCCCTCTCAAAAATAAATAAATGTGGGGCGCCTGGGTGGCTCAGTAGGTTAAGCGTCCAACTTCGGCTCAGGTCATGATTTCACAGTCCGTGAATTCGAGCCCTGTGTCGGGCTCTGTGCTGACAGCTCAGAGCCTGGAGCCCGTTTCAGATTCTGTGCCTCCCTCTCTCTCTGTCCCTCCCCTGTTCATGCTCTGTCTCTGTGTGTCTCAAATATAAATAAAAGTTAAAAAAAATTTTTTTAAATAAATAAATAAATGTAAAAAAAAAATCTACCTACTTTCAACCGAGGCCAAGCATGGACTCTAAATGAGGATAGAAAGGAAAGTTTCTCTTATACCTTTTAATCTCTAAATACTCTTTAAAAATTATATTAATTTTTATGACTCTCCCCTGGATATAGCATCCACTTTGGGTTATGATTTTTATAGTCCAAGGGCTTTCACTTGTTCCTTCATTCCATTAAAAACCCATACTTCATAAATCAGGAAGCCAATGTGGCAATTCTGTCAAATATACATTCAGAAACTTGGACAATATCTTCAGGATTGGTTTATTAATCTGATGAGCCTCTCATGAGAGGGATTTGGGGGAAAAATTCCCAATGTCCTTTGGGGACATTTGGAGAATCATATTCCTAACCTAAAATGCTATATAACATGACCCTTTTCAAGGGGACCCAGTTGACAATTAAGGAGATCTGAGTATGGCGATACAAATCATCTTATCTGTTCAGATTCCGCACCCTACTCCCCACCCCCCCGACCCCCGCTGCCTCCCACTATTCAGACCAAGAAAGAGTATAATGGACTCATCTCCTGTTTTGGTCTTGAGAACTCCATGATCTACTACTCACTTTGAAAATTCTCTGAGGGTCATTCACTCTGACTATCGGTCCAGCTTTGCTACTTTCTATAACTATTCTTGTCTGGCATTTTGCAGGCAATTTGACTCTCTCCATCCTCAAAATCCTGTTATTCTGACTGAAATCAGGAAACCTATTTCAGTAACAGTGTGTCTCATCTTCATAACCATCAAACTAAATTTGACAGGCAAAATCCGTGATGTTTAGCTTTCCTGAATCCTAGATTATGTCAGGAGGATCCAGAACTTCCTTCAGACCCTTGAGGAAGATTAGAGGCAGCCAAGTTGAAAGCCATTATCCTTGCTTTGGAATAACAATGGTGAGGAATGAGGTGGCCTAAAAAGTGAGGGTGAATACTGCGCAGACTTAGAAGCCAGTGCAAGACAAACGTCGGCTTGGTTACTAGGAGAGAACTATCAATTTTCTTCACCAAGCTGAGAGAGACAGATGGTAAGTTCCAGTGGCTGATTTAAGTAAGGAATGCCTGCAGGGTGAACAATAGGCAGATATAACAGAGACATCACCTTTGAGAACCATTAAGCCCTAAGTGAACACATCTAAGGATTCTGACCATTCTCTTCACAGAGTCATAACCTTTGTTTCCCCCATGGCAACAGGCCCAGATGTCACTTTAGCAAGAGGCCAGAACAGAGATCTGGAAATTAAGAGCATTATTGAAAAGGACTACTATTTCTAGCAGAATATACCTAATGTGTAAATTTAAAGGATTAAAAGTTATTTTCCTATGACAAGCAAAGAAGTCTAGGCTTTTGAGGATGATCAAATTCGCTGAATAAATAATTTTTAAAAAACTACATTGTGTACAAGTGGACTTACTGTGAATTAACTTTGCGACTATGCTACACTTTCACAATAAATTTGAAAATACAAAAGAAAAGATCCCATTTAGAGCACCACTGAAGATCTAAAATACCCATCCACCTGTTCATCCATCCAACCAACTACCCAACCATCCTAGGAATAAACATAACAAGGTCTGAGAAGAAAAGATATAAAATTGTACTTGAGTGACAATATTAGAGAGGATTTTTTTAAAAAGACAACCAAAGTTTCTGCATGCAAACTATGTAACTATATTCCCTGGACATTTAAAAATCCAAAGAAAAATTTAAAAAGCAATACCATGGAAATTTCCTAATCTAACAAACTCATTTGTTATCATTCCAAATCTAGCAAATGTGCCCTATTTCTCTTTGTTCTCTTTCATATGCCACTAACCATGCCAGAAATTTCCTGGAGTAAATCTAATTAGCTTGTTCAAGATGAGTACCTAAAAAGAAACTTTTTTTTACTGTCCAACATTTGCAGTTCCTAATTTTGCCCTGCTGCTTAAAAACCTAGAGGTAACATAATTTAGGCACTATATTTAGAACAACTTGATGAGATTTTGGGTCTCAGGATTCCTTTTAGGAAATGAACTCAATATGTTATATATTTTAATACGCCTCACTCATTCAAACTCTATTCTAACCTACTTCAAGATCATAGGCTGACTTTGCTAAGCATGCCAAATATAATTCTCCTGGACATATGGGTAAGGAATGCTCAACACTTAATAATTCATGCTGCTGGGAAAGGAGCAGCAACTTGTGTTAATAAAATGTAAAATTCCTGACCAATTATGGAGCATGGCTAATAATAGAATAGTATCAGCTTACTTCCATCAGCTTGGTGATGATCAGAAGTTGAGAATGAAGAAACATAGATGCCTTTTACTCTTAACTGAAACATGGGATTTAGGGGCGCCTGGGTGGCTCAGCTGGTTGAGTACCCAACCCTTGATTTCAGCTCAGGTCATGGTCTGATTGTGAGATCAAGTCCACATTGTGATCTCTTTCTCTCCCTCTCTCTCTGCCCCTACCCTGCTCTCACACACACTCTCTCTCTGTCTCAAAAGAAATAAATTTAAAAATGTAACACAGGATTTACAATAAAATTGAGCCCCCCAAAACAGGAATGAGCATTCAGAAAGAGAAACCATTTTCTTTCCCTATTCAAAAGCACCAAAAAAACAATCAATTCATTCAAATAATATTTTACTAACAAATCTACTAAGTACAAGTTCCTATACCAGTGTGCTGAAAATATTGAGATGAAGAAAAGTCTATGTCCAAGGAGAGAAAGATCTATAAATAGAATCTAAAAGGTAGTATATATTATGAAGTAAAATAGAAGTTAGGTAGGTGGATGGATGGATGGATGGATGGATAGATACACAGATAATGTTAGGAAAGTAAGATATTTAGGATAACTAATTTTACCTGTAGGTTTGGGGAAATCTATACAAATAAAGATATGCTTGAAGAGGCTCAAAGTTGAACAGAGTAAAAGATTCATGGGAATATATCACGTAGAAAAGAGTAACGTGGGGCAGGCATCCCAGGCAGACAGAGCAGCAAGTACACAGTCAGGCAGGGGTGAAGGAGGACGGTGTGGAGGGGGTGCATGTGCAAAGTTGGCAGGAGACAAACTCAGAGAGGCAGGCCGACAGTGATGTCGTGAAGGGCTTTCTGGATCATATTAAGAGATTTGGTCTTTTCATTATAAATAATAAGGAGCCCGGGAAATTTTTAAGTGGGAAAGTAAAGTGATTAGATTTGAGTCTTAAAAGAAAATAATGTTAGAACTAAGATGAAGAAGGAAATGGGATGGGAGGAGAGGAAGGCCTGAAGATGAGTTGGGGTTCGAGCCATAGGCAGGCAAGAAAACAAGAAGGGCTGAAGAAACACACCAGAAGAGGGCTCAGGAGCTGTTCAGGTGACATATTTATGATACTAGGTGACTGGTCATGTGGGTATAAGACGAGAAATGAGTTGTAGGTAATTCTCAGGTCCCTATCTTGGGTAGGAAAGATAAACTACGCAGGAGAAATAAGGACATTGGTTTCAGACATTCAAATTTCTCTCTTTAAAGGTTTATGTATAGATATATCTATTTGGAAGCAAGTTAGTCATAAAATTCAGGTCGTACCCAGTTGCCATGCAGAGGATGTGATTTCTGCTTCTACCATTGTGGTGTTCTGTGTTTTAATGAAATTGTGTAACAAAATTGGTCAATAGTTTCCATCAGCCAAAAAAGTATAATGCTAATAGCATAATCCATCAAAAGTTTGCAAAATGTGTAATGTGACCTAACATGATTGTAAATTTCTTTGAGCCCCTCAGAAATAACTGTAATGCTGCAGAATTTTATCAGAGCTCTCAGTGAATGAGTCATGGGTGATTTTCTCATTCCTTTAAACAATAATTTAAAAGATATTCTAGCAACTTTGGATACAAATTTTTCTATTTAAAATACTTCTCTGCCTTCTTTAATAGCATGTATTGAATGTAATTTAATCTTTTACTGATCGATAGAAGTAGTTTTCCTGGATATCGATTTTAGTCATTTTTATGATAATTCAAAGTCTGACAATTTGTCCCAATAGTAAATAATCCCAAACTTAAGTTCATTTTTGTGTAATTGGCCTAGTTTTCCCAATAGTTGATTATCAAATTTTTCAAACAGAGATTTTTGCCATTTTTATAGGTTTTTGTCTCTTTGTCACTCATCTTTTGGTATCAAGTTATCAGCGTTCTCATTAGCCCTTTGGATGTACTTAACACTAGCATTCCTTCTCTTAACTTTCTCTTAATCTACTACTGCAAGAAGACAACTTTGTGTAATGGTACAAGTGGCTGGAACAACCTCTTTGCTTGCTCTGCCCTTGCCAAACAAATGCCTATTTGTCATGAAACATTCTCCTTTGGTGACCAGAGCATGTCTCAGGTTGATTAAAGCTCATAGTCCCTCCATATGAAACTACTGGTGCAGCTTCATACAATAGAGCCATTTGAATTTAGATGCAAGAGTGTGGTTAAAGTTTAAGAGTATGTCAGCTTTTTAGCTTAGGAAGTTCGGTAGGTTTCCTGTCAAGCAGCACTGGCTAAGATCCAGGGTCACACCAGTCCCTTTCCTCCAAGGCAGCCAAGCACAATGGTACCCAGCTTGTCCTTCCCTTGCCATTGTCCCCAAGGCCACTCCTAGGTGGTACTCCTCTTCCTGCCTGACAGATTGAGGTGAGACCCAGTTTTCTGGGGAACTGGCAAGCCATGGGAATGAGACTCACTCCCTTTCTCCGTAATGGAATCCATCAGGCTCCATGTGTCCCTTTGGCCTAAGCTCCCCTCACTTTTCTTCTTCCCTGGGCCTTGGGAAGGTTGAAAGGTAGCATTAAAGCTTGCTTTTGTTTTTTCTTGCATCTCATGAGTCTGTTTTCTCTCATTTAAAAGCAAAAGAACCCACATTAGTTTCACCCTAGCTTCTGGTAAATTAGTATACTTTAACCACGTGTATATGCCAAGGTGTGGTTACAACTCAGTAAAAGAAGAAGCAAGTCATTTGTGCACCTTAGCCTCAGAGCTCTTTACTCAGAAGAGTGTATAGGCTTGTCACATTAATTAGGGCAGCCAAGTCATTCTTCCTGTGGCAGAGACTATCCACTCCCTACCTACTACCCAGTCTCCTCATCTTCCAGAGAAATAGCATCCTGGTCTCATTTAAGGGAACCCGGCTAAAACACCCCATTTCCTGGCCTGCCTTGTAGTTAGGAAAGGTCATGTGACTATATTCTGACCAGTGAGACAGAAGAGGAAGTGCTGAGTGAGTCTTTCTTGAATGGTTCTCAGAAAGAGGATAATGTGCCCTTTGGCCCTTTCCCTGCTACTTAGGTTTCCTAGCATTTGGCTATGACGGCTGGAGCGCCAACAGCTATGTTGTACCTTGAAATGACCGTGTGTTAAAGATGGTGGGGCAGAAAGTTGGGTGGAGCCTGAGATGCTGATGCCCATGGGACTCCACCAACAACCTGAAACTGTGCACCTTCAGACTTATTTTATATGAAATAAAAATGAAACCTTGTGTTTAAGTCATGATTATTTTTGTTTTCTTTCATATGCAGTTAATCCTAACGAATACACTGATTTCATCTCTTTATTCTCAGCAAAGTTTCAAATAAATCGCACTGCTGGGGATCTGACTTCTACATAAGTGAGGTTTTACTCTTCTCTATATTACTGTATAAGAAGGTAGGGTTTTAGTTAGCCATCAGTAATGGGCTCACTCCTGAGTCTTCCTCTGGCTGAACTGTCCAGTGAATTTAGCATGAAAACCCTGATATTGGTGGAGTTTTCAAAAATAGATGTTTTCTACCACCACAATGATTAAAGGCATTCCTAACGACATCTATGCCTTAATGATAAAAAAAAGTCAGTTACATGTGTATTGAATTTAGAAAGATCTAACCATTAAAATTCTGAGTCTCGATGCCAGTCTATTTTCCTATTTAAAAAAAAAAAATGAATCATGCAGGTTTCATCTCATACTCAGGTGAGACTTGAAGTGATAAAATGAAGTGAGTAAAAACTATTCCTCTTCTATGAGACACTTGACCCACAGGCTTGCTCACAGCAGAGCCACCGTTCTCTCTGAACCTGATCCATCTTTCTTGCAAATCGCTTTCTCTGCTTTATCAATCGGGGCAATGTATTCCCTACAATCTTCTTGATTTCCACACTGCTTTCCAGAGAGATCAAGAAAACTCCCCACTATCTCAATTCAAATCCCAGCTCTGACACACACTGCCTGTGTGACCTACAGAAAGGTACTTATGCTCTCAGTGTCTTGGCTTCCTCTCTCCAAAACATGGATAGAACTAGTAATCTAGCCCATCCATTGTTGGGAGCATTTGAGGTGTTAACAGGAAAAGCGCTCAGAGCAGAGTTTGGCTCATGCTGAATGCTCAATAAGCACGAGGTCCTGCAACTGTGCAAGAGAGGGAGGAGGCAGCTCAGGAGCCATGTGGAAGTCATGAAGAGGCTAAAAGAAGGGCAAAGACAATAAGCTCAATATTACCTTACAGTATGTCTGGCCAGTCTTAAGAACCAAGGAAAGCAGGGATCAATTAGGGGGAGGAGGAGAGGGAAACTGCACCAAGGATATCACACACATATTTACTCATATTCTTTTAAAAGCAGAGCAAGCGAAAGGGACCACAGATAAATCCCAACAGTGAGTACGCCCATGAGAACAAGTAGCACCCCTCGTTTTGCTCTGACAGTCCTGATGGTGGCAAGAGGGCAGGGAGCGGACGCATGATTGTCCGTGCCAGCAAATGGAGCCTTGTCCTTCCCTGGTTGGCCTTCCTGGGCTACCTGGAAGGTATCAACAACTTGCAAACTGATCACACTTTCTTGGACAATATGACTGATCCTGGAGCAAGGTACCAGAGAAGTGCCCACACAGTTTCAGGAGAGTCAGTTGGGAGTATACCTTTACAACTCCAGGTTCAATGATGTCACACCGAAAGCTCGAATTCAGCACGGTGACAGTATGTATACCATAGAAATCAGCCAATGCTACAAATGGAAGGACTTTTTTTTCTCCTGGAGCGTCAGCTGCTAAACTGGTTGTAGTGTCTGTTATTCTTGCTTCACTCGAGGCAGAAGCCAGGACACTTGTTGCTGAGTAGGTGGTCAGGACCTAGAAGCATCTACGCAGTAACAGGTCCTCACTATTGAGTGATGAACCACAGAATCTCAGGGACACGAAGGAAATCAAAGGCTAAATGTCCCAGTGCCCATGTGCTGCCTGAATTTCCCCAATAACCACCATCTATAATGGCTCCCCAGCCTCTATGTGAATAACTCCAGTGATGGTGAATCTCTAGTTACTGAAGCAGCCACTTTCACTTTTAGGCTAGGCTCACCTAGTTTTCAGAAATATCTTCCTTAGCCTGGAGTTACTGGTTGGAGCAACCAGCTTTTCTTCCTGAATTTCACTCATACAGCTTCTCTTTGTGACATATGTGTTTACAAATGCACACATTTTACCTGAGCCTATGCCGAAAAAGGCTTTTTTATCCATTGGCCAACACAAGATTTTCTTTCTTTTTTTTTTTTTTTTAAATTTTTTTTTTTTTAACGTTTATTTATTTTTGAGACAGAGAGAGAGCATGAGCGGGGGAGGGGCAGAGAGAGAGGGAGACACAGAATCGGAAGCAGGCTCCAGGCCCTGGGCCATCATCAGCCCAGAGCCCGACGTGGGGCTCGAACTCACGGACCGTGAGATCGTGACCTGAGCTGAAGTCGAATGCTTAACCGACTGAGCCACCCAGGCGCCCAAGATTTTCTTTCAAGACAGTATCACATTTGCTCCGAATAATTGCCTTGCCCACCTATAATCCTATTACTCAGACCTTCCTCCACCATCCCTTTTCCTCTTTCTCAAACATGACTGAATTATTTTTTTTCAACCATTTTTCCTCTTGTTTTATCCAGTTTCCTATCAAAACTTGGCTCTTTTTTTTTTCTGTTTGTATCTTTGACTATTACTTATAGTTGCACCATCTAGTTTCTATCTTGATTAATGTACGTAATGTTTCCCTTCTCCGTCTTTTTTTTCAAACAATGAACATGTATCAAGCAACCACTGTAAGCCAAGAAATTGTGAAAGGCAAAGAACTATGAGATATGGGCTCTGCCTCAAGGAGCTACTATCTACTTGTTGAGTTTTACTCCCAGATTTATGGTTGCCACTATGTCCCCAGTATCTCTCTCTTCCTACTGCTTGTACTAAATAGAGGGTTTTTTTTCCCTTTATGTATGCATGTTTGCCTTAAATGTCAGGGTCATCTATCACCTACCAATTCCTAACTTATTGTGTAACTTCTTATAGAACAAATCCCTAGTTTTAGTCCATTCTGACATAATCATCCACTTCCATCTTACTACCATTTTTCTAAAGTGAAATTTCCCTTATTTTGAGATAAAAGCATCAACTTATCCTGCAAACCACCACTTAAGGAATCTGGCTTCACCCATTTGTGTATGTACCTATGTATCTAGCTACCTCTCCACCTTCTTATCTTCTTATAGGTACGGCTTGTTGTTTTTTTTTTTTTAATGCCATGGCAATATGGAATGTAAAAATGTGATATAAAGAAGCAGCTTTGTACAAAAATACCCACTAATAAAGCTACCTCATCTAATATTATCTGCTTCTCAAGGGGTCAAAGCGTTTTAGCTATGTCATCATATTTCGCCTACTCTAATCGATGGCCTGAGTACAGACAATTTCTCTCCATCGGCAGCTGATGTTTCAAGAGTTGAAAGAACTGAAAAGGTCACAGTTTATAACTGGCAGGCTCAGGTCTTGGGCTGCTAGTTCGAGCGGCACCCTTACTCCCAAGGTCTGTGTTTACTTTCCGAGTTTCCTCCTTCTGTTCTTTCTAGAATTGGTCTGACTAACTCAGAAACCAATCCCATCTGGAGGCATGGTCCATGCTCGATGATAGCAATGTTTACAGGACCATAATGGGGAGAAATGGCTGGATTTCCTGAGCCTATTTCAAGCTAGGCTGGTGTGGCTGGTTCTGGACACATTCTTGAGAATAAGGAGGGAATAATTGGAAAATTTTAAGGTAGAGACCTATCCCAAGGTCCCACCACACAAAGACATCTGAGCACTAAAAGGGGTTAAAGGTAAATTAGACTGAATAAGAAATGGTTTCAAAAACCCAGGATGTGAAGCCATTAAGTTGGCAAAGGGGTAAGATACAAGGCTAATTCAGCAAGACCTAAAAGAGGAGAAAACCACGGCCTTTTCTTTTTCTTTCAAGGCATTTAATCTATTTTATCTCAGGACATGTATTAACCAAACAAACTTAGAATAGTTTGTTCCCCACTTCAGCCTGAAAGGTAACTCTGGAAGACTGAGTGATTACTGATATTAGAAAAAGGAAAAAAAGTAAACCTGTGAGAATACACTAGCACTACCTCATGAATCACAGTCATTCGGTTCCATAAAATGTGTTCTGCTCTTCTCTTCTTACTGTTTCAGGGTACCCTGCAGTACTGTACTTGCTTAGGGACATCCTGCTTATCACAACAAATTTATAACCACCATGTGTGGATTCTCATTCCCATTCTGACATTTTTTTTTTTTTTTTGCTAGCTTCTTCTACCTTTGTGCCCCCCTATCCATTCACCATCACTGAAGGGATAGTCTGTGCTTTTTTTTTTTTTTTTTTCAGATTTATTACCAAGGCAGGTCTTGCATTTCTCCCTGCTCTCTTTTCACATTCAAGTTTGGTGAATCAAAGGGGTGACTTGAGTCTCTTCCTTCAGTCCGAAAAGCAAACACACACGACACACACAGCCTGCTCAGCCCGTCCAAGTCTACATCCCGCTTAGGAGAAGTTCTGGAACTTAAATTTCCAGAGAAGTACTTGCATGTGAGGCAGCAATGATGTCTGAGAGTAAAGGATACTTGTGAATGCACTTCTTTGTCTGATTCTAGCTGCTCCCTGAAGACAGCTGTTTACGTTCCCAAAATAAGCTCTTGTAGTTTTCTTTTTATCGTTAAGGGTGTACCCCAGCCCCAAAGGCCATTCTATGTAAAATAAATGCAGTTCTAATGACTATTGATTGGGAAATCCCAGCCTTCCATTTGGCTGCCAGCTACCTCCGGCAAGTCAGAAATAATCAATAGCAAAGTGGGCACCAGCTCCAACAACAGAGAATGTGTCTCCAGTCAACTGTGGCTGTGATGAGAGTGGTCCCTTGGATTTGGGGGAAGGAATCCTGATTTACGGTGCTTTTCGAAACACGTGACTTCCAAAAACTTGTGAAGCACTCTCAGAGAGAAGACCCGTCCAAAGGAGACACAGCAGTATCTCACGATAATTCCAGAACTGTGTCATAGCAGCAAAGTGTCCATGGCGGTGGTTGTCAAATGATGGAGTAGCCTCCTGGGGAAAGTGCTAGTACTCATAATGGCAAATCAGTCTGAATGGGCCGTCAATAAAGTATTATGATTACAGCATACTTTATAGAATCAAACACCCTGACTTGAACTCTCAACAACACCTCATAAACTGCAGGACCTTGGGCAGATTACTTTATTTCACTAGGCCCCAGTTTTCCATCTGGAAAATGGAATTGTCATTAGTACCTACCTCACAAAATCTTTTGAAGATGAAATTATCCATGTAAATCACTTAGCTATACTTGGCACTTAGGCAACACCCTACAAACATTAGCTACTGCCTCAGTTGTTATCATTGATAGTAGTGGTAATACCAGCCAGCAGGTACTCTATGGCCAACTGGAGGCTTTGGCCACACTACGCCTTCTAGACTAATCCTGACAGGTGATGCCCAATCCAGTTTATGAATTCTAATTCATGATATATTTAACCCCAGAATCAAAGAGTCAATAAAATACAAAGTGTTTGCCAGTTTCTTTTTTTCAGAACATAATTTGTTGTCAAGTTAGCTAACATACAGTGCATACACTGTGCTCTTGGGACTAGATTCCCATGATGCATCATGTACATACAACACCCAGTGCTCATCCCAACAAGTGACCTCCTCAATGTCCATCACCCATTTTCCCCTCTCCCCTGCCCCCCATCAACCCTCAGTTTGTTCTCTGTATTTAAGAGTTTCTTATGTACAGATTTTTACTTAAAATATAGAAACCACGAAATTGTAAACCCAAATTTATAGCATTTTATTTATCCCTTTGAAATTTCCTCTTGTTGGATATGGCCTATCGTGACAATTAGAACTTTGACTCTTCATTTCCTATTCTTTCTGTCCCTCATTGTGGTAAACCAACTACAAATATAACCAATACACTCAATAATCAGCTAATGCTAGATAGAGTCCTCTGCACACATTTCCCGCCAAAGGATGATCTACACTCTGCTTCAACACTTCCAGTGACTAGAACTATGTTCCCACCCCACCCTCTGCTAGCTCAGTCTTTTGTTACCTTTTAAAAGAACTTTTTAAAATATTAGAATAATTTTGGGGCGCCTGGGTGGCGCAGTCGGTTAAGCGTCCGACTTCAGCCAGGTCACGATCTCGCGGTCCGTGAGTTCGAGCCCCGCGTCAGGCTCTGGGCTGATGGCTCGGAGCCTGGAGCCTGTTTCCGATTCTGTGTCTCCCTCTCTCTCTGCCCCTCCCCCGTTCATGCTCTGTTTCTCTCTGTCCCAAAAATAAATAAACGTTGAAAAAAAAAAAAAGTTTAAAAAAAATAAATAAATAAAATATTAGAATAATTTTATATCAACAGAAAAGTTGAATATCCAAACCTTCTTTAGTCACTTGTATTCTAAGAACTTGTCAACAAATTCATATTGCCTTCTTGTGAATGTGTGAATGTCAGTAAATATTTATCCTCTTTCCCTGCACGTCGGCAGAGAATTTTTGTTCCCATCCCACTAGTGTTGGGCTGTGCTATAGGAATTACTTTGTCCAAAGACCCATGAGTGGACATGACAGAAGCAGAAGTGTTTTAGTGCAATTGAAATTAGTGTCAGTGATCTGCCATGAGAAGTACATGATGTGATGATGTGTCAGTGATGATGTGATGATGAAAGATTTGAACCATACCCTCACCTAGAGTAAAATATAGCTTACCTAAATCCTGATACAAAACTACCCAACAGAGTTCAGCTTGGACCAGCCAAACCATGCTTATCTACAGACCCATGAGAAAGAAAGAAATGTTCCTTGATGAAAGCCACTGCGTTCGGGAGTAATTCGTCACTCAATATCTTCATGGCAAATCTGACTGATATACCCTCTTTTTTAAGCCAGAACATCATAAGCAATTGCTAGATTTCTTACTGAAACTGCAAAGTACAACCTCTATAACAGTCTTTTGAACTACCTCCTGTAATCATATCCCAATGGAAACTTAGTAGTTTAGTTTAACAATAATGGTCATGTAGCCCAGGGGTAGCACAATAGATTTCTCTCCACCCCCTGGGAATCTGATTTAATTGATCAGCAGTGGGGGTTAGGCATCAGCACTTTATAAAAGTCTCCGGGGTGGGGGGTGGGGGGCGGGGTACAGCATACAGCCGGGATGGAGAACCATTGACTAGAAGGGATGTGGAGGCTGGGCTGTGTTTTTGGAAGGACCAAACTAAAGAAACGAGTAAAGACACCAAATCCCCATCAGACCATGTGGATGCCTGTGCAGTGGGACTGCAGGAGTCTGCCAAGTAGAGGTTCCATTATATGAAAAACAACAACACAACAATTATAAAACCTCATCTCTCACTCAGTAGGGGCAAAACAAAAGCTAAGGCCTGGGGCTGGTGACATCTGTAGATGTTGAGATGTTGAGCAATTATATTGATTTCCCTACAGGAAGATCAGTCAGAGTAGTAATGGTTGTGTGGGTAACGTGGGTGGATGAAGAAGAAATCTGTTAGTCTAGAAAGTCTTTTTAAAGAATGCACCTTGGGATGTCTGTTTAATTATGTTGCCTCCAACTTTATAACCTGAGGGATTTTTGTTTCCTTTTTAAATAAACAACCCAGTTAACAAGTTTTTCCAACCATTTTAAACTCCTCTGGGCACACGTGGACTTGTCAGCTCTGGTTCCAGTAATCACTCTGCTCAAATAATGTTGATTAGAAACTTATAAAATCCAACATTAAGCCTTGACACGAACAGGATCTTCTATAGATGATAGAATTGCAAAGAAAGCTGATCAGAAGGAAAGAACACAGTCATGGTTCATATCCAAATCTGCTATTGTAAGCTGAGTAATCTTGGGCAAATTAGTTTCTTTGCCTCCATTTCTTCGCCTCCATTTCTTCATAGACATGAAACAAAGGGCAGAATTTTTTCACCAGAATTCTAGTGAGGATGCTAACCTAAGGCAAACTATTTTTCCTACAGGGTGGCAGGCAGGAGAAGGAAGGAAAATGGCGATAAGAAAGTAGAGAAGGGCAGAGTCCTGAGGGGCTCTAGGAGAGTAAAGTAGCATGTGGGTGAAGGCAGGGTAGGTATCAGTATCTGCCTTGAAGAGGAAATTTACACAAAGGAAGAGACATCTAGGGCGTGTTTGCACAATGTTGGCTGGTGATACCATCTCAAAGCTCATTCCTATCCCTTTTAAGAATGCCTAAAGATCCACATCACTTGTCATGGTTTCTAGAAGTGGATTTGAAAAGGTGGTAGACAGTGGTTGGCTCTAACATGACCATAGAATATAGGGTTATTGAGAAGATAAAAATGTAATATGTAGAGGGGTGCCAGGGCAGATCAGTCAGCTAAGCATCTGACACTTGATTTTGGCCCAGGTCATGATCTCCTGTTTCGTGAGTTTGAGCCCTGCATTGGGCTCCAAGCTGAAGGTACAGAACCTGCTTGAGATTCTTCCTCCCTCTCTCTCTGCCCCTCCCATGCTCACTGTCTGTCTCTCTCACAAAATAAACATTTTAAAAAATGTAATATGTAGAAAACCATTTGTTCCAGCACATAGAAAGTATTGGACTATTAACATTATAAATTTATCCTATCTCTAAGGGCAGCTAATAGGCATCTACTTATTCCAAAAGCCCATGCCAACGCATGAAAGCATGCGTAATGGAACATGAAAAGTAATGGAATCTGAAAAACAAAAAAGGAAATGAAAGGTGGAGGCATTTTCTGGAGGCCTCAGCATCCAATTAAACCACTGACACAATTGTCTGGCTATTTCAGGCCAAAGCAAAGGTGGACAAAGTGAAGTTTTCAGGTTGTTAAAAGAATGCAATACACAGGAGAAGACACATTTGTCATGTGCAGAACTTCAAGCCAAATGACAAGGGCAAGTCCATTTACTGCTAGAGTTTCCAAAACTGTTCATGACAGTTTAGTGAATGGGAGAGAAGAGCTGAAGCAGGTGAACTGGAAAGAAAGAAAGAAAGAAAGAAAGAAAGAAAGAAAGAAAGAAAGAATCAATCTATGGCCTTCAAACCCCAAAGCAACAAAAAATACTTCCTAAAATAAATTCTGACAAAAACTCTCCCCTTTCAATTTGCCCTATTTGTATTTGCTCAACGAAAGTTTCTAGTGTCTCTGTCACGCGGAGGACGAATCACTCAGCTACACGTCTGGCAATGCACTCAGCAGCACCCTGCTAGAGGCCAGCAGAATGCAGAGAAACCATGTGAGGCATGTAAAGGGCCAGTCCTGGGGAAGTAAGGCAGGCGGCAGGTGTGGAAATGAAGGATTCTCTCCTCGCAGGCTCAAGATACGAAAAGGTAGTGCTCAAATGTTGGCTTTAGAAATGCAAAGCATAACAGAAAACACTTCTTTAATCTAGCAAAAGCCTCCTTCACCTGCGCACAATTCAGTTTCCAGTTGCAAATCTCTGCCTCAAGTACTCGCTGCCAATCTGCAACCGTCTTCAACTGAATGGAGGACTATTTGCATTGACTAAAATCTCTAATAGTGTGAACGAATCACGTCAAATATAGCATAAATGAAATACGATTGTGTACCTAAGATGAAATTTCCCTTTGGAAACACTGGATTATCAGTTCCATGAATACTATTGCATGTGCCCTATGGGTGGTAGACCTATGATCTATTTTACCTTCAGCTAATTTTATCAGTAGGACAGGAAGTAGGAAGCTCAGGATGAGCTTCTGTTTATCCTTCTATTGTATTTCCATAATGTGTTCATGGGGGGGGGGGCAGGTCTTTGGTTCATTAGAGCTGTGAGTATTTAGGAAAGTATTGGCAAGAGAGGTTCCTTTGTATGAAATAGAAGGAATATAGTCTACTCATGAAGACTCAGTGTATACTTCTTTCATCTCAAAGGGACTATAATGAAGATAAAATCTTCACATACTGAATCTCAGGGATAGAAGTAAGGTTCAGCATGTTGGACAAGTTCTTGTTTTCCAAGATAAGGTAATTTTAGCACAATTCGGTCCAAACAGTGACCATTAGTGAAGTAATCATCTTTTCTTTTTCTAAGATTGAGACCTCTGGACTATGATTTCTCTCTCTCTCTCTCTCTCTCTCTCTCTCTGTGAATTTCTTCAAATGAAAAGTCTCACTAACTTATAACAATTAAATCACAATTCATATTGTATGAGCTAAACCATCTTAATAGTGAAGAATAAAATTTTATGAACTCAGGACAATCCCAGGACATCAGCATATGAAATGCAATTGATGAAAAGAAAAACAAAAAAGTATCCTTGAAGACAGTAAAGACCTTCTCACTTATGAAATAATATTTTTAAAATGTACTTGCTGCAGCATTTATTGGCCATTGCGAACATTTGACAATCCTATAGAGCTCAGTGGTCATCAACCTAGAGGGAATTCTTCCATTCTGCCTGCAATGGCTGCAATGGAATGTTTGGCAATCCTTGAAATACGCCTGTCACAACCTAGGTGGGGTTAGCAGGGAGGTTGAGGAGCGCTACTGGCATCTAGTAGGTAAGGACCAGGGATTCTGCAGAACATCTAACAGTCATCTACATCAAAAAAATTTCTCTGGCCCCAAATGTCAATAGTGCCACTGTTGGGAAACACTGCTCTAACTGCAGTCCTCAGGAATGCCAATACATAAATGAGGAATCAAACAAGATAGACCAAGAACTGAGAACAAGGGGTTGAAAAGGGTGTAGCCATGTTGGATTTTTAAGAATCTGGTCATGCCAGGAAGAAGAAAGGATAGTGAAAGAGAAAAATGGAGTCAAAGATAAACCAATCTGTAACCAATGAAAGCCACATGACCTGGATTATATTTTCCTTTGGAAAGAGTTAAAGCAAAAAATTTAAATATATACCAGCATTCGACAATAAAGGGAACTCCTATCATTAGTGGGACAAAATTACATAGGAATTTCTGCAAAATGAGAAGCATATGGAATATAATTGATAGGTAGAGAAAACTACAACCCAAAATAGGTTAGAATGGGACCCTAGAAAACTTTTCAAACAAGACAGTACCGGTAACCAAGGTATAGGGCAGTAGTGCCTAAACTTGGCTGAACATTTAAATCTGAACATCTTTCAAAGCTGCCAGTGCCCAAGCCACACCAGACAAATTAAATCTCTAGGGATGGAATGCAACATTAGCATTTTTGGAAGCTCCCTTGCTGATTCAAATGTGAAGAGAACTTTGAGAACCACCGGTGTAGAAGTAATCAAAGGATAATTATTGGCCATCAACTAAAGCAGTGCTTCTCAGACTTTCTCCTGCATATGAGTCACTAGAGTATCATCCTAAATGCAGATTCTGATTTAGCAGGTCTTGATTCCATATTTCTAACCAGCTTCCACAGGACATCAATGTGGCTGGTCCACAAATCACTCTTAGAAGAGCAAGAAATTGAAGAGAAACAGGCTATTCCCATCACCCTATCCCTATTCCCCCTCCAATTCCCATAAATACAGAAATTACGTCTAGTATCAGTCCTCTGGTTAAAGCATTGAGGCCAGCTCTCTAAACTAAGTGGAAGCTAAGCCTGGAAGAAGCTCAAAGAAAAGGAAAGAAGACTTCACGGTCACACCTGGCCTATTCAACAAACAGTGGGAAACAAGAAAGAAAAGGCAACTGAACTCAGGAGTTGAGGGTATTTGGGGCACAGTTTCCACAGAAAGTAAAACAAGGATTTAGATTACAATGAAAATATTTTTGGCAGTGACCTTAATTAGTAATTATAGTGAAATCTTATAACTAAATGTTAAGCAGCCACCAAAAACTGTATTATGGAAGAATGATTAATGATCTAGAAAGAAGTTCATGAGGTAACTTTAATTTTAAAATATCTAACAGAGTGGGTAGAAGAGGAAAAGTAAATAAGCAAGTGAGCAAGATATAAATGGGGGGGAGGGGCGGGTAGCTATCATTCTCTCTAGGAAAGAGGTGGTGGAATTGTAGATGATTTTTATTTTATTCTTAGTAGAAACAAGATAATAGGAATACCACTCTCTTCCTCCAAACAAAATGTTTAGAGTTCTCAGACTCTACTTAATCCTACTCTCAATTTCCAGGGGATAATTGAGCTGCCCTTTACAGCTTTCTCAAGTCGCTGGGCCTCTGCTACAACCAACACCCACAGTCATCAACAGCTGATGGTGCCGCCCAGCAACCATACTGTTAATTGAATCTCTGGTACTACTGATAAGCTCTTGTAACCCTGGGCTCCAATACCACCCAAGAGTTCCCCCAGCTCAACCTACAATCATAGTTCTTTCTTCCCAGGGCAAAGAAGTTTGATTCTGAGTGTGGCAGCCATTTGAGGCTAACACTAGATCAGAAAATACTGTAAATAATGGTAACATGAATAAGCTTCACTCACCTGCTCTAGTTTCATGTCTCAAAATGGTACCCATGCTATATCACCTTCCCTCTCAAAGGTCTCAACACTAACTTATATGGTCCCAATTATAAGCCCCCACATTCCTTTTATAATCGCTGCATTGGCAGGGTTGGAGAGAGAGATTTAAATGGATAACCTGGTGATCTACCTTGACTTCCCAGGATTCCTGATGTCGATCCATTGATTATATTCCTTTTCACAACCCTCACATTGACCTGGACAAGCTGGTTTTTGGAGAAGGTTGTGGCCTGGTACCTCACTGATGAGTATATTAAGGTAACAGGAATTTTGTTTTTTAAAAAGTTAATAATCCAGAAGACTACTAGTAAACAGCATTTAGAGAATCGGTTGCAAGTGATGGCTACACCATGGGTCCAATTACAATAACATTTAGAAATTTTAACATCACTTTCATATAGAAAGAAAAATCGTTCACAGTATTTCAAGCTCCCGCATTATCGACATGGTATTTCAAGTCTCTGGCTAAAGATTCACGGGTGGTTGCTTCTATTAGACCATTAATCATTGTGCTTCATTATGGACAACCTCAGGTTTGAAGTTATTAACTCATTAACCCTTCTTTGTAATTAGATCAGCATAGTTTTCTGTTAAAAGGCAACAAATCAATAAGTCAGCTGAAGGAAATATCTCTTCCCTCAGGCAACATATGATTAGTCTGTTAGCCTCAAATATCTTTAAAGTAA